>NC_058097.1:38610000-38927500 GCF_020171115.1 Neogale vison
GGAGGGAGAGAAAGAGAGAGAATGAAAATGCGCAGGGGAGGGGGAGAAGCAGATTCCCCACTGAGCAGGGACCCTGCAATCATGACCTGAGCCACCACCCCCCCAACCGCCAGAACATTCTTGTTCTTGAAACCACAGCTGCTCTTAGGGGAAGGGGAAAACACCCTGTCAAGAGAAGAGTTTCTACAAAAGTTCATTGAGTCCCTTTGCCCACTGAGGTTGAACTTAGATGCTGTTAGCTCTACATGATTTCCTCTGACTCGAGCCTGTACTGTAGCAATGACATGTAGTCTGGTGGGCTCTTCATCTTCGGGGCTCACTCCGCACTCACCAAGGGCTTGGGGCAGAAAGCAGATAAGCGATGACTGCCACAGTGAGTTCTGCCCATGGCTAGGTCCCACCCTTGGGGATGCAGAATACTGAACTGGCCTCCGCCCAGACCAGCTGGGGCATGTGGAGTGTGTCCTAGGAAGTGGATCTTTGAAGAAGGGGAAAGGAAAGCTGAAGTGTAAGTAGGAGTTTCTTCCAGAATCAGCCGTGTTTGGGGGAGACTGGGTTCATCTAGGGTATGTTCTGTCGTCACTCTGTGTCAGAACCACGGCAGCATGAACACATGGGCGCAAAAGCTAGCCTTGAACTTGATGGTGTAGAGAGGGGGGTTGATTTTACATAACAGATGCTTAATGAGGAAAATCACTGAGGAAGTCTCGGGAACTAGGAATTCTGGGAGAGTTAGGGTTTCCTAGTCTTTATCTTCTTTACCATTGTGTCCTTGGACGAGTTAAAGCAAGAAGGAACGCACTAGGCAACATGAAAGTGGGGGCCCTTTCTCGAACATCAATGGAGAATCTTTGATTCAAGTCTCATTCGTCCCTCATGCAAACACAAGGAGATTTCTTGGGGATTTTATGACACACTTGTCACTTCCACACACAAGTTACAGGAAGTCCTCTGGCTTTTTCTCACTATTGTGTTCAAAAATGTTGCAGGTCATCATTAACCATTTTAATGTCCTCTAAGGACATATGCCTGTTTACATAAATAGGCAAGAGAGAAAGAAAGAGAGAACATTGTCTCTGTAGCTGCCGTGTAAACACATTAGGTTATTAAGAACACAGAAAAATATGTGTGTGCATACGTGTGTGCACCTGTGTGCGAAGTGGGCATATTTTCATACTCAGGGAGGATCCTGAGATGTGAGATTTTTTTATGTGGGAACTCACCCTTTTCACGTCTTGCCTTAAAAGCTAAATAGCTTGATCATCTGTGTATGCATGATACAGAAGGCACCGAAAACCCCCTTGACTGAAGGCTTCCTGGGATCGCTGTCTTAATTTGGCTTTAAAACACAGAGAAGCAGGAGCTTCCGTGCTTTCAAATTCCAGAATTATTTGCAAATTTTAGAATATGCTTGAGTTTCGCCTTCTTCAAGACACGCAGTTAGGCAACAATATGAGAAACCCAGTCAATCACGATGAGATTAAAAGATTTTAAAAGCCGAATCGCAGTCACATTTACATTCTCCGCTAATTTCTTAATTTTTTCCCCCCGATCACCTTTCATCTTCATAAGATGAACTGTAAAAATCCTCCTGAATTTCAGAAGGTGCCAAGAAAAATGGGGGTGGGGGGGTCGGTGGAAATTAAGGAGGCCCCTACCTTTCCATCATTTTGTTCATAAAGTGTTTGAACGGCACGCCAGGAAAAAAATGGAGGCTCTGGTGTCTGAGGTATTCTGTGCCATAAACTCCCATAATAGAAACAGATGGTGAAACTGCCTTGCAAGTGAAGAAACCAGTGTACACGCAGCTCACCCTAACATATGAAGAGATTCAGGGCTGACACATGAAGGAATGCAGCTGGCACCGCGCCAGCGGGACACACGCTCGTGCAGCCGCGAGTGCTTGCGCTCCGGGGAGGAGACCTCCCCAATCTCAGGATCCGAAACGCCGGGAGCGCCCGGGTTTGGGGCTTGGCGGAAGGCTCCCGGGGTCTCTGCGCACCGCCCGAGGAGGATCGCGTCCTCCGTGTTGCAGGTGACCGCAGACCCCAGCAGAGAGCCCGTTCTGGCTTCTGGGACTGGTTCATAAAAACAATAGTGGAGGATTGCCAGCTTTGCTGGAGCTTCCTTTAACTAAGTTCGGATTTGCTTTTTACCTAGAGCCGCCACCAGTGGCTGCTGAGAGAAGGGAAAATCTGCCACACAAAGAGGCATCTGTGAAGAGGGTCTGGGACGGGAGGTCCCAGGCTTCCACGTGGCCCTTCTTGCCGAGGAACCTTTCCTGGATACCGTACTTTCTGGAGTAAATTGGAGACGCGGTCCCCATGGTCATAGCCCCATGACGTTGACAGCCGCATTTTATGAGCTGCTGTATTCATGAGGATGGACGAATATTGTGCTACAAACAGAAATGTAAGAACACAGACATGCAATAGATGCTTTTTGTCCATGCAGAGAGCCGTCTGGGGTGTGCAGGTGGTGGGAGGTTGCCTTCCAGGTGGTCAAGTGGGGACCCAGGATCCTCTGCTTTTTTGTAGGTCCACCCTATAATGAGTATCATCACTTCCTGCATCCGGGGGAGGCCCACTGCTGTCCTTAAATCTGTGTTTGGGAGGACACACATTTCCCTTCCATTCCTATTCTGTTGGCCAGGGGAACTTGTTTGCTACGAGCCCAGGACTTGGAAAGAGGGATTTCAGTGCTTGACTGCCGGGTGTTCCCGATGAAAAGTCCCGAAGCATCCCCAGGAGTGTCTTGCATGTGTTCTCCACTATTCAGACTTGTCTCCTTCCATCTTCTAGCCCTGCAGTATATTGTTGTCCCTGCAGACATGGCCAGCCCACAGGTGCCTGAAGTTGACTGCCTTTCTGTCAGCCAGAGTCCCTGATCAGAAATGAGAAGAATGCCTGTCCTCTCTGGGGTTCAGCCCTGATGCTGCAGGGGAGCCGGGACCCTATGAAAGTCTCAACATTTTTAGGTGCATGAAAGTCCCAGCCTTTTTAGGTGCATGAAAAGCACTCAGATGATCAGACATACTGTTGGAATATGCAGGGAGCTCGACAAGCCGATCTCTTTTTGGGATCAGCCTGGACCACCCATGTACACGCACCAACACTGGAGGGCAGTCCGTTTCCCCAATCCAGGCCACACGCAAAGAGCAAGTGATCAATAGTTCCGCTCAGAACGGGCCTTCCGATGAGACATCAGCAGTCTTTGGTCCGCAAAGGAGGCAGTTGTAGTCTCTGCGAGGCCTGGTCCTCGGGTGCCTGGGTCAGGGTTTGGGAGAGAAGGGGGGAAGGCTGACCATTTTGATGTCACCTGTGATGCCTCCTGTGGCATGACTATGCTTCAGCACGGGGCGCTGTGAACCTGGAGGGAAAGCGGAAACCAGTCTGGTTTGGAAGAAAACCCAGGTTTGGGAGACATCGGGTTAAAACATATTTGGGATCCTCTACAAGAAAGAGTACAAAATTGCTGGGGTTCCTCTCAGACTTGTGCCTGAGTGAGGTGGGGTGGGGTTCCAAGGTTTTCATTTCATCAGAATCCCACTGTGCGGGGGAGCCCTGGGTGAGGGAAGGACAGGCTGCGCGTCCACTTAGCGTGGCTAGTAATAGGAGGGGCTGCCGGAGATGAGACTGAAGGCTCTTTGGGAACAACCGATAGAGGTATAGGAGGCCTTTCTAGAAGAAAGGGCCCTCCTGCTCCATGATGGAGCTAAAAGGCTAACTGAATAAATACGGTACCCCTTCAAAGCTAACTTGGCCGTTGGCACTGGTTGAAAGAAAGGGGAGGGTAACCGATATTCCTTCTACCTCTCCTACTAGATTTCTCTGACTAGCCATTCTCTCCCCTGGATACCCCTGACCCACAAGCCCCCCTTTCACTGAGTCTCAACAGGCTTCCGGTTGAGCGTGTGGGTTCTACCAGACCACGGATTTTTAAGAGTACAGGTAGCATTCATTATCTTTGTGGGAAGCTCTCCCACTCCCTATACCTGGAATGGTGTGAGGAACAGCCTGTGTGCAGTAGATGTTAGTAGAAAGGCAGGTTGCATGTATAAAAGGACGAACACAGGGTAGTCCTTAGAAAAGATATGTTTATTTAGCAGAAGGATCAGAGAGAGCCTTATAGTTTCTCCCGTGTTTAGCTTTTCCTGTGGGTGAGTCTATCCACTCTGATAGACTGGAGGGCAGGATGTGGTCATGACTCATGACTGTTGACCCCTCAGGGCCTGGCTGAGCATGTGGAAGGAACTGAAAGGGCTGCTAGAGACCCTTCTCTGGCACTGGAAAGGTGGTACACCTTTTGTTCACAAGAAAAAGGTGGGTTTGCTGGAGGCAGCTCTGGTAGCCATTAGAAGATGGTAGGTGTGGCCCAGCCATCTCTGTGGACCACCCATTTCCGTTCTTCTCATTCTAGACCCAGCTCCCCGGAGACCCTGTTCCAGCCCCAGAAGGCTCAGCTAGCCTCTCCTGAAGCCCCTCACTCCCCATTTAGAAGGGCCAAGAGTAGAAGGAAGGGGGCCAGGGAGCTCAGAATGTTGGGGCTCTGGACCCTAACAAGATGTTTCCCGACTGAGTCTCCAGGCCCACAAACAGATGGGTTCCCTGTGGGCTCTGCTCTGTGTCTGGGGGAAGGAAATACCCAGGACTGGTTGAATTCCAGTGATAATGTTGCTGGCGTTGATTTGCGGTTTGACAGTCAAAAATAATCCAAGCATTGCTTTGCATGTGATTTATACAAGTGTCTTAATTGGCATCTTGATTATATGATTGCGTGAAGTGCTGCTTTCAAGAAGGTGTATCTCTAAATAGAAAAAAGAAGAAATATACAGCTGTGAGGCGTATGTGAAGCCCCCCATGATTTATCTCTCTCTCTCTCTCCCCCCACCCAGCTTTTTTATACTAACACCATATTTTCCGGTTTCTGCCCCTGTGCTGGACCTTTAGTGGGAAACATTTCCCTCAGCCCCACACGTCTTCCTTGTAGACGTGACGCTGGGTCTGCAGTTTCTCTCTGTGTCTGCTGCGTTTTTTTTTTTTTTTTTTCCTTTTTCCTGCTACACAAACTCAGAGATGTGGCCTCTCTTAGCCTGATTACAGCTAATTATTTTAGAAATACATTTTAAAGGCAAGTTATCTTAACTTTATGGTTAATCCGATGGAGAAGATCTAAGGAAAACCTGAAAATCATAAAACGTTCCAGAACATTGTATTTTATGCAGTCCAGAATGTGACACACGGGTCTTCAATAATTCACTGCTTGTTAACATTAAACAACTGTTAACATGCTCAAATAATTAGTTATGCTTGCTTGACATGTTTGCATCTTTAATAATTGATGCATTTATCTTAATTACTAACAGTATTATGGTCGTAATATGCATCTTTTTTCTATCTTAAAATTTTAACAAAAACTGACTTTTTGCCAAAAATGATTATGCTCTAAGTTTTAATTACTCATTGTAATTAAATTGCAAGCTGCAGTATTTTACTAAAATATCTTTCACAAAAATATTTAATGGAAAGGAGGTGATTTGTTGTTTATGCAGCCAAGTTAGTAAATATTTCATAAGTTTGATATTACCCTTTCAGCGTGGATATAAAATAACATAGCTTTCAGTATATGAGTCAATTTAAAAGTCCTCCATAGCTGAGAATTTTTCTGCCATTTCTACCCAAAATGTTGTGTGCTCCTGCCTCCCCACCGCTGGCCCCTCCCTCCCTCCCCCACAGCCTAATGTGGCTCTTTGTGTGTGAGAGAAAGTTTTCTTGAACCAGCCAAGCATATCTGAGTCTCAGTGTCTGCGGTAGGAAGCAGCGTTGATTGGAAATCGATGGGAGACTGATGTCTACACTTTCCCTCCATCTTTTTCCCCGGCCCCCTTTGTTGGAGAGAGCCCTGAAGAACGGCGTCCAGGTGACGTGTTTATTAAAGGGCTCCTGTATGGCGAGGTGGACATGCTCCTTATTGGCCAGGCTTTGTCAAGCTGCCCCAAACCCGGCTGGAAGGTTACTAACTGATTCAGAAATACCTATGTCTGTAGAGAACATTATCCCCAAGAAAGGCTTCAAAGATGATGAGATACAAGAACCCTTCCCAACAGGGAAACTAGGTCTTGTAAGCCTTTGGCCCAAGTTCACAAAAAGCGACCAAGGTAGGAAAGAATGCAGATCTTCACATGGCAAATCTGGAGCTCTGCAGATCAGTCTGGGGGACCTCACCTTGGACCTATGGGATGTTCTTTGGGATTCATGAGGGCTCCCGCCCTGAGCGAAATCACTGTCATCACAATTGCCCAACTCCATGGAAGACAGAGCCATGTACCTGGAAAAGTCATTCCTTGACTTTCTGGGCCCTTTACTGGGATACCCCATTTCCCCTGCCTGGGGCTCATCTAGAATGGGGACATCAAAAAAGTAGAGTGGCTGGGATTTGGGAGAAGCCCCAACATGTTCCCTGAGTTGATTACTCACTGTTGTAAGTCATTAGAGGTTTTCAAGATGCAAATCAAGCAATTATGGGGCTCTTTGGAAATGACAAGCAGACCCAGAGAAAATCTAAGCTCCTTCAGAAAGAGGCTTGGCCAGCCAAGGACCGGAACTCATTCCTCCTCCCACAACCCTCAGGCTCCTGAACACATGAAATTCATTTCTTTGTCTGTAAAGCTGCCTCACTTTCTGGGAAACTGAGAAAGGCAGGCCAGGGGATTTCTGTAATGCTGGGCGGTATGGAGAGATGTGCCCCATTTAGAAAGCATGTAACTACAAGTAACAAAAATTCTTGACTTCACCCTGCCTTTAACAGGTAGAAATTCATTAGTTCATAAAATGGGGTCCAGAGCTAGGTGGGGGTCGGACCTTCATCCATAGTATAGTAAGTTTGTCAAGGATATGAATTCTTTCCACCTCCCCACCCTTCCGCCCTCACCACCTGCTTCATCACATACCTGAGCCCCCTTGAGTCACGTGCTGGCTGCAGCTTTTCAGCTATGCCATCCAGACACGACAGGCAGAGGAAGAAGGATGGGACCATCTTTCTGTGCATTCCCTTTCAGGAATAAGAAAACCCTTCCCAGAGGGCACAACGGATTTCCACCCATGTCTGTCAAAAAGGAGACAAGAGGATCAAAATGGAGTCATTTGTGCTAAGCCCATATCACCAAACCAAGACTCAATTCCTCATTTAATTACAGTTTCAACCTCTCCCAGGAGTGGAATCCTAAGCCAGTCAATCCTGAACTACATGGTCAGCGTTAGTGAGGTAATAGCCGAAGAGCGCCCTGTCATTCACCATAGGAAGACGGTCTTATCTGAAACAATCCTCTCTTTGCTAGAAACGTCTTTGTCCTATTCTCTTCTGATCATAAAAGTCTTTCGTTGTATATGCTCTTTGGAGCTTCTTTCTATCTCCTAAATGGGAGGTTGCCCAATTCATGACTCATTGAATAAAGCCAGTAAGATCTTTAACATTTACTCAGCTGAATTCTTGGGTGGCAGGGATAGAATCTGAAGGAAACTTCCAATGGCTTTGGGGACACAAGAGGCATGACACCCGTGAACTCTTTAGTGTTTTTTCTTTCTTGCCATTTCCAAGGGCAGTGGATAAGTTCCTTTTGGTTCTGAGCTCTGTTGCCTTTGTTTGAGCTCCCAACCTATTTGGCTTTCCCGTTCAGGGCAGGTCAGCTTATGCGGGCACACAGTTTCATCTGGAACTCAAGTCCCTCACCCTTGATTCAGTCCACATACAAGACAAAGGAGATGGTAATGGCTGTCCCTAAGGAGGAAAGCATGTGTTTGGAATCCCAGTCTACCCTCCCCATTTGTTGGGACTCACTGGCTCAGTCCCTTCCCCAGTGCCTGGTTCCACTTTGGGAATTGCTGGTCCTACGCAGAAGGCCTTTTATTGGGCAGTCCATGGTAGCATACCTTTGGTGTGTTAATGTGCACGTTTGTCTTGTTTTGTGCAGATAAAGGCTACTACTGATGGGAATCTGGAAGCCAAAACCACACAGTTGATGGGTATAAGTTAAGCACTTCATATTCTTAGACCACCAGCCACCAAACTCTGAGGTTCCCAGGTTAGGATAAGTTGGTCACAAAATGGGTTAGGTTGACACTAGATCACCACAGATCTCCAGAAAACTTCCGTCCAATGAGGTATGCTGTGTCACATCACACATTCCCCAACCCCATGGCACATCTCCATTTATTCATTTGGCTCCAAGAAACCCAAGGTGTAGGTTAAAAACAAGAAACAAAAAACAAAACAAAACAAAAAAATCTTAAAGGTATCCTTAAATCACAAAGAGTGGAGTGTGTCTCTTTCTGGCATACCTGCTTTTTTTTGGTCCTAAAAACTATTGTCCTGGAAGTGATAAAGATCTTTTGAAATGGCAGTGTCTTCCTAGAATCAACCTAGAATGAAAATAGCCAGGGGGTGCCTGGGTGGCTCAGTTGGTTAAGCATCTGCCTTTGGCTCAGGTCATGATCTCAAGGTCTTGGGATCGAGCCCTGAATCAATCTCCTGCTCAGCCGGGAGTCTGCTTCTCCCTCTCATTCTTCCTCTGTGTTTTCCCTCTCTCACGCTCTTTCTCTCAAATAAATAAATAAAATATTTTAAAAAGAAAAAAAAAGAAAGAAAAGAAAAGAAAGAAAGAAAGAAAATAGCCACTACCGGGAACAATCCAGTTAGACAAAATCATCTTGTGTCCTGAGAATGTGGCTTGGTACCTGTCAGCCTGGGGACTGTCAAAATACAGCCGGACAGAAATGTGGGCTGTATTCCATTTACAGCTTCAACTAGCTAGACAAAAATGTGGGTTAAACTCCATCTGTGGCTAGGGTCCTCCCAAACGGCTGCCTGCCCTTTGGGAAATTCGTTTAAGAAGGGCACTGGAAAGCCTGTGTTCCCAAATCAAACAAAGAGAATAGAATACCTATTTCACTGGGCACACAGAGGACTCTAAAGAGCTACAGAATTCCAAACTAGTCCCATTGAAAGATTTGTCGCAAAAGGCTCATGAAGAATTAAAGACACAAGAGCCCCTCGGACAAGTGACTCCCGCTGCTGCCCTCTCTCCCTCGTTAACTCAGTGTCTGTTAATCTTCTCTCTCAATTGTCTTCACACTCTGAAGGGACTACACGACCTTAAACCAAAGTCTATCAAGCTAATAGTCTTTCAGACACCCCCATGTCTGTGTGGCCCTCTCGGTTAAGGGGACACTGAGAAATTTTCTGGTAAACTGTGACGTTATTCCCTCAAAGAGCAAAGGGAAACTAAAATTGAAATGAATGGAAAACCTTGCCACATTCTGGTAAATACCAGAGCCTGCAAATGGGATACTGGCAGAAGCCAGTGAAGGGTGAGAATTCTTACCAGAATCAGCTCTCCCCAGTCTCTGTCTGTAGTACCCAGTCAAGAGAGAAAAATAAAATTCCACGTTGTCCCTCCCTTTCCAAATCCAGACCGATTGGTTATTAATCCTTTCCTCCTAGGAACAGCCATTACCATCTTCCTTTGTCTTGTCTTTCTTCGGCTATCTTTGAGAGTGCTTCTAAATCTTGGGAGGGGAATATCTTGTATACCCTTTTGGGGGGATGTTTCCTGGATCCAAAGGGACATTCAATATTGACAGAAATATTTACTGTTCATCCCAGCTAAAGACTGAAAAGATCTTTGACATGATTCCCCCCAAGCCCCCAACATAGCTCTTTGGTCACAAATTGGCCAAATTGGAAACTGATATTCAGAGCCTGATAAACAAACTTTTCAGGCCTTCTATACTACGCTAAAATGAAACTATGTATCCAGAGGCAAACAACAACAACAACAACAAACCCCAAGCCTTTGTTAAAGGATTTGCTAAGACATTCCAAAGACACAGAGCTCCAAATCCAGAACATTGATATCTTTCGATTTCCGTGTAAGTTGCAGATATTTCCTCTGATAACAAAGAATCAAACTGAAGATAATGTAGTTGGATGAATGGGTCAGCCCCTTGATATCATTTAGGCCACAACTCAATTACTTGAGGAATTAAGAGCAACTGTTCTTATCTTACAAATCTTTGCAAAACCAGAAATGCAGCTCCGGAAACAATTCAAAGTCCACCTATCTTTACCATTTCCAAATCCTAGGACTGAAGGAAAAAACAAACAAACAAACAAACAAAAAAACAAAGCAAGCAAAAAAAGCCCCGAAAGACAAAACAAATGAACAAAAACAAGGGAGAAAAGAGGCTTTTAAAAATTACAAGCTCTTACAGAAGCGCCCTAGCCCCAAATCCAGTCCATAGTTTTCATAAGATTACTTGTCAAGGATACTTATAAACAAACCTTAAGTGTCTTCTCCACAAATATTAGTAAAAAGCTTCAGCCATCTGAGCAGGTAAAAGTAACGTATTCCATCTGCCAGAAACAGTTTTGGATCCAAATTCTTTTATAACTAGTGAGTTTTGTATTATTGTGTCTGTTTCATGACTGTAATTTTATAATAAAAATCGTACCATTTCCGTGATGGTCCGTTTAGGCATGCCCGTGTAGGTATGTCATAGATGTCTATGCTTTCCTACCCTGGATGATATTGCCAAAATTAATGTGCAGAAGAGTTTTATTTTACTTGTCTTAGAAAATGTCAAGTGCTCATACAAATTATGTATTCCTAAAATTCTCAGAAATACAATGGAAACTAACCCAAAGGTTTTTTCAAGTTCATGTGATCTGAGATAATCTTTGGTAAATGAAAGCTAGTTGAAGTTTGTTGGTTTCATTAAAATAAGCATGGCTTCAGAGTTATCCGCATTAAAAGTAATTCTCACAGCTTTTGTTCTGCCTAGGTTAACTAGCGAAATTAGCTCAGGTCGTCTCTCTTACAAAAATTTGTCAGCAAGGAAAATAGTTTGGGATGATGGCTAATTGTTTAATGTCTGAAGAGTTGTTGCGTGTGGTCAACACCAAATTCTTAGGTGCAAGTGATAAATGAAATAACTTTTCAACAAAAATTATGTTTTATGGTATGTGTCTAGCATGAAAGATCTGTTTACTTAAAGCCTTAAAGTTATACTGAGATAAGTTAAATGATGGCTACTTATTGAATATGTAGATCATTTCTAAATGAGATAAAATACTGAAATGTTAATTCCTAAACATAGGGTGATCCACTTTCGGCTTCTTTTTGCAAAAGAGCCAAAGATAGTTGGGTCTCTTAGTAAACATGTTTTTTGCCACCTGAAAATTTTTGAGTATTAGGAAATTAGGAAATGTATTTATAAGTCTGCCAATCTGCAAGATGCTAATGGAACACACAAGTCCACAACTGTATAGTTCTTAATGTTCACTAGAAAATCGAGTTTTTGAGGATTAAGAGATCTAATATACATAATTAAAGCTACTGGAAATAAGAAGGGAAAGGGCTCCATGCATAAGGAAAGTAGGATGTGTATTTTCAACGGGAGAAGGTATGAGGAATGGAGATACGTTATTGTTGAAGGAAAATAAAGTAATAGAGTCCTCAAGTAAGTCTGGTTATTTCAGAATGAGAAAGAGGGGGAAGATAGGATAAAGTTGTGGAAAGTTTGTGGAAAAGGAGTCTTTGGGAAGGAAATTTATGTATGCTCAAGCTGGCTAAAATTAGAATACATTTAATTAAGTTTGATTTTTAAGAATGAACTTTAATATCAAAAGTAGACTGGTACAAAATTAGAATTCAGTCTTGTCTCTATTAAAAAGGACAATGTTTCCTTGGACCACTACTGGTCTGCTCTTTATAAGAAATTGAATAAAAGGGGCTGGGTGGCTCAGTGGGTTAAAGCCTCTGCCTTCAGCTCAGGTCATGATCTCTGGGTCCTGGAATGGAGCCCTGCATCAGGCTCTCTGCTCAGTGGGGAGCCTGCTTCCCCCCCTGCCCTCTGCTTCCCTCTCTGTCTACTTGTGATCTCTGCCTGTCAAATAAATAAATAAAATATTTAAAAAAAGAAATTGAAAAAAAGTTTTTCTTCACCTTTGAAGTAATCTGCTTAGAAAACAAAGATTTCATGTCTTATCAGAATAATTCCCTGTGTTGCATGTTGTCTTAAGAGGTCTTTGATTATTTAAGAAAAACAGAGTCTTCTCTATTAAAAGAACTAAAGGCTTTTTATTTTTTAATAACTTTTGGTATTTGCCTGTGAAATCTTTAATTGTCACACTGGTAAATGGATAAGGAAGTATTGTTTCATAGTGACCTATGATTCTATTTGACCAAGTGCTTTAAAAGCTTTTGATATTTTTGACACATTTCCCTAGATTAAATTCTGAATGAAGTCTTTTTGATCTGGAAGTTACTTTGAGATCTTCCAGAGGGATCCTGGAAGTTTGCAAAAAGATTTGTTCTTTCTTATAAAAAGAGAATTGTCGAACTAATTAGACATATTTGTTATGTTAAATTACATGGGAAGCGCTGTCAAAAAGTAATACCAAAACTTATGGTTTTTTTTTTCCCTTGGGTTTTATTGTTGTTGTTGTTTTGGGTTTTTTTAATTTAGTTTTGTTTTGGGAGGATTTTTTTGTTTGTTTTGTTTTGTTTGTTTCTTTTAGAAAGAGAGTAGGAAAGGGCAGAGGGAAAGGGAAAGAGGGACTCTTAAGCAGGCTCCACACCCTTCTTGGAGCTGGACATGGACACAGGGCTTGATCTCACAAGTCTGAGAATGTGACCTGAGCCAAAAATCAAGAGTTGGAGGCTTAACTGACTGAGCCACCCAGGCGCCCTAGCCCCACTACTAAGCCTTATTTATGTTGTATTTATATAGGTATATGTTATAGGTATACTAAAAATTGCATGAAATTCCTAGAAATCTGGTATGTCCTAGAATAATGCTATCAATCATAATTTCAGTTATTATCTTAAAATGTTGTGTATCACAGAGATAACCAAGTTATCTTGTCAATTCCATTATAATAAAATCTCATCAGCTCTTTAACTATGGACATTTTAAAGTCTTTTGTCATTTACAGAGAATTATTGTTTTACTGTGATGCTTTTGCAAAAGTATTTCTGCCAAAGTGCTTCATCTTCAAGGAGATTCATGGAAAGGACTTTGACAAGTACAGTTTCTGATAAGTTTAAGATCATAAAATAAACTGGATAAAAATGTCTAGAACTAATGGAAAAACTGGATTCAAGCAGAGCAAGTATTAATTACATGGGATTGAATGCACTGAGGAGAAGGAATGTAATATTTTATTACATTCGTTTGAAATATTCCTGGTTCCTTAATGTTTTATTTTTCCATCCTAAAGGAAACCTTTTATCTTAAGATATCTATGACTTATAGCAATTTGGTAAAGATATCTATGGTTAAGATATCTATGACTTACAGCAATTTGGTAAAGTATACCTTGTAAATAAGAGATGAAACGTTTACTTTTTCTCCCTCCCCAATCCCTCCAGAATTTGGAAACTCTTGAGTATTCTTTTCATGGTGATATCGTTTGTTATTTGCGAAAGTTCAGTAAGAATCTGTTCCCCTTGTAACAGGTCACAATTAGAAATAGTGGCCATCATTACCCAGGCTTTAACTGAAAGGTCATATTTGAGAGAGATGTATATAGACTCAGATGTGACCAGACAACTTTAAAGAATGGCCTGGAAAAGTCAAGCTTAGAAGGTTCCCAACTGCCTTGACAGGTGAGTAAGGAAGGTCCGTTCCTGTCAGGTCCAGGAACCTCAGGATGTTTTTGCAGACTTGGAGAAAAGAGGAATTTAACAAAATTCCATGTAAAATCTGATGGTGACTCCTTGGCTTGGCTTCTGGCTTTAGGATTTGAAGAGTTCAATCTGAGATTCTTTATGAAAAGTTCCAGCGAAGCAGTCTTAAGAAGAGCTTGTATGGTCAATCACCATTCTTGTTGCACTGATGTAAATAATCAGGCCGAGTTTAATAAAAGCAAATTAGTATCACTGTTATTATCTTTGGTTAAAAACATTGGGATGATTTGGAAGAGAAAAAATAAGCTTGCATTTTCACAGATATTAGATTATAGTCTTGCTAATGCTTTGAGGTCTTCTTTATACCCCAAAATTGGAGTGGATCTGAATTCAGACACACATATGACTCTTCAAACTAATGTTTCCAAATTTCTCCCACTCTTTTGATTTGACTATGAACAGAAACTGCCCTTGATTCTCCTTGAAAGGGACTATGCAGGTCCTCCTCACCACCCGGGTGGGAGCCAAACTTTAGGGACTTGAAACTTGGGTTTATATCTTCTAATTAAAAAAGGCCTGTTCAGACTCTGGGAACTGCCCAAGATCTGGAGAACCTAGAATCCAAATGATGAAGAAGAGTAGTAGCTGACAGCAAGGGTAGACTGCTTTCTCCCAAGACGTAAGTCAAGAATATCCCGCCCCATTCCTCCTTTCCTCTCTAACCATCCTTTTTCTAATTCTTAGACCATGAAGGTCTTTATGATTCTTTTATCCCTCTTTGGTCTTTCTGTGACCCAGAGGATAATACCACAGGCCATTACAAATTGGGAGATAATGCAACCTCCACATGACAGGTGGATTTTTCACGACACTGGCAATCCTACAGTTCTGCCCCCCAGACTCCTTCCTGATTGCCAATGCCTTAGTTTCTTTGGAATAAACCCAGCTCTCGCTGTATTGTGTCAAACCTCCTAACCCTTGGGGTTTGTTCTTCTCTCTCTTTTTCCCAACCCCAAAGCTGGGGAAGTTTGTGTCCAGCTGCTACCTAAAGAAGAAGACACAAGAGAACCAGAACCAAACCTGTGTGACCTACAGACCCTAAATGTTACTGGCCTCCGTGGCTGTCACTTATCTAGTCCTGAGCTACAGACTCAAACAGGAATTACCAGTGGACATTCATGATTCAAAATTAGCATCTTTTGGTCAATCACTGCTCCCTGGCTAGAGGTAAGTACAAATGAAGATATGATCAGGAACCTGTTCTTTACTCTTGAAGATACTGCAGAATTTTCTGCTAAAACAAAAGATGCCTGACTAAAATCCCTAGAGTCTCTGGCCAATTTTTTTTTTTAGATAATAGGTTAGTGCTTGATTATCTTTTGGCTGAGCAAGAGGGTGTCTGTGTTGTGGCCAGGAGCACTTGCTACTGCTGAATTCACACTTCTGGGGAAGTTGGAACTTAGTTGCATAAGGTCATTGACCCCCCAGCTTGGCTTAAGAAGGTGACTCCTTCAATGGACTCTTTCTTTGACTTTCTTGATTTTGATTGGTTTGCTCTTGGTGACCATGAGCTCCTGGGGACCACGTTTTGAAGTGCACTTTAGACTTTGGGAATAATTCTACTTGTAATAATCATAGTACTTTACCTGTGTGTTCTAGTGTCTTGAAAACTTTAAATGCATGTTTGCAGATACTTACCACCAAGCAAATGATTTTCCAAAGACTGGAGCATCAAAAAAGGAATGAAGAGAATTGCTGACTTAAGAACTTAAAGTTGTGACTTCTGAATTTCACAGAGGATCAGCAAACATCATCATGACCTCTGAATATCACAGCTCAGCAAACATCATCATGACCTCCAAACATCACAGAGGATCAACAAACATCATCATGACCTCCGAATATCACAGAGCTTCCGCAAACATCATTATGACTTGTGAACACTACACAGGATCAGCTAAAACTGTGAGAACTTTGGAGCAGTAGCTGGGATTGGTGCCTTATGTTCCTATCACACCCCTCAGTTAAGCAGAGTAGGGAATTGTTAAAAAGAGCTGGTCCAAAATGGAGGCATTTGTGCTAAGCCCATGTCACCGAACCAAGACTCAATTCCTCACTTAATTACTGTTTCAACCTCTCATAGGAGCCGGGAGTGGAGTCAGGACCCAGTCCCTCTGGAAGTACCTGGTCAGCACTAGTGAGGTAATCTCCCTGGTGGGCCTCTGCCATCCCCTGAAGGAAGCTGGCCTTGCCTGGAACAATCCCCTCTTTGCTAGAAACGTCCTTGTCCTGCCCCTTCAGCAAATTGGAGCTTGCTTCTGCGTACTACGTGAGACACTGCCTGATTCATGAATAGAGTTGAATAAACCCAATTAGGTCTTTAAAATGGACTCAGATGAATTTTGGTTTTTAACACAACTGATTGGCCAGTTTGGGGGCAGGAATGAACTGAGCAGGATTGTCTTAGACTTGTCACCCAAGAGGCGGATTTGGCATCGGGGAGTCAGCCTTCATATCCAGTGCAGGATCCCCAACTCTGGGTCAGTGTCCTCGTGTTCAGCAGGCATCTGCTGCTACTATGCTCTCCATGCTTGGAACAGTGTGAGACATTCCAGGGAAGATAAAATGAACAGACCCAGACTCTGCCCTAAGAGGATTTCAGATAATGGAGAAATGAGACATGTTCCTAAGGGGGGTGGGGGGGGGGACAAAAAACACAAACCTAAATGGAAGCCAACTGTAATTGTTTAGAAGAATAACTAACAAACGCTTGAGTCAGCACAATTCACCAGGAGTTTTCTGAACATCTTCTCTGTGCATAGATGTAGTTAGGGTGTTACTGAGAAGACAAAAGGACATAAAAATGCATTCTTCCTGAGAAAGGGCTTCGTTAAGGAGAGAGGATATGCCCATAAAGGAACTGCCTTTGTCTTTCCCTTTCTCCAAAGAGAGGTAGGGATGGCCCCTGGCTAGTTTAAAGGAGTATTTATGGGGAGTAATTTCAAAGCTTTTGCTGGGCCTTTGCATAGCTAAGAAAGAGGCCATTAAGAAGTGTCTATCAGTTGAGGAAGCTTTTCACTCTAACAGAGAACCAGATTAACTGTGCTTGAACATGAAGGACATTTATTGTTAAGAAGTCTCGAGGTTGGCAGGCAGCTCAGGAAAGTAATCAAGGTTCCAGGATTTTCTGGCTTTCTATTCTCTCACCATTAGCTTGTTAGGTTCTCATATGTGATTTTTGGGGTTATTTTGTTCTTGTTGTTTGTTTTTTTTGCCTCAGGGTGTCAAGATGGCTATTGCCGCTCCAGACATCGAATCTGTGTTCAAAGAAGGAAGAAGGAGGAAAGCACACAGCTGGCACACTCTGGTTTCATAACTGCCCTTTTTATCAAAAAGCAAAATGCCATTCTCAGAATTCTGCCAGTAGGACTCCCTTATTTCTTACTGGTCCAAAAGCCACTCGTGCCCATATGCAGCCTTCTGTGCAGGGGTCCTAGAAATCTGGAAGAGATGGAAGGAAGAGGGGACTGGAAAAGCTGGAGGTTTGCCAGCCCACAATGCCTAGCACGGGAGACACAGCTCAGGAGAGTGTCTTTTACTTATTACTGGCAGGAAAACCAGAGGGGACCTGGACTGAGAGCAGAGGGTGAGGAAGAAACCAACAGGGCTACTGAAGGTATTGTGAGTCATGGATGTCATTGTAATAGGGCTTCTGTGCAATTACAGAGCAGCCTGGCACTTTTCTCTCCCTTGTAGTGTAGACCACACTGTCTCTGTAAGGTTTTATAGGCGAGATAAACACGACACCAGGCGAAGTGGGTGCAAGGCAAGGTTTATTAAAGGCACTCTCCGGTGAAGTTTCAGGGCTCAGGAGAAGGGGAGCCAAGAAAGTTGCACTGGGAGGAGGTGGGCACCCTCAGGTGCGGTTCTGGGACTCTGGAAAGCAGAGTGGGGGAAGTTGCGCTGGGAGGGAGTTGGGGAGAGGAGTCTTTTATCTGTCTCCTGCATAGGTATCGGGTTACCTATGGAGACATGACCTGGGCATACATCCTTTTGGTGGGAGAGTCAAGGATTAAGGAGGGGGGGTAGGCTGGAAGACTGTGGTGGCGAGACCCTGTGGAGGTCATTTCCATTGCTCTTCCTGCACTCTGGTAGCCTCCGGAGCTGCCAGTCATTTCTGTTGTTCCTCCTGCTCTCCTGGAGCCCACTGACCCAACAGTCTGGAGAACCAGTGCTCATTTTGGTTAGTTGCGTGTGTGTGTGTGTGTGTGTGTGTGTGTATGCTTGATTCAATCCACTGGACAATTAGAATAATAAAACCCAAACAAAATGGAACAAGCCAACAAACACCGTTAGCTCCCAATGTCGGGAGATCGGGAGATCTTTCTGTAAGAGCTCAGGGGATCTGGCACCTGTCTCCTTCCCAGTCTCAGCCCTCAGGGAAGATCCTGGGACACGGATAAACCTCTGGGAGATGGGTGAGTGAAGGGGGTGCGTTCACAGTCTAGAGCCTTCTCTTCCACAGTACACGGTACAAACATTGGACCTGGACCCACAGCAAGGCTGATGCTCAGGTGATTCTACTGAGAAGGCTCCAGAAGTAAAAGGTGTTCCTTGCCTTCCTCTAGCACCTTCACGGGCAGGACAAAGCTTGCTCTCGCTTACTTAGTGTTCAAATCCCGTCATGATCTCAGCCCACGGAGGTTTTCCCATGTCCACGCTGCCCTGACCCTAGTCACTGTGTGCCCCCAAACCACCCTGTGTCACTCTTGCCCTGCCGGTGTCCGGAGCTCCCTTCTGCCCTCTCTCACTGATGCAAAGCCAGGGGTCATCTCTCAAGACCCCACTGGACCCTCTCCTCCCACCGAGCACATGGGAACTTGGGGTCTGGGTCTCCCAGAGCCCCTCACTCAGAAGAGCTACAGGTGGCCGGGTGCTGGGACTTCCTTTCCATAGAAGTCTGCTGCAGCCTGACTGCTTGTGGCCCGGCAGACAGGACAGAGATGCCTTTGTCATGATGGAGAAAGGAATCTAGAGGGCTCGGGGTGGACTGCTGCAGGCTGCCGGGGTTTGACTCCTGGCCCTGCCAGTGATGAGCGGTGTGGCCTTCGGTGAGTCGTTTAACCTCTCTGTGCTCTTATTTTCTCATTGGTAACATGGGAATAATCGTGGTTTATGATGTCGTTACAAGGATTAAGTGAACGGATATATATGAAACACTAAGCACAAGGCCTGGCTTGTAGTCAGTAGTCAGAGATATAGAAGTATTATTGTATGACCAGCTCTGGCAGTTTGGGGAGGAAACTGTCCCCAGGTCCAGTGAATTTCTTGAGTGGCTGCAAAAGCAGAATGCCCAGAAACGTCGTCTTGATGGGAAAATGGCCCACCCCTTGTGTTCAATGACCCGGGACTCAGGGACCTTTCCTGCTTCCACAGTCAAGAATGGTCTGGAGTGTTCAGCGGGTCCCAGCAACACCACACCTGCCTGACTCACTGCTGTGCTTCTGATGAGAACACCCACACCACTGGCCTCTGCTGGCTGCTGCTGGGAGGGAAGGATGCCAGGAGGGAAGCCTTCCACAATCAAGTCTTGGGATAGGAATCTAGGTCATTGCCCCTCTGTTCTCAGCTGAGCTTGGCCACCACCCTCCCAAGGAGAACACTTTTGTCAAGTAACTTGATCCAGAGAAACCTCCTACCTCAGTCTCCCCCTGGCTAGAGCCAGGCCTCCCTGCTGAGCTGGCCTCATGCCTTCTCCCACATTCCCAGGGGAAGGGCGTCTCCCTTGGGGGACCTGGGTGTTCTTTCTATTCCGAGGACAAGCTTGGCTCCCCTGAGAGGCTTTCCTGGCATCGGTGCTCAGGGTGAAAATGGTGGGACCCATTTCCCCCTCTGGAAATAAGTAGTTTGCCTTTGGTCAGTGGTTTGAAAAAATTATTTTTATCAACGGAAATCTGAAGAGAGATTTCACAGGCAATCCCATCATGTAAATGGACCTCGGGGGAGCTGCTCTGGTGGAATCAGGACCGGCATGGTATGGACAGGGCGCACAGAGGGAAGACACCTGCTCCCCAGCCTGTCCTTCTGCTACCCGATTAGAGAGCGTCTTAGGAAACAGACCTGAGCCTGGGGTTTGTGTGCATGGATTCAGCAGGGCAATGTTCCTGGGGAAACTGGGAAGGCGGTGGTAGAAGCAGAACAGGGAAGAGATGAGACCAAGCCTGGTCAAAAGGCCAGGCAAAAACCTCCCAGAGGGTGGCTACAGCCCATAGCAGCCTCTGGGGTGTTAAGATGCAGGATCTTTCCATCCCAGGCAAAGGGGTGTTGGTTTCCCACCTGTCAGTCTTGGGTTAAGGATGATCTCCCCCCCCCCACCTCACCTGGTCTGGGGAGATGAGGAAATTTCTAACTACCTCCCCAGACTTATCCTCCACAAATGAACTATTTGTGCTAGAGCACCAAAGTCAGGGGCTCCAGGAAAACCATAGCACGGGATCAGCAGGGAGCTGGGCAGAGAACCACGACATGGTGCCTCTGTGGGAAATGAAAGTGATACTGGGTAAGAAGGACCCCGGGGCAGAAAGCAGTCCTGGGAAGCCCCGCAGCCTCCTTCCCAAGGACTGATCCGTGCACCTGCAGAGCAGGAAGCCAGCCGGTGAGGGAGGCGGGAGAGGGAGGGAGAGCAGAGTCAGGGCCTCTGCAGAGCACTTTTCCATGGATGTGTTTTTCTTTCCGACTTTATAGTTAATTTATTTATCTGACCACTCGGGAAAGGAAGAAAAGTACCATTTTATGAGCCCAGGACAAAATCAAAAACAATAGCACATTTAGGTGCCTTAATTTTTCTGTTCGCAGAGATTTATTTCATTTTATTCTCTTTGACAGCAGTCAACAAACAACAAATAGGCGGCCGGGTGCCGTGCTCTCCACACATAATGCTTTGTATTCTCTGTGCGCAGGGCAGAGATTTTTTTTTTTTTTTTTTTTTTTTAACCGCATACATCATTTGGAACTTGCCGCATTGATCCCAAAAAGTAACAACACATAACTCCATTGTCCCCGCACAGGCCAGCAAAACGCGTCCACTGGATGGATGGGGGGTGCGGCCACGGGAGCAGGAGGTACTCCTCTCAGCTGGAGGGCGCTGTGAGTTGAGTGAGTGTGTGGGGACCCGGTGGGGGGCTCAGGGCATGGGCCCATGGAGCCGTGAATCCGGTGTGGGATTGCCTGGGGCAGGTGCGAGCCGTGGAATGCCTGGTGAGACAAACCTTTCCAGAGAGCAGGTGGCTCTGGGGAGTCTTGACTTTGTCTTGACCTTGGGTCAGGACAAGCACCCTGAACGTGTAAAAGCCTGCATCAGGGTTGGACAAGGGTTCTGGCCTCTTAGGAGTGGCGGATGGGGCCATAAACTGGGCAATCCTTACGCCCCATGTGGTCAGCCTGGAAGTCGCAGGGAAGGCGTGTCCATATTCATTATTTGGATCCCTGCTGAGTTCCAAACCCGCATTAGCTCCTGTTGGGATCCCAGTCTCCACTGTGAGTTCCCAGGGTGCTAACATCTCTAATGGATTGCTGCACCTCATAGGCTGTCTGCGCCCCAGACGGCGATTTCTCCTCTTTCTACTGACTCCATTCGAAGTTCAGAGAGCACCCACCTTCTGGAGCTAACACTGTGCTGGCCACCAGGCAAGAGTGGGGGGTGGGCCCCTTCATTAACCACCTCCAGTGCAGCTGAGAGCAGGCTGTAAACCTGGCAAGACTTTCCTGAACGCTTGGGATAGCATCAGGACATGAAGAGCTTAAGATGGCAACAGCCGTGGCTGTCCACAGAGCCCACGGGCCCAGGAGTAGCGCTACAAGGCACTCCCAGGGCACGGTGCAGCCTGCTAACTCCCTGCCAACATGCATCCCTGTGCCAGGAGCCAGCTTGTCCCCAGCAATGGCAGTGCCCACACCCAGTCCTCCATCGCCTCAGAGTTTAGAACCAGCCAGCGAAGATGCCCAGAGAGAAAAATCGTCACCCCACCCTAAGGAAAGTCTTGTTTGATTCTGTTCCTTGACTCCCTGCTAGGATGGTTGACAGTAGGCGAACCTCATTCTTTCGAGGGAAACTCCCATCTGCTCCTTCCTTCATTTACAGCCACAGGAGCTGGATTCCAGGAGAGCGCAGCAGAGTCCACGCCAGAGGCTGCATTTCTTGGACTGAACCTCCCTGCCCCAGGCATCCGGAGCACCGGACGGGCTAGTCCTTGCCCTGGTTGGGGGAAGGTGGGAGGGGGGGTCTCTTTGGCTTTGTCCTCCCTGCAGCCGGAGGGAGTTCAGTTAGGACCCACTAGCGACTTCTGGAACTTTACACCCAGCGAGCCACTTACAAGTAGTTTCCTGTCTAAATCCAAAAATATAAGAGCTATCCTCTCCCCAGAGCAACCACACCATCTGAGATCCAGCCCTGGATTTGCCTTGTGTGTTTACTCACCTTGACCCAAGCCCAAGCTTCTGCATGCAGGGTTATCACGTGTTCTGCCTTTTCTAAGAATCTTGCGGGAAGGAACGATCTGCTCTCCTACCCTGCAGGGCGGTTGGGTGGGTTTAGCAGAAAGACGGAACAGTCTTCTCCAAAGGCATTATTGTCAAACTCCTCTGGGAGACAAAACTAGAAACCCGGAGAGAGCGGTTATCTCCGTGTTTGTTTTCCCTTCGAGGTTAACACGAACCTTCTACGTCTCCTTCTGGGAGCCATGCGACATTGGGATTGATTTCGTCAGGAACTCAGAGGAAGGTCTGCAGCAGCCACGGGGAGCCCGGCGCTGGGCAGGCTGGGCCTTTGGGCTGCACGGAGGGACCAGGCAGGGCCCCTGCCCGTGGGGAGACCGAGCTGTGGGGCTCTCATCGTGAAGAGAAGAGCTGAGTCTGCCAGGAGCCCCACGGTCAATGGTCCTAGAAATGCCAGCCCCAGGATTCCAAGGAGAGACAGGGAGATGGGGGGCTAAGTTTCCAGAGCCCTCTCTCATTGTCCTTCTTCTTGATTGCTACTCTAAGGAAAAGACGTGTGAAACCACCTGCCTGGTCACATCTGAGAAGTTAGTCACAGGTGCCTCTGAGTCCATCTGGGAGTGAAGGGCTCTGAACACGAATTCTGCTTTTCATTTTAAAGTAAATACAGAGGGGCGCTTGGGGGGCTCTGTCTGCTGGGCGTTTGCCTTCAGCTCAGGTCGTGATCCTGGGGTCCTGGGATTGAGGCCCTGCACTGGGCTCCCTGCTCAGCGGGGAGCCTGCTTCTCTTTCTGCCTCTGCTCCTCCCCCTTGTTCGTGTTCTCTCTCTCTCTCTCTCTGAGTCAAATAGATAAAGTTTGTAAAAAAAAAAAAAGTAAATACACAGAAGTGGCCAGAACTTGGGGACCAGTCAGCTCCTCATTTTCTGCATTTAGCACGGAGCTGAGAAGAGCACCTCAGACACCAAGGTTATGAAACAGCTTGAAGGCCTTCATCTAATACAGACCCTCCCAGCAGCAGAGAGGGTCAGAGGGCCGCCCTGACTTCCACAGGCCCTGGGATTTGTGCCGGGTCCCTTGTCTGCCTAAGGAGAGGGACTGGCCCTCAGGGGTTCCCGAGCTTCCATGCTCTGTCCCTTCTGAGCCTTTCATGGTCTCATGACCAACACAACCCAGCACCTGCTCGAGGGTCAAGCAGCCAGGACAGCTTGCTGCACAGGCATCATGATGGCGGACTTGCCCTGCATGGGGGCAGGACGGGGAGGTGTCTGGGTCTGCAGGAAGCAATGCTCTGGTCCGGCATGCGTGAAGCCTGAGACACTGAAGATGTAACTTTAATAGTCTCCGCTAATTCATGGTCTGGCTTTATGCACTTAAAAAGAGAGCCCTTCCTTCTCATGACACCTCCATTTATTCAGAATTAGCATGTAAAACCCTAAATTAGGCATTCTGCACTCGGGTTCTGACAGAGCCATTACTTTTTATGCTGAGAGAGTTGAGTTAATTTTAAATTATTGAAACCCGGCACCTGAGTGAAGCAAGCATCTTCAAGCAGGTCAGGCGTCTGTGGGCTCTGCTAATGCAGGAAAACAACCTGGATTAAAACCCATTTCTCCTCTGCTGGCCAGCGTGTCTGTGTACCGGGCAGCAGAGGGAGAGATCTGGGGTTGCTGTCAATTTTGCCGGAGTGGGCTTAGGGCAGGCTCTATCGCTCAGGTAAACAGAGGGCTGCGTACAGGTAGAATCGGCCCAGGTGACCCAGGAAAGGCATGACAGGCCTCCTGTTACCTAGTCCCTGTTCTCTGCGGGCCCAGTTGCTGGGCAATGAGGCTGTGTCTTCAAGGAGTCCCAGGTAGCAGAGGCATTCAAGACAAATGAAAATTCTGTTATAGTTAATGGAAGAAAGGATCTAGGGTCCATTTGTTTCATTTTTAGTGCCTCCTGCCAGACCTCCCACCTGCTGATGGGCAGGACGTTAGGCTGGTGTCCGAGCTCAGAGAGTGGCTTCCAAGATCTGCTGAGCCTCCCTTAACATCGTGTGTGGCCAGCGCCCGCTAAAGCATGGTTAGTTGCCTGATGCTTCCTGTAACCTAGAGTCTACAGCCCCCCACCCCCAAACACCGTCCTGGAGTGGCCCCTAGTCCCCTTCCCCAGATTGCTTTAAGATCAAACTGCCAGCCATTGGACAGAAATCGACAATAGAATCTGCCCCATGGAACAGGTGAGCTGCCTCCTCAGCTCCCAAGGCTGCCTCCAGGAAATAAGGAGTTTGGGTCACCAGTTTGCTCCCAGAGGGGTCTGTTGCTCGTCCCCGGGGTACCCACACTCTCCTGCGGTGTCCATTCTCTCCCAGCAGCCAGAGTCCCCTAGGAAACCCCTATTCCTCTTGAGCCCCTGGGCCCCACTCCCACTGCCAGGGCAGCAAAATTCCCAGTAGTCTGCACACTATCCCCAGGGTCACTTACCGTGACATTGTGGCTACTCTGACCAGGTGCTAACCAGTTTTGAATTTGCAACTCATCACCCCATGGGCCTTAATTGCTAATTTTATTGTCTGCAGAAATTGAAGCTGTTCTCCAAATCCAACGGACACGGTGATGCTATCAGCTGGGGGTGCCCAAGTTTCCTCGGTGGTTTTGATCGCAGGTCATTGTAATGCCTTCTGTGGGCCCTATCCTCTCTTCATTGGAGCTCCTCTGGTCACAGTGCAGCAGCCTGCACTTGAGAATGTAGGTTGGCGGGTGTGGGGGGAAGGTTCAGGGTGGGCAGGTCTGTCTCTGAATCTTGGGGACTTGGGACTGAGGGCGGCTGGGTACTGTTTGCCCTGGAGTCTGGAAGAGCCCAGCTCGAGGCCCGTGGAGACAGGAGAGCTGTGTTCTGGGACCAGCATTCGGTTTACTGCCTCCGAGGAGTCTAACTTGATCAACTTTCTGCGTGAGCTTGAACCAAATCCAATAGAGATCAGGTTGGAGCAAGAGCCAGCTGGCTGCCTGGGCCTGTGGGCTACAGCCCCTGGGAGTGGCAGACCAGGAACCCTGAGAGGCAAAGCCTGGTCTCGCCTCGGGGCGAGTGGTAAATGGATAGCGCATTGCAGAGACCTCTGGGAGTCTCTGCCCCTGACCTTGGCAACTGGGAGATTCCCAAGGTTCCTGCTGTGCCTGTCCCAGGAAGACTGCAGCCCGGCTCAGAGCAGACTCGAAAGGCCGGCTGGCCTCCCTGTGCTGCAGAGGACTCCCATTCATCTGCCGGGAAACAGGCGGCGGCACCGAGGAGTGTCGTGTTCAGTTTTAAAATGCCACAAATAACAGATTTATAGATTTTTCTAAATACATTATTTTAGCTTGACAGCATTAATCATTCATGCTTCCTTCTTTCATTTTTCTACCTGCAATGGATTATTGAAACAGAAAATAACAACGAGAAAGGCTAGCAAGCAGTATCAAAATGTCAAGTTTGTACTTACAGTTGTATGGGCCCAGACAGGGTCAAGAGCCCCAATTATTTGTGTATGTACACAGTGGTACGACACGAAAGGTTATGTCACCGGCAGCTATTTTCCTGCAGATTTAAATAGGACTGATATTCAGCTGTACAGTGAGCCGCTGACATGGAACACAGCACCGTAAAGGACTGCAAACTCTTGGTGTCAGAGCCTAAAATATGAACGGGGGTATGGCAAGGTACAGCTGTGGAGAACAACACACGGCCAGTGCGAATCCGCTCAATTACTTTGGGTCATTCCTGGCCTGCTCTTTTTTTTTCATTTAAACATAAGGCAAAGTGTAAAATCACAGGGCCAGGCCATGGGCAAAAACAGCGGGATTCTCTACCGACAAAGACACCTTCCGGAAACCAAGATGGCGCGCATCCACCCAGCCTGAAAAGCCAATGGGCACCCATGTGAAACTTCAAGGCTGCTGCTGGTGAAATCGGAAGGGGGTGGATAAGGAGGGCCTATGACTCGTTTTCTGTAGATTATGACTTCATGTTAGAATATAGCCATGGTGTGAAGACATCTGTCCATTTGTGGAGAAATCTGCCCATTGGGTCAATGCATGCAGAGTTGATTTGTTTTCATGGTGAATCACAATCCAGCATCTTGCTCCTTTGCATTCAATGAATATTTGTGGTTAGCAGCTGAAGGAGGTTGTACACGGGAGTCATACGCTAGATTTTGCAAAGTCTTTTCACAGACAACTCAACATTTCATTTGATCCACCCACCAACAGGGAGATGTGTTCTAGCCAAAACAAACCAATAAAGACCATAGGACAAGGCACAGAGATTAAGCCAATTGCTAAAAGTTTGCCAGCTATTATTGAGCATGAAGAACTTAGTCCCACTGTTCAGGGTTCTTTCTCCCATGGACTGTGGGCAAATTGTGAGGTTTCCTCTGCTGGCCCTACCTCATGGGGCAGTGAGCATGAGTAGGTAACTTATAGTCATACAGCCCATACGCTGTCCCTGGTTTTCCCACCATTTGTGGTTTGGGGAGCAATTGACTAGATTAGGTTAAAGTTTTTTGGTCCAGCCTGCCCATGGTGTGCAGAACTCAGAAGGCAGTTATTGGCAATGTCCATTGTATTTTGTATTTCTGTATTTTGTATTTTGTAGTGTGCAGAAGTATGGCCTCTAGACAGACAGGGATACAAAGGAGGCAACTTTCTTTTTAAATCAAAGTACAGTTGACACACAATGTTATCTTAATTTCAGGTGCACAATGTTGTGATTCTCTACGTGTTCTACCATCTGTCATTATACATTGCTATTCCAATATTCCCAACTAGATTCCCTACGCTGTGACTTTCATCCCCATGGCTTATTCATTCCATAACTGGAAGCTTGTACATCCTCATCCCTTCCATCCATTTTTCCCACTTCTCTTCCAGGAGTGGAAGGGAAGAAACCGTCACTTTGTTCTCTGTATTTATGGAGTTGTTTCTGCTTTTGTTTACTTGTTTAATTTTTTAGATTCCACATGCAAGTGAAATCATACAGTATTTTTTTTTTCTGTCTGGCTTATTTCATTTAACATTAGACCCTCTACATCTACCCATGTTTTTGGAAATAGCAAGAACTCATTCTTTTTTATGGCTGAGTAATATTCCATTGTGTATCTATATATCATATCTTTTTTATCCATTCATCAGAAAAGGTGACTTTTTAAACCTCAGCCTAATACTTCCTTATCTAGACACTATCCTATATGTCAACTTTTTTTTTTTTTTTTAAAGATTTTATTTATTTATTTGACAGAGAGAGAGAGATCACAAGCAGGCGGTGAGTCAGGCAGAGAGAGAGAAAAGCAGGCTCCCGCCAAGCAAAGAGCCCGATGCGGGGCTCGATCCCAGAACACTGAGATCATGACCTGAGCCGAAGGCAGCGGCTTAATCCACTGAGCCACCCAGGCGCCCCCCTATATGTCAACTTTTATTGCCCCTTCTCAAACTTCCCACGCTCCAGCCCAGCTGCTCCCCTCCTTTGCTTGGAGACATGCCATGTCTTTTCTAGTTCTGTTCCTACTGTTCCAGATGGCTTCCAACTCTATCCTGTACCACTTCTTCTCTTATAATCAAATCTTCAACTTCTTTTCTGTCTCTGCACAAGGCTCTGGACTCCTCAGGAATCATAACATCTTATTTTAGTTAGAACTAATGGAGAAAATCAAAGCTGGTTCCTGTAGACCAAAGTAAAAGAAAAAGGTCGGGGGTAGAGGGAGGGAGAACTCTTACATAGAATGAGAAGAATGCATAGGTTTCACCTGGAAACCAAGGGGAAGGACATTTCCAGGTTTAAAAATTTGAAGGAATGAATAGGTCAACAGGATATATTATATCCACACAAGGAATGAAGGACTCCTACAGATGGAGAGGTTAAGGGGCTTCCAGGAAAGGGATGGAGGAAGGCCAGACCATCCAATATATGGACCAATCACCAGCCATATTGACCTTCCAATAGATGGCTAAGGTATTCAAACCTGTTATACAGATAGAGAAAACATGACATCTGATAGACATTTCTCGTTAACTCTTCTACTTAACTAGTACCATTTAGTGCCATTCATTACTTTCTGAGTCTATCTGTCCCTGACTTTTGTGATTTTTTGTTTTGTTTTTGTTTTTACTATATGTCATGTTTTCTCAATTATATTAAAGTTTATCAGGTGTAGGTCACTGTGCTCTTCTATCCTGTCCCATTCTTTGTCTTTTATGTCTCCATAGCATCAGATATAGTCCTCGGGGCTTAACCTGGAATTCACTGTGGGGAGTGGAGTTCTAATTGGACATGGATCCAGATTTTCTATAAGCTTATAAAATTTTGGAGGCCCTCTCTAAGAATACATGATGCATACGAAATTTGGGTTAATATGTACTTGGAAGGAAAAAAAGCATCAAAAAAATGGAAAAAACTGACAAATATCACAAATATCTCAGAAAATAGCATACGTTGTGAATCTTTTTTATTAATTAACATTCTGACGCAATTCTATAGTATACTTTGTTCTACCATTTTTTAAAAATTTTATTTATTTGACAGAGAGAGAGAGATCACAAGTAGGCAGAGAGGCAGACAGAGAGAGAGGGGAAAAGCAGGCTCCCCGCTGAGCAGAGAGCCTGAAGCGGGACTTGATCCCAGGACCCTGAGACCATGACTGAGCTGAAGGCGGAGGCTTAATCCACTGAGCCACCCAGGCGCCCCTGTCCTACCATTTTTGTCTACATTCTTTTTGATCATCTTCCATGGTGGGACTAGAAAGACTTTCCCTCTAATATGGATAAAGAATAGGCATTCACATTCAGATGAATTTGTTAAGTGATGTCATACTTTAGATTTGCGATTTCTAAATACATGAATTTTCATACTTTCTGTTTTTCTTATTCCCCATCAAAAAGGAAAAAAAAATAGTATGGTGTGTTTCTAACCATATATTTTATGTTAAGTACATTCCCGACTGAAGAGAACTTCCATCTTGATGAGGCATCAATAAAAACGGATCCTACATTAATAATTATACAGGTCTGATGATTGGACTAATTTCCACAGACAACCTTCTGCTCTATATATCTCCAACGTTGTTAATTCTCCATTCTGCATCTTTCTTGTGTAGGTATCATTGGACACTTGTGCATCTCAATAGAAACTTCGGTCCTGTGGTTCCAAAGCTTGGTTGGGGTAGATTGGAATAGAGGGCAAGAAGAGTCTTCCTTAAGTAATTCCTGAAGCCCTCAGGATAGCAAGAGTACAAACACACACAGGAAAACTCTATGTACATTACTACATCCCTCCAAACCCAAAATGAATGTGTCCGCACTCAACTTCCTCTTAGCCAGATCCCAAAACACCCCTGGCTATGCTAACTCTAAACTACACCAGAGTTGGTGCATAGAAAGTGAAAGTGGAAAGAGACAGTGTTTGCTCTTAAAACATCTGAAACTTTCAAAACTGTGTGATCCCATGATTCTGTTCCCAAGGCCCCCTTCAAGACTTTGGAAGGAACCTGCACAGTATGAGGTAATGAGGATTGGGCTATGTCCGTTTCAAGGTGAAATCCCCTCTGTCCATGTGTAAGTGTTTTTTGATATTACTGAGGGCAGAAATGGATGCATTCATTGGATGGGTTGTAATGGGGGTACACCTTTTACTTTCTTCTCAAATGGAGTGAAGACTAGGGGACTGGAGTCTAACAGCCATTGATCTTGGACCAATCTCTTGAAGCATAGTGTTCTAAATTGGGGAAGAGGAGATCCATGTCTCTGGGATCCCAGTACATCTCCCCTTGGCCACGGCCCTGCTACCTACTAGCCCCCAGCATATATCTGCTCAGTGAACTGATGAATGGTTTAAAGGATGAGGGCCATGGATCTTTCTGTGAGGATCAAACAACATAATGGATATAAAAGTGTTTTGTAAATAGGAAGTTGCTGTACAAAAATAGACCAAAAATAGGTCTAACAAGAGAGGTCAATGTGTATTAGATGTTCCCTATGCAATTGACTAAAGATAATCATTAGTGTTTTGGATGACATCATTTTCACCCACCAAATCAATTAAAAAGAGGGACTTATTTTCAAAGGAGTCTAAAGAATCTTGCCAACTCATGTTCTCCTTTGTCATCAGAAGTGCATGGAGAGTGGAAAGGAGACACCCCCAGGCCATAGCCCAGGTTTTATGTAATGTCAGTATTTTCAGAAGTGTACCTGCCATGAACTGAAAATGTATTTGGAATACTAACCATATGCAGATACCGACCCACAGATATTTTGGCTTAAAGTGATACCAGTCTTCACCGTCCCATTACCAACCCTGTCTCACCCCAAGACCCTTATTCCGGGCTGGATTTGTATTTCTGTAAGAGCGACTTAGTAAAATAGCTCTATTGAAGTAACGAGTCAGCCGAGCGTGGGAATTGCTTTATCAGATACTTTGCAAGTGATCAAAGACCCTTCCCAGAGAGGTTTACACAAAAAAGAGACTATTCTTACTGGATTACATACGTAGAAACTCCAGAGTTAGATGGCTTCAGGCATAGCTGGATTTAGGGGCATAAAGAACATCACTGGGACCTGGACCCAGCCTCGGCCCCAGCTCTATCCTGCTCCACATGCCGATTTAAGGTTGATGCCCAAAACTCCAGACCTCCTTCTCACTGGGTCTGAACCCATTACAAACCAAGAAAACTTCATTTTCAAAAATCACAGCAAAGTTATTGTGGCTCTCAGGCCCTGATAGGGTCATGGGGCCATCCCTGAACCAAGTGCTTTGGCCAACGAAGCACAGTGATTTCATAGATCAGGACGGACAGGAGAGGAGCACCAGCCCCATTTTGATGACGGGGGAAAGGGTGATCTTGCAAAAAGCAGGTGCTTGGACACAGCTCAATACCACCAACCAACCAACCACCACTTGGCAACAATTGCTCTGAGACTTAAAACCAGAAGGACCAGGTCCTGCTACCCAACATCAAGATGTATAAACTGTCCCCCCCGGGCGGTCAGCTTGTGATGACAGTGAGGAATCACTCCAATCCAGGTTTATCTTCATCAATCCACCTAAGCAAAGATGACAGTCCCACACCCCCAAATCCATGGTATATGTGTGTATCCATAATCTGGAGTAATTCATAGACAGCTGTTAATTGTGATTCTTTGGAAAGGTGGTATAAACAGATCACTGCCAATTGAAAGTTTTAATTAGATTTATTAATTCCAGAATGCAGTTGAAATGTGGTGAATATTGATTGTAATGGCCTCTGTTTTAAATATAATTAATTCATGATCTACATAATTGCTCATTACCTGTACCTTAATTATGGGGCATAAAACATTGTTTATCACTAACATAGTACTAATGGGAAGACAGGCTCTCTCTGATATCTTAGGATCCTTGATATTTTTGTTGAAGAGAGCAATGAGACATTTTATTTTCTCTAGAGGGAAGGAGAGAGAGAGAAAGAGAAAAAAAAGGAAACTCTGTCTCCAGTGACAACCAGTATGCAGAGACAATCCGATAAACACAGGGTGTTTATGATTCTTTTATGACTACATTTTCTGACAAGATAAAGTAAATACTCTTTTGTGGGACTGTACAACGGCACAAGGCTAAAGCTACTGTCCAAAGAAACTGAAAAATTTCAGGATAAATATACTGTGTTTGAGTCTGGCTCACGGGCGATGAGGATATCCCAGCCGTTTGACAATTTTCATATAAAACCATGAAGGATTTCATGGTTTTTCTTCATCTTACTGCTAGTACCAGCACAATACATCTTTTCTGGAAAAAAAAATTATACAAATCTATGGTACTTTCTGTTTTTTCTCATACGCTATAAATCCTAAAGATAGCCCATGTGCCTATTACTGTTAGCCCATTCTTTTTTAAAGCTCAAGCAACACAACTTGAAATACACTCCGTATACAAAAATAACACGTTGCCCGAAAATCTGAGCTAGGTGAAATTTTAGTGATTTTTGATTCGGTGGGGATTTTTCGGAAGTCCCTTGACAGAGACTGTGGGGAACAATGGTTAAGAGCCGGCAGCGGCCCGGGACGTCTGTGTCTACTACGCATAAGCTCTGATCTTTCTCAGTGGCAGAGGTGTGTCTCTTGTGAGCGGATTTTGCAGGGGAAGTGTCCTAACTGATTTCGTTTGCTCCTGCAAACAAAGCAAGATCAAGGTAGGAGGGGCTGCTAGGAGGCGACCAGGTCCACCTCTGTGGGGATATTTCTGGAAAAGAGCTAGTTATCTTAGGCCACACCCCTTCACCCAAGAAGCCGAATGGAGGTTTGCCCCACTCTCCCCACAGCAGGGAAATCTACAACAAAATTTCTCACCAGTCCTCATCATCCATAAAGCATTGCTGTGCCCATTTCTATAGCACGGCCCCTTGCGTCCCACAGTGCTGCTACCTGTCCTCAATCCTGAGACCACGGGCCGGCCAGGCACCTGAAGTTGGTGGAATAGTCCCGGAAATAACCAAACAATGCATGGGAGCGTGCTATTTACCAAAGATGGATGAAGTACTTTGTCTGAATTTACAAACCCACATTAGGTCCCCAGGAAGCTCTGGAAACTGAAACAAACAAAGTGAAAGTTCATAATAGAGGAGAGGGAGGAATTCTGGTTGTGGTCATTAAACTAGAAGTCAGACCGGAAAGATGAAACTTCTTTAATACAGTGTTTTAGTTTCATCTACCTAAGGTTCTTTTATCTTCAAGAAGCATGAGGGAGTGGATAATAGTATCCAGATTTGTGACCAAAAATCCCCGCCGAATTAAGAGACAATTCCAGATAAAAGAGAACGGTATGTTCAAAGCAGGTACGACAGCCTTTCCACTGATCACGAAGAAAGAAGCCTACCATTTCTTTCCATTGAAAATCTCTGCCTGGGTGCCTGGGTCGCTCAGACAGTTAAGCGTCTGCCTTCAGTTCAGGTCATGATCCCGGGGTCCTGGGATCAAGTCCTTCTCCACAGAGAGTCCACTTCTCCCTCTGCCCCTCCTCCCACTCATTCTCTCAATCTCTCTCTCTCTCTCTCTCTCAAATAATAAATAAATAAATCTTTTAAAAAAAATGCAAAGAAAATCTCTGCCTGGCCGTGCTAACAGCATTTGACAAATATTAAGATGCTGGGCAGGGGGGCCGTGGGGGGATAGTGGTGCGTGAGGCATCCATGTTTTCTGTCTGGACCCCTGCCCCACGAATGGCTCAACGCCTTTGGCGTAGTTCCTTGCCTCCCTCCACAAAGGGGCGTCCATCTCTCCAGGCTCATGGAAGAGTGCATTAATCTGCTCACAGAGCCCTGACAACAGGGGCTTAAACACAGACTCGGAGGTCTGGAGGCCGGAAGTCGAGGACTGGAGCACGGGCAGGGATGTTACTTCTGAGGCCTCTGCCCTGGGCTTACGATGACCTCCTCCTCCCACTGTCTTCGCATGCTCTTCCCTCTGCGTGTGCGTGCATGTGTGTGAGTCTGTGCCCTAACTTCTTCCTCTTGTAGGGACGCCACACTCATCCTGGGGGATGCCCCCCTCCACCCCAACAGCCTCATTTAACATAATCACCTCTTTGAAGACCCAAATGAAGTCACGTTCTGCATTCCTGAGGGTTAAGACATCAACGTATGAACTTGGAGGGGCACGCCCATCCGCCCCTATGTAAAAAGGTGAGCGGAGGTAAGGAAACCTGCGTTGTCCATGATCAACTATCGGGTAAATCCGAAAGAACCTCACCTCAGTCCTACCCAATGAGGACAGTGATGGGTGTGTGTATAGCTACAGTTCTCTATGGGAGAGGGGCCAGGGTTTTATACCACCTTCCCACCACCCCCCACCCCTTGAGGACATCTGGCAACATCTGGAGACATTTCTGGTTGTTACAGCTGGAGGGGAGTTGCTACTGGCATCTAGTGGGTAGAGGTCAGAAATGCTGCTGAACATCCCAAAGATAGGACGTGCAGAAGGCAAAGCCCCTCATTTGGGGGACTCAGCCCCCATTCGTTTCTTTTCGTTTGACCTGCCTGCTTGGAGGAAAAGCCAGCCTCGGGTAAAGGAGGCAGAAGGCTTCCCTGGGTGGAGCTGCCCTGGGAGCCGCTGTGCCCGCCCGCCGCGCAGTCTGTGTGAGCAGCAAAGCCCTTGGCCAAAGAGGGCAGCCGCTGTCCTTCTCTGAGACCATTTTTCTACACTTAGAGAATGTTCTACTTCCCCTTAGAATTATGATTACTTTACTCCTCAGGTTTTTTGTTTGTTTGTTGTTTGTTTTTAGGAAGCTCCTCCAGGGTCTGAAAGGCCCCTCACAAAATGGAAAAGTGTAAGTGGGGCTCCCTTGATGAAGCCTCCCACAGCCGGGGAGTGCGAAGCCCTACAACAGGAACATGAGGACAGCCTCATCTCTCCCCCCTCCCCTTCCACTTCCTCCGGGGGCTCTGGGTCTAAATTTATCCCTCTCCCCAGTGACCCACGGAAGCATCAAAGCGCTCCACATATCCCGGTCATGCGGAGCCCAGCAGGGTTATATCCTAATCGTAAACAGGGCAGAGAAATGGCATCCGAGGAAGGGTCAGGTGCACGGGGCTCTCCGGTGGTGGGCAGGCCCCCCACCCAAAGGCCGGGGGAGGTGGAGGGAAGGTCTTGATATTCCTGGTCCTGGGTCTGCAGAGGCCTTGGGGAATGGATGTCTCCCCACAGCAGGCAGGGTACAGTTCAGCCTCCTCTAAGGCCCCCCTGGACCAGGTCCTTGGTTCAGGTTTCCCCCTCCTGGTCCCTTGGTCCTCCAACTGGTGCTCCAGAAAGCAGTGGGGAGAAGAAGGTGTTCGTCGCTGATCCTGTGTCTCAGGCTGTGTTCCCTGTGACAGGCTCATGCGGAGAGTCGCCGGCAGAAGGTTTCCTGGGGGTGAGCCACCCCGCGTGCAGGTGAGGAGGGCAGGAGTGAGCAGAGGCAGAGCCGCCACAAGCCCTCCCAGGTTCGATCTCAGCTGGTCCCACAAGGTGCTCTGGGGCTGGGAGTGACCTTCAGAGCCATTCAAGTCAAGGCAAGGAGGCCTTTGTGGTCCCACACTGGCTGACCATTGCTGTGCGTCCTCCCCCGGAAGGGACATGACCGGTGGAGGGGCCAGTTCCTGTGAGAAGTGAGGCCCTTGAAAGCCAGATCTGACAGACACCATCGCGAGTCAGACTTAGAGGCATGTCACCAGCTGTCCCTCCTGTGGTCACCTCCCTAAATTATAAGGAAGCATCCAAGGGAACTACCAGCTTATACTTCCACTTTCCACCAACAATTTCATTTTCTCTAGAAATTTCATTCCTAGCATCCTTGAGAAGCAAAATTAACAAAAGGGAGGGAAATGTCCCCCCCACCCCACCCCGGAAGTGGGGGGAAGGCCGAGCTGGCACAGGTCAGGCGTGTGGACTGGAAGACCGAGAGGAAGACCATGCATGTGGGTATAGGCTTCGGGAGGTGGGAGACCCTGGAGGGGAGAGTAAGAGCGAAATAGTCCTGGGACTGCCCCAAAGTCCCTAGTTCCACTGAAGGATTCACTGGTTGGAACGGATGATTTTATGGAAGTCACTGTGGGGCAGAGTAGAGACAGCAACAAGTACGGGTAAGATGTAATGTGGGCTTATCACACGCCAAGCCCTGCTTGGAGGCCTTGCAATCATTTGTTCTCATGACACCGTGCAAGGAATACACTGCTGTTAACCTCTTGGGGCCTTAACCTCCCCACCTGTAAAATGGGGCCTCGCCATGTGCACCTCTGTCGTGGAACTGGAAGCCCTGGAGCCAGGTATTAGCTAGGCAGGCTTCTGTTTCACTTCCAGACGCTGCCACCATGCTGCCTTTGAGGGATCCCGTGGAGCGAGACTGAGAAAGGCAGAAGGGGCTTTGGACTCCCCCCGATGTGCTCCCGGCATGCAGGTGTCCCACCTCCATAAGGAGGGATGGAAGGATTTTATAAGTTGGTCAGAAACCAGCATCCCACTTTGCAAACCAGGAATCAGGCTTAGCAAAGGGAGCATCCCCCAACCAGTTATGGGGAGAAGGCAGACAGCTGGCGCTCTTTGGAGGATTGTATGCTGGCCCCTGATAAGCACGGACACCTGTAGGTCTCCTGGAAATTCAAGATGGAAGAAAAGTTTCTATGGCTATAAAAAGATTATCTAGGAAAATAAGTTTGTGCATTCCTATCACAGCATCCTACAGTGAGGCGGGGCTCTGGAAAGGACTTGCTCCTTCCCCTCCCCTTACAGACTGGAAATCTGGGGTGCAGAGAGGGGAAGTCACTTGCCAAAGGCCACCTGGCTGGTTAGTTAGGTCCCTACCCTTGTCACCTCACTGGTCCTATTCAGGAAGCAAACTGTTTTGGAGGGTGGGAAAAGAGGAGGGGATGGCTTGATTATCAGTGAAATCGATCAACAGAGTCACCATTTAATTAAAAAATATATCAAAACCTTTCTTGATAATGATCGACCTGTTACACTAGAGCAATTAAAGTGGTGATTTTATTTACTGAGTGACTGCCAACTCCTACAATTTTTTTTTCTGGAATACCCTTGTGATAACTCAATTGGAAATATGCGGTAAGAGGCAGTAATGATAATGCGTTTTCTTAAGCTGACTTGAGCCATAGCCAACCAGGGAGTTTCATTGATGGGTCCGTTGCACAACCGAGATCCCCTTCGTGTCATTCTATCTCCAATGGCTCTGGAGGGACCTGTCAGCCGTCTTAGAAGGGGCCTGTCTTTAACTGGTGAGACGCATACCCATGTGTTCAAACGGCCCTTTGGCTGTGGCACATTAGAGGTAATTAGAAATGGATGCTTTCTGAGATTTAAATACTAACTTTTAAAAATTAAATTTTCATTAAAAATTTCACAGAACTGAAAACACCCCTTGCACACATTCTCAGGGAGTGGAAACTCCCTAATCCTCTATTCTCAAAAAGTGAAAACCTAGAGCTGTCCAAGCAGACAAGCCCAGATTGCTTCCTGGTGGTGGCGGGGACGTATCACTGGCCTGCAAAGGTTTCCAGTCACGTGGATGCCAGCCTTTCAAAAGGGAAAGGATGAGCCTTCGTTCGCTGAAAATGTCAACTGGCACCATTTTTCTAGTTATGTAGCTGCCCCTGTGCATTTATGTTTCAAGACATTCTGCTGGAGAGATAGATGAGAAAGAACTCCATGATCAATTAAATTTGGGAAATGCTACACATAATAGTGCCCTCCTGGATTAACATACGAAGAGCTCTGAGATGCTCTGAATCAATAAATCAATTTAATTTTTGGTTCATCATTTTTCCAACTTATCTGACCACAGAACCCTGTCTTCATGTCATACCTATGAAAAACTCAAAGGATCTGTTTCGAAAAACTCCTAATTGGGCATAACTGGATTGAAACTGATTATCAATCAAAAGAGACATGGCAACAGAAGGAACCATTTGCCATGGGTCAGGGGAGCTGGATTCTGGTCTCGACTCTTCCATTAATTAGCAGCGTGACTTTGGGGAAATCATATCCTTCTGGACCTTAGTTTACTTGCCTATAAACTGAAAGACTGAAGTTAGATTATCCCTTAGATCCCCTAGATCCTTCTGGGTCTGATCGATGATGATTCTCAGACTTGCTAAGATGCACCTGGTGAGGGGATATCTATTCTCTTATCACCCACCACAACACATGTCGCCATGTGTTGTGGTGGGAACACAGAACACAGAATAGACTCTGCCCTGGAATGTCCCCAGGCTGGGTGAAGCTCTGGGTGAGCCTTGGTCCCCGAGGCCGCTCAGGTGGGATTGCTGTCAGAATGCACCTGGCACATCGTGGGATGATGGCAGCATCTGTCAGTGTGTCTTTTGGGACTCTACCCTCCATGCATGTCTCTGCGGGGAGTGTTGCAGGAAACCTGCCCCCTTCTCCCCTGGAGCTCAGGATCCAGCTGGGGAAAGAAGCCAGGCCCCACTCATGGATGCAACTGACGACCCGAAGCAGCAGGTGTAAACAGCTGACAAGTGTTCGGGGAGATCCGAAAGGGAACCTCATCAAAGACAAGGTGATCATGGAGATCCCCTACCGGATGGAATCCTGATGGGGGGTAGAGCTTGAACAGTTGGGTAGACGTGAGGACAGTCTGAAAAAGCAGAACCACATAAGGTCTATCTGGAAGAGCTGGTGAATATCCTGGCTCAAGTTGTAGGCAGAAGGGGTGGGGAATCTTATAGAATCAGGAGCTGCAAACAGGCAACAAAAACTTTCAAATGACATATCATGAGACTCCAATGTCATTCAGGACATGGGGAACCACTTAAGAAAAGTGGTATTTTAGGAAATGGAACTTGGGATATGATTGGAGCTTGACAATAGAGTGGGCATCATCCTTGAGTTTCACGCGTGACCCTAGGCATGGAGTCCTCCATGAGTGTTAGCCCTGCTTTCCAGCCTATGGGTTTGCTCAACTCAATGCTCCCCAAAGGCAAGTGAGGACAGGACACCCAGTGCCAGCTCACACTCAAACAGGAGTGAGCAGAAGGAACCCCAGCTCCTCTAGGCCCAGAAACAGCTATTAGAGAAAAGACTATTTCTGGAGCCGAAGATTCAGGGGAATGGGGAGGAACCATGCAAATACCACGTGAAAACAAGCTCTATCTGCCAATTCTAGACAATCAGTCCATGCCTCAGGTTCTAACAGAGGTAGAGATTTGTGGGGATTTTAACTTCAGTGATAAACACTAACAGAATCTAATACTTTATGATGTTGGGCATAGAAAGATGCCTGAGATGTTTAGGTAAGTTCTGTCCCATGAAAGGCCAAGAGGAAGCTAGGCACTCCTGGGAAAGCTTTCCTTCAGGCTCATGAAATGGCCAAGCTAACTCCAGCTGCCTAAATAAGGAAGTAGATTATGATTATCTCACAGCCAGATGTCACGTGTGCCCTGGAGAAGATGTGCATCGCTCTTCTCTCCTGTCCTCATCATCCCCTACACCCCACAGTCACTTCCCCTTGTACCAGAGGTGCCCATTGCAGTTCCAGACATGCCAATCCAGAGGAACAGGAAGGAACCATCTCTTGTGGCTCTCTCTGGGGAGAGAGGACAATTTCCCCAAAGCACTGCTGTCCGTGATGGATTTCGCTCATTGGCCAGAATTAGGAGATGTGTATAACAGGCTAAAATACAAAGGTTGTGAATAGAATGGGTAGTGGGAGGGCAACAACATCATAACCACTATTGCATCTAGCTGGATACAAACATGAGCTTTGTGCCCACCCGAGACGCTGAGGTATAGATGCTCTGACATTGGGGTCAATGTGAGGTAAAAAGCATTCCTTGCCTGGGAGAGCTTCTGTCAAGTTGGGCTCAAATCCCAGCTCCACCACAGGGGAGTGCAGGGGGCCTGGGGCAGCATTTCTTGACCTCTGTCTCATCTGTAATCCAAGGGATGATAATAATTCTGAAATCATAAAAGCTGAGGCGTATCCGTGGAGAGATCCCCTTGAAACCTTCCCCCAGCTCTGGCACATAGTAGTTCGCAGCAACGAATGGCCTGACTTTCCTGGCAGGTCCACGAGTGGATCAGGTCTTCATGGTCTGGCGTGGATGGTCTTTGCCCACCCAGTGTTGAGTATGGGTCCTCCAAATGTCTGCACCCAAAGCGAGTGTCAGAAAATGGAAGGTGTGGGGGTTCCTCTCTCTTTTGTTGAGGTGTTTTTTTTTTTTTTAATTTATTTGTTTGACAGAGAGGGATCACAAGTAGGCAGAGAGGCGGGAAGAGAAGTGGGTAGCAGAGTGCGATGCGGGGCTTGATCCCCGGACTCTGAGATCATGACCTGAGATGAAGGCAGAGGCTTAACCCACTGAGCCACCCAGGCGCCCCTCTTTTGTTGAGGTTATTGGTTAATTTCACCTGCAAGAGTTCCTTTACTTAATAACCATGAAACGGTCGCTTTGCTCTAACATTATCTTTGCAAAAAAGTCCCAATATACATTCTTCCCCCTGCAAAAAGAGTCGAAAAGCTTATGTGTCAGGACCTATTTTTAGTGCTTTACAAGTCAGATCTTCCCTTCTTGCTTTCTCCAGTCCCTCAGGACTTTTAGATTTACTATTTAAATATTTATAAACTGTTACAATTATTTATTAAAGGTTTATGCTGTTATTATATTTAGTATGGAATATGCATTTCTTCCTCCAAAAATAACAGGACTTTCCATTAAACGACATGTGTTAATGATGCAGTAAATTGTCTCTTAAAGCCACAGAGAAAGTTTCCCTCTCCTTTGACAGCCCTAAGTACCCTTATTTAAAAGTAGGGGTCCTCGCTCACAGGAAAATGCATTGCTCCTGACTCCCCAAATGCTATTCTATGCACGTTTAGGGAATTTTCAGGGCTTACACAGAGAAACTTTACTCTCTGAAATCACTGTGGAGTCATGAACAATAGATGCTTTGGTAGATGGTCTCCCTGGCTTCGCCCCACCACTACTGGGGATGTAGGTGTGCGTGTGTGTAAGTGTGCGTGTGCACACAAGTGTTACGTGACTGTGCTTTCGTCTTGTTTTAAATTCACTCATTCCTTCATTCCTAATCCAGCCTGTGCTAACGCCGCTCTATGCCAAAGACCCAAACATGGATAAAAAACATGCTGACCCAAGAGACTCAGGGGTCTAACCAAGGAGAAAAACCAGGCAATCAAATAACACACGTACACAGCGATAATGAAGCAGCATAGAGATGTGTATACCATGTGTGAGCAAGGAGGAGGGGCTCGTTTTCTAGAGGAGTGATTCTTTGGTATCTATGTAGATCTGTATGTCTATCCACAGGGCTTTCTTTGGGAAGAATTTGCTGTTTTGTTTGTTTGTTTGTTTGTTTTGTTTTTCTTAGAATTATATTTTTCTCCCACCACTCAGTTGGCGACTCATCCATAGGACGATGTTGCCCAGACCGTGGTCTAGCTCAGCAGTTATTGGCCAGGGGGCGTTCTGCCCTCCGAAGTCTTTGGCAATTTCTGGAACCATGTTCAGTTGTTCCCATGAGAAGGAGCTGCCGGCCTCTAGGGGGTAGAGGCCAGAAGTGCTGCTCGACCCCTTGCAGCAGCCGGCACAGCCCCACAACAAGAGAACAGTCTGGGCCCCAAACTCCATAGTGTCAAGGTTAAGGTTGGGAACACCTTGGGGTAGCTCAAAAGGGTCCTGAGTCAGGGGAGACCCTTTGGATGAGGCCAGAGAGGCAGCCTTGAGCTCCTCAGAGGGAGGAGCCCTGTTTGGGCCCAGGGGGTCCATCCTGGGCAGGGAGATGAGCCCAGGCCTTTCCCTGTGCCCCGGACATCTCACATGGAGAAATTCTCCCCCGGACAAATGGTCAGAGTCGCTGGTAACACATTATGCGCAGAGATGCTCAACGTTGCGGTAACAAGAGTGACAAGTACAGAATTCAAAACCTGAATAGTCAACACTAATATATCAGCTAAATAAATCAGGACATGGGGTGGATTTTAAGATGCCTGCCAGTAGTTTACTGACATATATTTGTCTGTCATTTGAAATTCACTGACAAAGACTGTCACTCCCCAAATACACATTTTCTCTCTCTGTCTCTCTCTCTCTCTCACATACACACACGCACACGCAAGACTGAGAGAAATAAACCTATGGGTTAATCCTATGCTGGTAGATGGTAAAATTAGAAGTGGTGTCTTTTTTTTTAAATGTACTTTAATTTTTCTGTATTCTCCAAGTTCTTGAGAATAAACAGTAACAGAAAAAAAAAAACTCCACATTTTTCCTTACTTTGCTTTCGTTTCATAAAAATTATATTTAATGTGGGTTATTTTTTTAAAGAATCCGATGAGACCAGGAAACAAGAGCCGGCCCATTGGCTAGCAGGTGCCACGCCCTCAAGCAACCCTTATCCCTTTCTGGATCTGCTTCTGGGGTCCCCAAGGACACCCCCCCAAAACCTCTCCCTTCTAGTCTTTCAGGGTGCTTTTGGGAGGCCAAGGGAAGGCTGGAGAAATGAAACATTTCAAGTTCATCCTTCTGGCAGAAAGGTTTGATCAACACCTAATGAGCTGGGATCTAACCTTGTTCGTGTTCCCTCATTCTTGGCAGGTCCTGGGATGCCCAAGAGCCATCATAGACCATTGCACTTTGCAGATGACTGTCCCCACCTTTGCAGGAGGGAAGGAGAGGCCCCTTCAGTACCTCAGTCATGGAGGATTTGAAGCTTGAGTGGATCCCACAGTTTGTGTGTGTTTGTGGTTGGGATTTGAGAGGGTACACGTCCTCACCCATTATCTGGAGCATGAGAACACGAGAACACGTTCACTCATAAAATCAGTCCAGGAAGAGAGTGGCTAGAATTTCCAACGGTGGGGGGGGGGCATCTTTGCCCTCCTGCCTGCCCCGGGAGAGGGGTTCCCAGGCTCCTGTACGGAATCCAAATCCCCCCAAGGATGACTCCCTATTGTCTACTGCTCAGGCACACCCGCCCACCGGCCTGGGCCACGTGCACGCGCACCCTCTACATCTTACTTTACATTCAGTAGGAAACCGGAGCAGAAAAACAGCCTCTCCCCCAAATTCCTGGCACCTCCGCCTGCCGGCAGGCATCCACTTGCTTTTATAGAAAGGATTTGCTTGTAGGGAATCTGCCCAAGGCCCATGCAAATCCAGAAATTTCGGGGGTTTGGCTTGGAAGACCCAGAGGGGCCTGGAAGACGGAGCGATTTCAGCTCCGTGTGGCGTCTGCAAGAGTCCGTGCGGCCTGCCAGTCCATTTTTCCCACTCAGAGAGTCGGGGCGCCGAGTGAATAATTGAAGTATTAGTAACAGTTCCTTTCCCCCTTCTGCAGGCACTCCCAAGGGTATGGCGTTTTCTTTGCAGGAGCCGTTGGCATTAAATACGCTGGGTGTCAGTACGGCACTGAGGTGGTTAATTTTGACTGAATATTATGCTATATAACCACTTGGCATTTAACTTGAAAAATGGCTTTCTGCTTCACCTGTCAGCATACCCCGTTCTCATCAAATAAGTGAGTGAGAAAAATTTTTAAATTTCAATTTCCTGATGCTATTAGACACTACTTCTTCCATACTTAAACAGTTTAGCTGCGCAGGTGTGAGTGTTGGTATTCAGACCATGGCTCAGACTACATGCTATTACAATGGCTTTTTTGTTTAAAGGGTAAAGAGATGCATGGATCTTTATCTTGAGGTTAGGAAAATGTATTGCAGGAACACGACCAATCGGGTTCCGAATAACTTGGAAACATGGTACCGTCACCCCCATGTGCAAGGAATTCCAGCGTCCTCGGTAGAGGCTTTTTGAGTGTCAGAAGGAAGGAAAAGCGTGCGGAGGAATCCTCCGTGGTCCTTCGGCAGAAATTGATCACTCCTGGGTGCATTAATCTATTTTTGCTATTTCTTTTGCCAATTATAATTCGGTAAACTGTGCCAGAGTCTTACATTCATGAACTCTCTGTGTGTAAGATTAAAACCCCAGGCTCATCCACTTCGGTAAGTTAGAGATCGTCCTTTCTTCCGAGCTCCGAGGTCTTGATCTGAGGAGTCCCCGCATTTCGTTTATACATCCTTGGGGTAAGGAGGGAGAGGAGAGGAGGTGGTCTTCTTTGATTTCTGCCTCTGGGCACTACTTCCTAAGAACTCCTCATTTTAGAGTTGATTGACCTTGAACAGGGTGGGCGAAGGGGCCCTGTGGGTGGAAGCCAGGAGAAGCGTATAAGCCAAACCCAGCCCGTAGCCAGACTGACACGTGTTTTATAGGGGGAAACAGCCACATCTACTCCCTTAACTACTTTTTCTGGCTGCTTCTGGCCCATAGTTATACAATTTGGCCCTTTATGAAAATATCTGCAGCTCCCTCCCCATACCCCTTCCCCCAATTTAAAATCTCAGCCTTCCATTCTCTTCTCTTTTGTTCCTGGGACTAGTTTTCCCATGTCCTTAGTGGAGAGGTTTCTGGGAAGAATGGAACATCTTGGCTCAGGAAGGTATACATTTGTAAAGAGATTATATTTCTTTACTTAGGCCGAAGTGGGTGGGTGGGGGATAGGAAATGACCACGCCTTTCAGATGAGAAAACAGGTGTAAAGGTGTTTCCGTGACCTCTGGAAGCTGCACAGCAAGTTAATGACAGATTTGGGCCCTGAAGCACAAACTTCATTTTGCACAGGAGTTGCGGGGATTAAGTAAGTAAGTAAATGGGAATTGAGAAAAATGTCCCCAGCATACACAAATCCTCAGTCCTGGTTAAATATTATTATCCTCCCTTTTTCTATCATTCCATGACCCTCACCCCGGTGCTTCAGCCGGTCAGTAAGAAGGGATGACCGCTGCTGCTGTTGGCCTGTTCCAGCGACGACATGAGACCCAGGCCGTTGGCTCGAGCAGGGTTATTTGTCTCCATCGGAAACACGAACCACATTTCCTTGTAATGGGCTCCATATTTTGGCCAAGCAGCTTCAGCTGGTCCGGCCAATAGGAAACTCGTGCCCTTCCTGTGCAATCTCAGCCCTAAGACTCTGTGACTCTCCCTCCTTAGTGGCCCACAGAGCAAGAGGGAGGGACGGCTGGAAATCAATAAATGGATCGCACACCTTCGGGGCTCTGCTATTTGTCATCCCTGACCTACGCAGGCGTCCCGGGGCATGCGCGAGTCTGTGCTATGAGTGTCTCCGTGGTCCCCCTTATCCTCCACTTTGACCCCTGAACATATTGTTTCAAGTTCTGAGAGGCTGGGTGTTGGGGGGGGGAGAGAGAGAGAGAGAGAGAGAGAGAGAGAGAGAGAGCGCACGCGCAAAAAGGAGGGAGGGAGCTAGTGGAATGCAGAGGTAGAGAGCGAGAGCGCATGCGCACACAAGCTAACACACTGTCCAAAGTGCTGGCCCCAGCTGGCTGGTGTGGACACCAAATGCCAGCATCATTGTGACCCCTCTGTGGTCAGGTAGTCCCGGGTAGCTGGTACTCTCCACCAGCTTCCAGGTGAGGCAGGCGGGGGCTCCCGGAGGGGTATCGGCCCTCAAGCCTGCTCTTCTCTGAAGTCCGGTGAGAAGGAAGGGGAGTGAATGAACCAAGACAGTCAACATATGGTCTCCAGGGGGAAGGGCAGGCAAGCTCAGCAACTGTCCCTTAAAGGACACTCATTTGTTTGCTCCCCAGCCTATCCTCTAGGTCCCGGGCACTGACTGCAAGAAATGGGAGGGGGACCAACAGTGCTCGTCCCCAGGAGCTCTGCATTACACCTGTTACCAGCCCAAGTGCTAGTTGAATCTGGGGGACTTAGCTACCAGGGTGTTGGAAGAGTTCACTAGAGATGATGGGCGAACCCAGACCCTGTGATCCTTCCTGAAGGGCAAAAGGACACCTGCACCCTTGAGGAGGCAGGGAACATGAGAAGAGTTGACTGTTTAGGGTCTGTGACTGTTTCCACAAGCTGGGATTTTGGAGGAAGAGCTGCCCAAGGGTCCTGTGGGGCCAAGGCCAAGACACAGCCACTGGGGGATGGGCCTGAAACCTGCTGTCTCCAGGGCTCCCTGCAGACGGTCAGTCAGACTCACTCTCAGAAGCCCCTTCTTGACACGAAGCGAGAGGAGACCCGCTGGGCAGCGAGGTGGAGAGTGTGCAAGGTGGGTGGGGAGAGTCCAGGAAGGAAGAAAGTCCCCTGCAGCCTAGTTGGGGGCTCTGCAGATGACGGGGGCTTTCCCAAGTCTGATGGAGGCACAGAATGAGGAGGGCAGGTTTCCTCCCAGGGCTGATCTCCAGGTCAGACGGGACCTCAGCATCCTCACCTGTGTGAGGTGGGACATCTGGGGACACTCCAAGGTGTTCTCCTTAGATGTCATCACAGCGAACAGGTTGAGTCCAAAACAGCCCAGAAAGGCCATCTCTGGGCCCTGATAGGCCAACCCAGCAGCCCTCATACTGAGGGCTAGAGTCTGGAGAGCGCTGTGGGCATGTGGGAGGGATACAGCCCTGTGGCTCAGAAGGAAGCCAGTCGGCAGTCAGGGAGCAATGCTGTGGCAGAGAGCAAAAAGACCATTCCCAACAGAGCCCCCCTATGGTACTTCCTCCCCAGAAGTTTCCACAGGGGACTTCCCACCAGCCTGGGTTGGGGGGAGGGCGTGCTGTGCCCCTCCCAGGCTCTTGCTCGGACCAGCCCGTCAAGAGCATCCCTGAGTCCAGTGCTGATTTGTGAATGAGCCTCAAGGTCCGCCTGTGTCATCGGCCCATGATTTATCGCCCACACCACACCTCGCACTTTCTGTTATGCACTAATGTCCTGTCCTTCATATCTTTCTTTAATCATGAGAGAGTAATTGCAGATAGTTAAACACTCGAGCTTCCTGCAGGAATTTCTATACTGGGTTTTATAGGCCTTTTATAACAGAACAAATCACAGTTTGGATGAAATTCTGGGAATTCTCTTGCAGGATAATCATGCTCAGATTGCCTCCCCACTGCTAGCTTAATGTGGCTGTCCAAGTTTGGGATTTACTGGGGAGCCAATTTGTTTTAAGAAATTAACAAAACCAATACCTAAGTACCGCACTGAACATAAAGTTTTTATTCATTTTGGTGAAAGGGAAAAAAAAAAAGATACCCAACATTCTACTACTCACAAAACAGCTCTTGAAAATCATTTTTATGAAATTGAATCTCTCTCCCCAAATGATTCCCTCATGCTAAGCAGGATCCAGCATGGTCTTGCGATTATCACTCCCTTGGATTTGTCTGTTCACCGGCTCAAACTTTGCAGGCTCTGCCTGACCCAGAGGTCTCATTGCACCATCTTCATACTTTTTTAAAAATTTTATTTATTTATGTTTTTACTGAAATGTGGGGATGAGAATTCTCACTTGGAGGAAGCCGTATGAGGACCATGAGAATTTAGACACACAAAGAGGAATTTGTATCCCTCATACCCTCCTATACCCTACATGTACACAAATCATAAATGTGACCTAGAAATGAGAAGAGGAGAGGAGGAAGAAGAATGTGCTTCCATGCGATTGGATGTATGGAAACATCTTTGAAAAAGCACAGTATTTGCTCCTGGGTCTAGAGACTTCTGGTGCTTTCCCTTGCTCTCACTGGAGGAGCCCCGCTTCTGCTCTGTGCTGGACACAGTCCTCTCTCCTCACGCTCACAGCTACTTGGGAAGCAGACCTTATTTAAAGCGTCTCCTTTTTGTCTGCCTGGAGCTGATCTCCAGATGGAAGGATCTCACCAGGGAGTTCCCTTTCCGTGTAGAAGGCCCTCGGGGGTCCTATCTTTGTTCTCAGGAAGGCAGGCCTCCCTGTTGGACATGAACTGAATATGCCCCGCTGGCCAGGCCAGGTGCAAGTGGACTGAGGGCTGTGGGAAGGTCCCAGATCCCACGGCAACAAGGGTTTTGGAGCCCTCGAGTGCCTTCTTCATCTGACTTTAGTGCAAGGAGCCACAGTGGGTACAGAGATGCTGAGGGGACAATAGGTAAACCATTGCTGGCCCAGCCCCAGGCAGGTGCACCCCAGCACTGCTGTGAGCTGTGAAAGAAGGGGCGTCCAGCCAGTGGCCTTTGTGGGCGGGTATCTGTACAGAAAGGGGCACAAAGGAAGGAATCAAGTAGTCCCCAAACAAGTACTCAGCTTACCTGTTGTGAGGGCGTGGCCTTGGGCCTCCTGTTGGGGGGCGACTAGTTAAGATACTACTGCTGTGCCCGTGGCACCTGGGAGAGATTTTGCCCCATCCCAAGACCCACATGGGCTGACTCTGTCTCTCTTGGCAGTAACATTCCCTTACGGTGGTAACCACCTAAACTGGCTCCTGAATATGCAAGAGAGAAGGTAGCAGGGAAGAGTCACCCCATTTCTCACTTGTTCCAGCCCCACGCATGGCCATTTTCTGGGCAGTGCAGGCAATGTGTCCACCCCCATCTCACCTGCTGGCGTCCTATCCTTGCTCAACCTCCCCCCCCCCCCACCACCGCACAGTCTCTGCTGCCCAGGGCTCCCTGCAATGCCCACCGAGGGCCGAGGGCCCCATCTGAGGACATCTTGGTCCACTCGAGCAGATCTTGGCCACTCGCAATGGGACGCTCTTGAAGCCTGCATGGGCCGGTCCAGCTCTGGACCTGCTCCTGCCTATCCCAAACTTTGCTCTGCTTCTGCAATGACTTACTACCCCGCCAGTGCCCAGGTCTAGTGCCCAGAGAGTCCTTCTCAGCCCTGGGGTCTGAGTCAGAGGCTCCCTGGGCCACTCTGGTAGGACACCTGGATCTGAGTGCACTTTGCCTTCCGGGACCTTGGTCCCATCTAAAACTCTGGACTTCTCCAGGTGGTCCTGGCCCGCTGCTAGAACCCTGGCACCTGCTAGTCTTCACTTCTAGCTTAGAGCACAGAACACTGGGGGCCTTGAGGTGCTCACTGATGGAGAGATAGGAGGTAGAGCGGCCATGTGCTCCATTTGGGAGCACGGCCAGGTCCCAGGTCCGGCCTGTACCACCTTGGAGCCGCCTCTCCCTAGCGCCCGCCTCCTCGGTGCCCCCTGCTGGCCCGTTTTCACACTGCATGTGGCTCAAGACTGCAGATTCCCCATCAGAGCTCAAGACTGCTTCTCTCCAAGGAAAACGTCTTTTCCCATCTCCGGTCTCTCATCAAGGATGAATTAAGCACCTACTGCATACCTTTGTGAGGCTAAGAGCAGGGGCTACTGCAGACAAGACAAAGCTGTGGTTCTTTTGGATCCTAAGCTCAGCCAGGGTGACAGACCACCCAGAAACAGGCAAATAAAGATCATTTTAGATAGTGAGAAGGGGCACGAACGAAAGGAGAGAGGTAAGGGGGTGTAGTGTCACAGGAGATGTTGCAGTTGGGGACAGCATCCCTTAGGAGGTGACCCTTCAAAAGTGGCAACCGAGTGATGGAGGTGTGGCCACGTAGGGACAGGGGAGGGCCCTCCAGGCAGAGGAAAGAACTAGCACACAAGCTGGGCTGTGGGCTCCAGTGGCTCTGGGCATGGAGGTCCAGGGGATCTCCTGCAGGGCGAGGTCAGGAGGTAGGCAGGGGCCAGACCGCAGACAACCGTGAGGGGTGTAGACCTCATCTGATGTGGAGGTGACGTTCCCAAAAGGCTGAGGGGCGGGACCCTGCTCTGGACGGCCTTGAACCCCATTGCTACGTGCGGAAAACACACATTTGGCACCAGCCTGTGCCATCTGGGGTCTGGGGAACACTGTTTTCTGGAAAGAATAAGTTTTTTTTTTCTCTTTGTTTTAAAAGATTTTTATTTATTTATTTGACATAGAGAGATTACAAGTAGGCTGAGAGGCAGGCAGAGAGAGAGGGGGGGAAGCAGGCTCCCTGCTGAGCAGAGAGCCCGATTTGGGGATCGATTCCAGGACCCTGAGATCACGACCTGAGACGAAGGCAGAGGCTTAACCCACTGAGCCACCCAGGCGCCCCGAATAAGTTTTTTCATTAACAGGTTTTATTTACCACACCCAAGTTCTCTCATCTCCATTTAAGAGAAGTTTAAATTATCAGCTTTTATTTATCGCAAGACAGTGTGCCTAGCAGGGGTTCTTCCCTGTCGCCCCCCTCCCCCCCCACCCCTCCCCAGAGTGTGTAAAGTAGGAGGGGAAGCCAAGGTCCCCCTGTCCCCAGGCAGGGCACTCTGCCTTGTCCCCTCCTCTTTCCTGGCTGCAGACAATGGGGCAGGAGATGGTCACCTTTCTGGATGTGGTTTGCTGAAGCCCTGTCTGAATTAAATCCCGCCCGCTAAATCCTACCAGTGTACCACTGGTCCAGAGTGCTGCCTGGGTTGAACAGGAAACGTCCGGCTTTGGGGCCCTCACTAATTTCATTGTGTGGCTTTCAATGTCACTCTATTTAAATCCCTGTCAGAGAGCCCTTAAGGACAGCCGGTTTTATTTACTGTCAGTATCACGGCTCCTTGGCGAATACCGGTCTAAACACCATCAGGGAAGGCGACACCGTTGTCTCACAAACTGGACATCTATCCTGCTGAGGGAACAAAGAACCCTCCTCCCACCTCTCCTTGGCATATGGGCTTATTAAAAAATTTATTGAGCCCATTTTCATATCCTTTCGACTGATGGGAGGATTTTAAGATCTTTCTAAGCATAGGAGCAATAAATCCCACTTCTATTTCACCCCAAAATACAAAATCCAAATACTTTTTGATTGAGAGAGGACAATCACCTGGCCTACACCTTGGGTTTCAGTGGCTCAGTTCCCAACAGCATCAACAACAACAACAAAAAAAAACCGCATTGTAGCAATCAGCCTCCTAATGAGCCTGTAACTTGGTTTCTACCTTATCCCAAAGGTATAAGGAATAGCACTGCTTTTTTTAAAATATCAAGAAAACATCATTTGCTCTAAAATGTCCCTAAAAGCAGGTCTAAATTGCCAATAAAGGCTTGGTAATTGTATCAGCATGGATCAGAAAGCATTTCTCAGGCCCGATGAAAGAGTTTGCAGGGCTGAGGAAGTGTGCATCGGGTCCCTGGGAAACTGCCGGCCCCAGTCGGGCCAAGGGAGGGATTCTCGACACAATGCAATTTCCCTTTGAAGGCCGCGCGCCTTCCTCTCTCCCTCATTTTGGTCTAATTTGTTAAACTTAATTTCTCCTGAGTTGTCTGGAAATTCAGGTTCGATCAGAGAAACTTTCTGGCTGCTTGGTTCTGAAGAGTACACCTTCCTCGTGACCCCTCCTAGATCCCCCGATTCTGAATTAATTACTTCTCTCCCCATCCAGGTCAATGGCTTACGGCCCGAAAAGACAAAAACGCTCGGGGAGGCTTGTCTTCTCAACCACGTGACCAGTCTCGCCCTCCACCTTCGAGTTCTGTAATCACTTGACTAGCAAACACATATACAGTATAAATATTTAAGAAAAAGTAAATTCCATTAAGCTCGCTGAATGATCGATGTAGTGGTAGGTGCTTATCTTTGAAATATTAAACTCTAGACATTTATATCCATACAAAAAAGAGTTTCCTGCCATTTGATGAGAATTATGTGCCTGGCACTAATAAAATATTAAACTCCAATTTAAAAGATAAGTATCTTATCCACTTTTTTCATAATAAAACACTTTACAGTGCTCAGGAAAGCCAATATGCATCAGAATTTCCATACAATACTGTATTTACAAACTTTCATAAAAGTTTTGTGTCTGCATTTATCAGTGACTGGTTTTACACCAGGATCCTGATTATTCGCCCTAATGACATGGTGCATTTCAATAATGCATGATGGAAGGTGTACAAACAGCTTTTGTTTTTGTGTAGGGTAATCCCGTATTTTTGGTGAGGGCTCTCACTGTCAGTTAATTAAACGGAGGTGGTCACTAAGATGGCATTATCCTTTTCAGTCCCCATTATATAAATTAATGTCAAACTGATGCAATGTTTCATGTTTAAAATAACAGATACAAGTGTTAAAAATTATAGCCTGCAGTTTTCCTATTTGACAATGCATTATTTTCTGCCGCAAATGTCAGTTTCTAACCCCTGCCAAGAATATTGTGGAGAGGGCAATGAGTAATAAGTGTGAGTTATCAAATTTAGTGTCTTTTGAAATGTGCCCAGTGTTGCCAGGGTGGGGGAGGGGGAGGAGTCAATGAGTACATGTGAATTAATGGAGGCTCCCTCCCCCTGAGCCCTTCAGGATGAGGAAGGGAGCAAGAGCCCTCAGCAGCAGCGTTTCTCCTGCAGGAACTGCCTGGGAGCACTGCGCATGGGTCTTGGCACAGGTGGGGAGGGGCAGCCCCAGGTGGGGGTCCTGGGCCCCTCTTCTAGGGACAGCTCAGAGATGGTGGGAAGAGCTAGAACTTTGTGACGTTTCCAAATGGCCTCACCTAAGGTGACCTGGACGTCCTAAGCCTCAGTCTTTTCTTTCTAACAGAAATCTCACTTACGGCTTAGATGCCCTTGAACTGGGCTTGGCCACTGACGGAATGTTCCTGTCGCCCTAGACCGTTCGGTCTCCCGCCGAGGAAGTCTCCCGTGGAAGCCTCCAGGTCCCTGCAGAGATTGGCTTCAACAAAAGGATTTCTATTAGCAGCTTTCTCCTCTTCCTTCTTTGTTTTGATAGATGTCAAAAGACAGCTCTGCCTTAAGAAATGTAATTACTCAAGAGGATGATTGGAGGTAGAAAGCTAGGACAGGTAAATAGCATGATGTTTTAAATCAACAAAAATCACTGCAGGGGCAAAAACCCCAATCCTCTCACGGGCAGGGTTCAGATGGAGAAGCGGTATGGGCATTCATGAGCTGTGTGTCCCTGGGCTCGTGAGCAAGCCAATGCTTTTAGCTTGGGCGATAGGGCAGCAGAGGACCAGGAAAGTTTCCTATAGCCACAGATCGCAGAGTGACACTGGATACTCTGAAGCTATGATCCCCGGAAGAGACCTTTATTCCTTGTGAACTTTAGGCTTCCAGCCAGAAGTGTCACTCTTTACAGGAGGGAGTGACGATGCTTGTCCTCGCTGCAGCCCAGGTGACACTTGGGCAGAGGTGGCCACCTTGTCTTGGGAAGGTCACTGACTCAACACCTCAGAGGGAAAACCTGTCCAGTTCTAGCAGAGAGAGTAGAGGTGGCTAGCCGTAGGAATTTTAAAATAATAAACATCCTGTAGCCAAAAGGACAGCAGATTGGCGAGTTGTCTGTCCATCAGATGTGTGTCCCAACGAGAGTAGGCAAAAAGCATGTTTTATTTTCTCCTGAGGATATTAGTGTATGTGGTCATTTTTGCAGATGGGAGGGACCACTGTGACAAGTGACAAGTGACTCTTGCATTGCTCGGCTGCAGACATCAGCTAATTCTTGAACAAGAGCTCTTTCCCCTTCCCTTCCAGGAGATGAGCAGTGGAGGAGCTCCTTATTTCTGTAAATTACTGTAGAAACAATGGTCTGCAATTATCATCACTTTGAAAAGCATCCGCTAATTACACTCAGGATAAACTGCACTTAATACCTCTGATATCTATTATGAGCAAATCAGTGTGATGCCCTAGCATGCACTGATCCCTTTATCTTCCAATATTTGGAAGAAATAATTGCTCTGAAAGAGTTCCTTAAAAGCCTGGCCTGCTGGGGTTCCCCTTCGGCAGCTGTTCCAAGGGCTGCCGTCTGAAGGGGACAGCATGGCTCAGACTCTTCCTTCGGGGGTGGGGTGGTGTGTGCAACACAGTCCTGCCTCAGCTCCTCACTACCTGTGTGACCTCGGGTGAGTTTCCTGACCTCTCTGAGCCTCTGTTTCCTTCGCCGTGAAATGGGGGAAGAGAATAAGACTTTTGTTGTAGGGTTATTATGGGGATTAAATGTGTCAATAGGTGTAAAGCATTTACATCGTTGTTTGGGTTGTGATTTCGAGGTTCTGGAAGGCTCGGTTACAGCCTCTCACAAGGTTGACACGGTTGATGCTGATGATGGTGTTGTCTGGGGGTGGGGGGTGGGGGTCTGGTCAGACCCTCCGCAGCAGAGGTCTGTCTGCTCCAGGGTCCCGTGGGAACCTCTGGAGGCTTTGGCAGGTGTTCGGTTCAGCTGAGCCTTGGGGAAGGAGGTCTCCCTTGGGCTGCTCACGCTTTGCAGATTCCTGGGGTCCACGAGGTGGGAATCAAACAAGAGTGCTGCCCTCCTAGGCTCACTGGAAGGCTCAGATGAAGCAGATCACAGAAAGGGGGGCTTTGAAACGTAAACTGCATGCAGAATGAGACATTGATGGCAACAGCACTTTAATATTAAAAACACAGTTCTCCTTTATGGATCATTCAGCACCACTCTGTTCCCCCCTTGTAGCCCACTGCTTCTGCCTTAGAGGAGAACTCCCCAGCCTCTTCCCACTGTACCACCCTCTCATCTCCCAGTTGGAATGATCCTCTAAAACAACAGGCCCTGTGGCCCTTTGGGTGAAAGCTGGCTTCTTCATTGTCCCAGGCTCCAGTTCAAGCTCTGGGGCATGACTCCTTTCTCCAGCCTCACCTCGACTCACTCACGATTTCTCTTCTCGCTCCCAGCCAGCTGGAACCCTTGTGTCATCCCCAGAAAATGCCTCATCGTCCCCCCTCTCTTGTCTTTGCACGGCATTGAGCAGTCATGGGCAAGGACCCCAGAACTAGACCTCTTGGATTCAAATCCCTGCGCATTGTGGAGAAGCTGTGTGACCTTGGGCAAATTACTTCGCTTCACGGAGCCTTAGTTTTCCCAGCAATAATTCAGAGTGTTTATCTCACAGGGCTGCAATGGGAATTAAGAGTTAAAGTATAAACAATGCTAGGGGTCTTGGGTAACCTTTCTTTCTTCCTTTTTTCTTTTTCTTTTTTTTTTTTTTTTAATTTTCTTGTGAAATGAGCCTGAAGAAAGAGTGATTCCTGGAAGATTCAAAGATGAGTCCTCTGAGATCGAAGAGGCTGCTTGCTCTTTTCTCTCTGTGGTTCCTTGATGATTTAGGTTTCAACTTCCTTTCCTGGGAAGTCTCTTGCATTCCACAGCTCTAGCTACGCATGATTCACTATTTGGTCTCCTAAGATGTGGTCCTAGTAGGACCATCAGGAACCAGAGAAGCCCAAGGCTAATATACTTGTAATTTTCAGACCCAGCCTTTGAAATTACTGACACACCATCATTGTTTTTATTCATATAACCTGGTATGGGATCACGGAATCACCTTGAGGATCATTCTGGTTTCACTCTAATGTTCTTTTTGTCTGGGAAAAAAATACAAAGCAGAGAGAAGGAGTGTAGTTTTCTGCAACATGACTCTTAATTAAGAAAAGTAACCTGGAATGGGACGCCTGGGTGGCTCAGTGGGTTAAGCCACTGCCTTTGGCTCAGGTCATGATCTCAGGGTCCTGGGATTGAGTCCCACATCGGGCTCTCTGCTCAGCAGGAAGCCTGCTTCCTCCTCTCTCTCTCTGCCTGCCTCTCTGCCTACTTGTGATCTCTCTCTCTGTCAAATAAATAAATAAATAAATAAATTAAAAAAAAAAAAAAAGAAAAGTAACCTGGAAAAAGAAAATGAAGAAGATGATGATGATGATGGAGGAGGAAGAGAAAAAGAAGGGGAGGGAGGGAGAGGGAGATGGAAAAGGAGGAAAAAAGGAGGAGGGGGGAGGGAGGGAGGGAAGAGGGAAGGAAGGAACATGGGAAGAAGGGCTGGGAGGGGAAGCGGGAGAAAGTTCAGAACACCTGTCTCGCTTCCCCGGACCCAGCTCACTTTCTACCATGTAACTTGACGCTGATCTCATGGAAAATTTGATGCCTGAGATCTGAACTATCTGTTCTGTGTGACAAGGATGGGGTGGGTGGCTTCTGTCTGCAATTTAAGGTAAAATTAACGCATATGCTTCGTCGGTATTTTCACAGTATAAGACTTCCAGCCAAATGCGAGTGTTTCCACACACTTCCTTCTTGAGAAGACAGATTTGCATATGCATTAAGGCCATTTTATCAGAACGCACACACAGAGGAATGACACATCTCATTGACAGCACCCGGGTGACGGATAACTCCACACAAAACATACATTTGAGAGGAAAATAGGAGGAGGAATAGAATTAAGGGCCGGCGTGCGTGTGGCATCATGTTCTGTGTGAGGAACCGCAGATCGGCTTGCCTGACTCACTTCCCGGCTCTGGGTCTGCAGAAGTCGTGAGTCAGGTGGTGACAGGTGTTTCTAATCTACCTGAGCTTCCTGGGGGGGCTGGGGAGGGTGCTGCTGGGCGCCATCGTCTTTGAGAATCGAGGAGGGAAAGAGCCCTACTTGCCCTGTGGTACCTGCAGTCAGACCCTTGACTACCTCCCCCTACCCCCATCACCTTGCTTAGGTGTTCTGGCCACAAGGGTGTAGCCTCTGATCACTCGGGTCCCACAGCTCAGAACAATCTAACTGCGGACTATAAGCGACATCCACATGGGGCATCCAGAGGAGAGCTGACAGGGACCCTCATGCCACGTAAGCTTCGGGGTCCTTCACTCACAAGTTCCTTTCCGTTAATTAGGTCCTCAGCACAAATTTCACCTTTGCAGAGATGGCTTTGTTCACGTTGCTCCCAACCCCGAGTCACTGCACACTTCATCCTGGTGATACGGAACTTAATGACTCTCAGAAATTGTCCAGTTCATTCATTCATTCATTTATTCATTCCCTCATTCATGTATCGCTTGTATGTCTGGTCCCCATCTGACTCTCTGAGAGCCCGGCACTCTGGTCTGGCTGCCCGTCTCGCTTCCCACATCCACAGTCCCTGATGGCAGATGTGTGGCCAGTGGTAGTTGGACAGATGAGTGGATGCCCTAGGACATCCATGACTTTCTGTACCCGGGAGATAGGCCATTTACTTCCCTGGAATTATGAGCCTCCTTAGGAAGTGTAGAGGGGTGCAGTGAATGTTTCTATCCATGCCTTTTATGCTCCAGGAACTGTGCCAGGTCTGAGATCCAGCAAAGAGCAGGATAGATGCCATCTCTGTCTTGATGGAGAGGACAGTGCACAGAAGATACAGACATTTAACAGAAAATCACACAGCCACTTAATGAGGTTGGTGGTGGATGGTTAAGAGGCTCCTGAGGGCAACATCATTGGTGTTCTGCTGCGGAGTCTCTGGATGGTTGCCAAGGCCATGCCCACACCCAGCGTGCCTTCCTGCTACCTTGACCGTTGACCAGCAGGAGGCCGGGTCCTGTCGCAGTGCCCCGGAGAGCGAGCATGCTCAGAGGGACACCGTGCCCTTTGGCCTCCCTGAGGACCACAGCCTCTCTCTTCCTAGGACCTGGCATGAGGAGGAAGCGATCTCCTGCTACCCTCTTACCTCCCCCCACCATACATATCTTCAAGTCCAAGGGTGCCTGGGAGCCTCCCACTCAGGCAGCCATGTTACCACTTGGAATGCCTTCCTCTCTCCTTTGCCAGCTGAGCAATTGCCTTCAGTGATGGGGGCGGGGGATGTCAGATGTGGGGCTGATTGTGCCAGCCCGGATAGGGTCTTCACTTCTAATCATCTGGGAAATCCAAGTTGAAAAATCCAACACAGGCAAACCCAAACCTTCTCTTTTTATGAAACGTCTCAATACCAAATGCAGATGGAAAATGGGTATTCGGTTCTTCGAAACGACTGTGTGAGCCACCATGGCTGTTTTTTCCCTTTTCGGAGTGTGCGGACCTGGCTTCCTTGGGAAACCTCTTGCACAGATTCACCTCTTTTCCCTGAGAGCCACTGGTGGCTGAAGCATGGCGGGCTGCTCAGCCACCTCTTCTGCTCTGCCCACTAATGAACAAAGGTAGTGGCTTGGAAGCTCGTGTCTGCAACAGACACCCAGCTGCCCTTTATGGGAAGTTAAAATTCTGCAGCAGGCACGCCCACAATTGCACCTTTTCTAGGTCCCGCTCTGTGGGAGCAAATGATGTGATTTGGGGTGGGAAGAACCTTAGCCAATTACATATGATTGTCCAAATAGGTCCTATTACATATGATTGTCCAAATAGGTCCTAATCATACGAATCGGCATTACAGATGCAAAAGATCAAGAACTCGCTTACCCCTTTTAGCTGTTTCTCACTATGGAGAGGCAGCCAGAGTCGGGAGCAAAGATTCAGGTTCCTAGGACTGTTTTAAACTCTGTCCCCATCCTGTTCTTCCAGCCAGCATTCAGCCAAGGCATGTGGCTAACGGTAGGAGGACAGGAGCCATCACAGATCACCAAGGATAATTTGCGAGAGGGCAACCGAGCTGAATGCAATTAACCCTATTGTCAGTGGTTAAGATTCTTGCAATGACAGGTGAATCCGAAGTGCAAGATATCAGAACTGTTTGTTGTTAAATTTCCACCTAGAACTCTATTATTTTGCGAAGAAATTGCAGCAGACTAAAAAAAAAAAAAAAAAAAAAAAAGTATTTTTTTTTTTTTTTTTATCAAGTGTCTCCCTGGGTGCTAAGTCTATACTACATTGCTGCAATCTATTAATTTTTTTTTCTGTTGCACACATTGATGATGGCTCCTGTCGTTGCTCCCTCTCTAACCTGGAAGCTTCCCTCTGTCTTTAGGAGAAAATTTGTAATTGTTGGAATATTCTTGGCCATCCTTCATTTGGAATTTATGTGGTAATTTCAGCAAAACCGAGACCTTGTGCAGCAGTTTTCATCTTTTTCAAGGCTGCCTCTATTTCTTGAGATGCTGGAGGGTTTCCAATTATTCCTTCTGGTCTCTTTGGATGTGAATTGTAACAGATCAGCTGAGAGTCGCAGTTCAACATTGTTAAGCTTATCAATATAAATATAATGTTAAACCCCTTTTAGATAATTGGAGCTATGTGTGAAAATGTGACCAATTTGTGCATAAATTGGTCCTACACTTCTTCCTGGCAGAGACAGAGAGAGAGGGAAAGAGAGACCAACCATATGGGAGGCTGGTTCGCTTCTTCTCAAGGACTTTTCTACACCTTGAGTCCTTGATCTGGTTGGGTAGCTGCTGACAGTCGGAAACCTGCAGAGGTTATGCAAAACCGTAAGGTCCTTTGCCCTTTTGAACCACATTCTTCCATCCTAGAGGCTACAAAGTGAATATCAACAAGGCACTTACACATCACACCAATGGGGAAGTTGCAGACAGTCTTGAGATTTAACTGTCTCTGCTTGGACAGCTACCAAATTCAAACAACCAAATGGAGAGACTGACGCCCATGGAGAGGGGGAAGAGAGGGTGCTGAGGGAAATCCTGGAACTGACTCCTCCTGCTTGGAAACCTTGCTGAAACCTCGGGATCCTGGAAAGCTCACATTCTTTTTGCTGTGTGAGAGTTTGCACAGGGCGGGGGCAGGGACCCGATCATTTCTCCAGCCCCGGGTTCTCTGGAGTGGGTCTGGGGGTGTGCAGTGGTTGTCCTATGACTGGCCACGGCATTTATGGGGTCAGAAACGTCTTTATCGGAACCTACCCCCTCAACAACATCGAGCGACGTATTATTATTCAAACTCTAGAAATAAAGAAATCGAGGTTCTCCAAGATTAAGACTAAAAACAAAACAAAACAGAAACAGCTGTTCAAGGATACTCAGAACAACTTCTGAAGTCCATTCCGTGGTCTGTAAATTTTAAGAGGAGTGCTTCTTTGCCTGCAACAGAGCCGCACACAATGGGAGTGCGATTAAGGAAGGAGCCGTCTGCAGGGTCGTCTGCAGGTTTCCGGCTGGTCTGAGTGGGGAGGTGGCACCTGTCTCCATGAGCCAAGTACAGAAGTGTCCCTGGGGCTGGAGGCATTTGGGCTTCAGCAATGTTCTGGATTCCCTTTCAGGACCCAGAACAACAGACTTACCCAGACACTACAGAGGTCTGGGGGGAATGCAGATAGGACGCTAGAGCCTCCTACCAACCATTCCAGACATTCTCTGCCATTCTCTGCCACGGCCGCTGGGCAGAGCTGAGCCCGGCCAGGAAGAGTCTTTTCTTTCCCGCTGTTCCAGCTCACTCAGAAAACACAGTGGCTCCTCCCTTAAGCCCCATAGAGGTTTGACCTCTGACTTTAGGGGTGCTTAAGGTGGGAAGACATAGAACGGCCTCCCCAAACCAAAAAGGGTCCCAGAAAGACCTTTTTCCCCGGAAGAGTTTGTTTTCTGAGAAAATCAAAGGTGACTGCTTAAACTTGCGGTCACAATTCCAAATGGATGGCAAAATCTCATGGTCATGAGCGGTTCTATGACTTCTCACCTTTTTCCTCCAGTCTGGGGGAGAAGGAGCTCATAAAGAGCTTTCTTGGACATCAAATGCTCTGTTAAAGCAGGAAGATGAGTGGAGCAGACATGAATCAGAAAACATATGGATCCAATTTTGGTTTAAAAAATTAATGGGAAAACACATTCTCATCAAACTCAAAACAATGAAAAATATTTTTTAAGCAGGCAAAAAATCCAAAATACAGCTGGGTTTGCCCGGCTCCGCACAGATTCCTTACCGCCCTGGTCTCCTTCCTTGATTTTCAAAAATAGCAAGAGGAGCGGAAGGATGCGTGGAATAAATTAGGGCAGCATGAGTGAGGTGTCGGCTTCCAGCATGCTGGGCCACCAGGAACAGGGCCCTAAAAAGACATGGTGGTGGCAGCGGCTTTGCCACCAGCCCCTCTGCTGGTGCAAACGGACCGAAAGGAGGTGTCCACCCAGAAGGAAAGGGGAAGAGGCCACAGGCATGGCCATGACAGGGATAGTAGGCTCACACACTCCCCACGAATCTCCTAAAAGGAAAAGGAAACACAAGTCAAAGGGAAACTCACCCTCTGTCGCCCACTGGGTGTGACCTCACTATAAGAGAAGGCACTGTCCCCAGCCAGTCCTTCCTGGCTAAGCCCCTCCCTTCTCCTTCCCGCCCTCCTGCCTCCATGGATCTCGGCAGCATCCCGGGGTAACTCTTCAGAACCAAGCTGTCCCCTGGTGCCCCAGCCAAACCTCCTGAAGAATCAAGGATGCGGGGATTTGTTGATGGGAGCGACAGGCAGTGGAAGGCAAAATCTGAATTATCACCCTCTGTGGGTCATCAGCCAGCCAGACCCGAGCCTCTAAATTGACCATGGTCTTCCTCGATTTTGCTGGTCAGCAGTCATCCCTGGATTCATGCTCTTACCTTTTACTTTAAAGACAAAATACAGGCTGTCAGCTGGAGAGCACCTGAAGCCATCACCACACTTGCCTTGCATTTGCATCGAAACCAACCCCTTATTTTCTTCCTTATTGTGACCAGAAAGGGAGGCCCTCAGTCCAAGGTAATCCCTTTTGCCATATGCTGGTCCCATCCCCCTGATGGTCCCTCCCCCGGGACCCTGAAAATCTCCATTCTGTGATCCTTGCTGGACTGTTCTCTTCTTCATGGAGTGTTTCCAGCACAGTGTTTAAACGCTCCATCTCAGAGCCACTGACCACCTGGTATAGTAACCTTGGGGGTGACACCCAGCCTTCCTGTCCCTGGCGTCCCCGTCTGTGAAATGGAGATAATAATAGCTTAATGATGTACTTATTTTGAAGATGAAAAGAGTTAATATGGATAAAACACACATGTAGCACATCATACTCATAAAAGAAACATAGGTGACCCTGCTTCTTTTCTGCCAATATTTAAATTTGCTCAGATTTCTCCTATTAAAGAAGAAATTCTTTCTCAACCTTACATCCACCTGCAACCACTGTCCTCTCCAAGTTCACCTTGGATGGGGGAGGGGTGGAAGACCTATGAGCACCTGTTGTTTTTCCTCCTCAATCCATGGTGGTTCAACTCTCCCTGCGTTTTTGTTGTTGTTGTTATTGTTATGTTTTGTTTTGACTGAAACTGCTTGTGCCATGCACTTCCTACCATTAAACCTGTTCCTCATGTCATCGTATCTCCTTGGCAACCCATACACCTGCTTGCCCTCTCCAGCCCAGTCCTCTCCCGTGAGCCCCACTGGGAAAGGACCTTCAGATGCCTCGCAGACATCCAACTCTGCCCTTCCCTGTTGTCCCCCAAGCTGTTCTCTCCAGGAGCCCCTATATCCATGGGGTGTGTCAAAGAGCACCCAGTGGTTTAAAGCATTAGTCTAGGGGTTCATTCTTAAGCCCCCCAATCTCTCACAATGATCTTATTTCCTACCTGCCTATCAGATCCCTGGGCATCCCTCCAGATCCACCACCAATTCTCAAACTCAGACCACTACTACCCTGCCCCTGCATTACTGCAATTGCCTGCCAAGTGTCCATGGCCTCCAGTCATTCTCCCCTCCTATCTGTCCTCCATACTCCAGCAGGAAGAGCTCTCCTAGTATCACTGCCACCATCCCCATCCCTGTCCCCACTGAACATTCATTAATGGTTTCCCATAACCGTGAGAATGAGGCCCAGACTCCTTACCCTGCTTTTAAAAGACCTTGAATTGTTGGTATCCACTACAGTTGCCAACAGGAGTTCTCTAGTTCTCTTTCCATACTCTATGCTTCAGCCACACAGACTTAGTGGGCATTTGTCATGTATCAGTTGCCAGGATCTGAGAAGTTCACTTTGATTTGGGGAAGGTCCCCCAATGGGAATTTGCATCCAAAGGGTTGTAGATATTCCCTTTCGCTGCTCATTGGGCACCTTACATGAGATCACAGGACTCAGACTGGGCCAGTCAGGTGCTCTGTGATGGTGACACTAGAGTCGGTGTCCTAAGGAGCCTTTCCTATGGGGTAGACTTGACTGTGTTCTTGGCGGTCCAGCTTCCTTTGGTCTCTGCATGATTCCTTAGCCTTCCTTTGCTTTGATGAACTATCAATGAGCTTCCAACAAACTCCTTTTCCTTTGATATTATTCAGGGTCAGAGCCTAGTGTTCATAATCAAGAACTTTTGATGGTTACTTGGAATTTCTTGTAGACCTTCAGACATGCAAGCCGTGTGAGGATCTCTCCTGTATGGACTTCACTTGACCTACTCCTCCCATTCTTCAGACCTGGATTTAAAGATCCCTCTTTCTCCAGAGCCTCACCCCTACCTTCCTCACCTAGACCAGGTTAGATGCCCCTGTGGAATGTCTCTGTATCACTCTGTTTTCCTCTGTACCATGACATTTATTATCCGTACGTGTGAATGCCTGCTAAGTTGTCTTCACCACGGGATGCAAGATATTCAAGCACTTCATCTGTTTTGTTTACCCTTGATTTTCCAGGGCCCAGGACCCAGCATAGTATCATAGTAAGCGGCTCTCACTAAACATTGGTGAAATGAATGGATATATTGCAGCCCCATGCCAGTGCCTGGAGTTGGGTTCTCTAATTCACACATCCTTCGAGTTCCTAAGCTCCTGACACTCTGGTGTGAATCACTTGCCTATGTCATCTCTAAGCCCCATCTCTCTCTCCACTCAGTAGAAACCCACAACAATGGTCCCACACATAGACCTGGATCTTTCTTGGGAGAAGCCAATCTGTGGCATGCCATTTTGGGTTACTTGGGCATACTCTACACAGAAGTACTTGACCAAGAACCAGCTAGAATGAAACATCCTGTCAGGAGCTCTGGAAGAATTTTCCTGCAGTAATGGTAGAAGCAAGAAAGTAGAAGAGGAACAAAAATGAGGTGTCAGTCTCCTCCAACAGAATATCAGTTCTTGCTTTGTAAATGGTGAGTACTGAGTATGTATTTGTTGATTGATTGAATATATTACTTATAGCAAAGCAACATAAAATACATGGAATCATCTTGATAGTTCAAGGATAGGAGATTTGTAAAATATTCCAGAAAACAAAGCGTGTAAATGGCAAAGGATTTCCCAGCACCCATTATTATTGATTGAAGATGAAAAAAATGTAATTACCGTGACTTTATTTAGATAACACCAGAAATATTTCATATAAGGACTTTCATGGTATTACTTGAGCACTTGCTCTTCTAATTCATTCTTTCCTTACAATATCTTAATTAATTGCTTATGAATTCTCCTGATTTGGAGTTTATGTTTCAGAAGTATATTCTCCAGGGGAAGGGAGGCAGTACTGTCCTTATCCACCTCTATCCATGGCTCTTCTTCACAAAAACACCCTCTGCTATTCCTTCTGGTCCATTCTTTTTTTATTGCCTTCCCTGCTGCTCTACCCAACTCCTACTGCAAGGCCTCCTTTAAATCTGACCTCTTCTGAGAATCTCTCTGGATTGTTCCAGCACATCTTCTCCTGCCTTTCTCTGGACATCTCCAGGACCCGATTCTATATTGACTGCTTCTGCTGTGTGGTTGTGTCATTTATGATTTAAGTCCAACAAAGACAAAACTAAGTCTGAGACAAAATTAACCGTCTGTTTATTCATAACCATACAGCAAGGGAACCCATCTGTGTCACTTTCGTGGGCAAGGTTTCAAGGGCGTTAGAAAGGAGTACATTTTATAGAGTAAAAAGGGGAAATATGGAGACGGTCTCTGATTGGCAAACACCCTGCTAAGATGGGGTTTGGGAAGCTGGGGAGACTTTCTAATTGGTCTTTGGATCCAACTGTTGGTTGGCTGAGTTTGGGGACTTTTCAAGAGTGGAGGGATTGTTCCATGTTGGGATGGAGGGTTTTCTGTGCCCGGCCATTTCCTGGAACTGGTGGGGGTGGGACGGCTGGCTGCCATGGCCGGCAGTCTCTCAAGTCTGATAGCGCAGCTTATGGGCTGCCACGAGGCAGAAATCATGTCTCACACATTCCTTGTATGTGCTTCACTTCTTGGCTTACAGCCAGCATTCAGCCCTACTTCCAGATTTAACGTGAAGACTTGTTGAATTGGCTTTGGGGGAGGAATGGTGCGGTATGGTTACATACTCCCTGGTCTGTTTGTGTGTGCGAGTGTGTGTGTATGTGTGTGTGTTCTCATATCTGGAGAATGAGAAGGTTGACATGAGGAAGGGGCATGAATTGATATGTCCCATACATCACTGTTCTCAGTATCCCCCATCAAAGAATTCCATTGCTGAATATGTGTCCCCGGCATCTAGCTGGTTTGAGAGAAGGGAGCAGTCAGGAGACAGATGATGTCTTCCAGAGAACTGTTCTGAAAGTACCATCCCCAAGGTACACCTGAGCGCCATTGGCTGCATGTCTAAGTGAGCCAGCCAATGTTCAACAGGATGGAGATGATCCGTCAGGCACACGAGTTGCCCCCAGCGTTGGGTACCCAGAAATCACACGTAGAAATCACACATCACAACCGCTACAGGACTACCCATGTGGATGACACTGGAAACTCGACAATGGATTCATGGAGACTAACGTGTTATCATACCACTGGAAACTTGAACAGGAGACAGAATTCAGTGGTCGAAACACACAGAGACGAAGACAACTTCTGGAAAAGTGGTTCTTAATGAACCCTTGTTGCCTGATGGATTGAACGAATGCCTATTCTTAAAGGTGAGTGCTGGGTCACTGCTTCCCAAGAGCTCTGTCCACTGTGGCCGGTGTCCTCATGCATTTTAACACACACTGGGTCTGTGGAGTGAAGACAGCAGAGGGGTGACCAGTGAAGAGAAGCTTCTGACGGGGAGGGGTCTTTTCTGGACTTGGGCCAAGTAATCCAGTCTGGTGAGACAGAGGATCCTGGGTGCTGAGGCAAGACAACATCTCACATAACTGAACCATTCTGTGCTTTCATGACCAGGCACTTGGGGTGGAAGAATCGCACGCCTAAGGGTGGATGACACTGGAATTGGCTGTGTCTGCAAAGAGATTCCGTGTCTAGTGCAAGTCTTTTCAGTCACTGCCCATGATATTTGCATCTCTCTGTTGATATATATATTTTTTCTTCTCTGTTGATATTATTTTTCTTCTCAAAATTAAATGACAGAGTCATGGTGTACTTGGAGCTTCCATGGTATAAATGCAGTGGTCAGTCTTTTGATAAATAGACTTTGAAGTGCTCTACATATGCCTGCAACAAGCTTTTTTTTTTCCATATTTTTTTTATGTCTCTTAGTCTTATTGTTTTGTGAGGGAGATTTATTTCTTTTTATAATTGTTTTATTCTTACATTTGGAAGTATGCAGATTTTTTATTATGCTGATTTTTGACTAAGCTCTTTTAATAAACACTATAATCTGTCAGCTGGTTGTTTTGGTTTGGTGAACTAGATGAACACACCAGCCAGTAATGAGTTGTGTTGTTTGATGTTTGGTTCTGGTTGTATTATTTCCTTCTACTCTTTTTTTTTTTTTCAATTTATTTATTTTCAGAAAAACAGTATTCATTATTTTTTTCACCACACCCAGTGCTCCATGCAATCCACGCCCTCTATAATACCCACCACCTGGTACCCCAACCTCCCACCCCCCCGCCACTTCAAACCCCTCAGATTGTTCTTCAGAGTCCATAGTCTCTCATGGTTCACCTCCCCTTCCAATTTACCCCAACTCCCTTCTCCTCTCTAACACCCCTTGTCCTCCATGCTATTTGTTATGCTCCACAAATAAGTGAAACCATTTGATAATTGACTCTCGCTGCTTGACTTATTTCACTCAGCATAATCTCTTCCAGTCCCGTCCATGTTGCTACAAAAGTTGGGTATTCATCCTTTCTGATGGAGGCATAATACTCCACAGTGTATATGGACCACATCTTCCTTATCCATTCATCCGTTGAAGGGCATCTTGGTTCTTTCCATCGTTTGGCGACCGTGGCCATTGCTGCTATAAACATTGGAGTACAGATGGCCCTTCTTTTCATGACATCTGTATCCTTGGGGTAAATACCCAGGAGTGCAATTGCAGGGTCATAGGGAAGCTCTATTTTTAATTTCTTGAGGAATCTCCACACTGTTCTCCAAAGAGGCTGCACCAACTTACATTCCCACCAACAGTGTAAGAGGGTTCCCCTTTCTCCACATCCTCTCCAACACATGTTGTTTCCTGTTTTGTTAATTTTGGCCATTCTAACTGGTGTAAGGTGATATCTCAATGTGGTTTTAATTTGAGTCTCCCTGAGGGCTAATGATGATGAACATTTTTTCATGTGTCTGATAGCCATTTGTATGTCTTGATTGGAGAAGTGTCTGTTCATATCTTCTGCCCATTTTTTGATATGTTTACCTGTTTAGTGTGTGTTGAGTTTGAGGAGTTCATTACAGATCCTGGATATCAACCTTTTGTCTGTACTGTCATTTGCAAATATCTTCTCCCATTCCGTGGGTTGCCTCTTTGTTTTTTTGACTGTTTCCTTTGCTGTGCAGAAGCTTTTGATTTTGATGAAGTCCCAAAAGTTTATTTTCGCTTTTGTTTCCTTTGCCTTTGGAGACATATCTTGAAAGAAGTTGCTGTGGCTGATATCGAAGAGATTACTGCCTATGTTCTCCTCTAGGATTCTGATGGATTCCTGTCTCACGTTGAGGTCTTTTATCCATTTTGAGTTTATCTTTGTGTATGGTGTAAGAGAATGGTCGACTTTCATTCTTCTACATATAGCTGTCCAGTTTTCCCAGCACCATTTATTGAAGAGACTGTCTTTTTTCCAGCATCCGTTCCTGATTAAAACGCTTTAAAGTATAGGGATAGAGAGAACATTCCTGAACATCATCAAATCTATCTATGAAAGACCCACAGCAAATATCATCCTCAATGGGAAAAAGCTTGCAGCCTTCCCGTTGAGATCAGGAACAAGACAAGGATGCCCACTTTCACCACTCTTGTTCAACATGTATTAGAAGTCCTAGCAACAGCAATCAGACAACAAAGAGAAATAAAAGGTATCCAAATTGGTAATGAAGAAGTCAAACTCTCTCTCTTCACAGATGACATGATTCTTTATATGGAAAACCCAAAAGACTCCACCCCCAAACTACTAGAACTCATACAGCAATTCAGCAACGTGGCAGGATACAAAGTCAATGTGCAGAAATCAGTGGCTTTCTTATACACTAACAATGAAAATACAGAAAGGGAAATTAGAGAATTGATTCCATTTACTATAGCACCAAGAACCATAAGATACCTGGGAATAAACCTAACCAAAGAGGTAAAGGATCTGTACTCAAGGAACTACAGAACACTCATGAAGGAAATTGAAGAAGACACAAATAGATGGAAGACCATTCTATGCTCTTGGATTGGAAGAATAAACATTGTTAAAATGTCTATACTGCCTAGAGCAATCTATACTTTTAATGCCATTCCGATCAAAATTCCACCGGCATTCTTCAAAGAGCTGGATCAAATAATCCTAAAATTTGTATGGAATCAGAAGAGACCCCGAATCACTAAGGAAATGTTGAAAAACAAAAATAAAGCTGGGGGCAGCACGTTACCTGATTTCAAGCTTTATTACAAAGCTGTGATCACCAAGACAGCATGGTACTGGCATAAAAACAGACACATAGACCAGTGGAACAGAGTAGAGAGCCCAGATATGGACCCTCAACTCTATGGTCAATTAATCTACAACAAGCTTTTATCCATTTGGCTAATATTATTCTTTGTAAGCCACAAAAGACCAGGGAAAACGGCCCTGTGATTAGATCTGGCTCTGAGACTGGGAGAAGGAATTGGAATTTGAGCCACCACACAACACATGAGCAAAACATCCTTTGTATGAAAGGTGGAATCAGACCACCAAGAAATCTGAGGGCTTGAGCAGGAGATTTGAGGTCCTGCAGACTTGAAGCTCTCTACACTAACCCTCCAATCTAGGGTCCAGAATCACCTGGGTTGGCTGGGGTGTAGTGTAAGAAAGCCAGCTTGCTTTTACAATATCGGGTTCAAATCTAGGCCCCATCAGTGTTCTGTGCCTCTTTGCTTTTTCTACAGAAGGAGGAAAGATTGTGTATATCTCACAGGGTTGTTGTGACTGCTACATGTGGTCACACCTATAGTGTTTCCAGAGCAGGATCTAGAAATAAATACTAATCATGTTGAATTTCAGAGCTAGGAAGGACCAAGGATCAGCTGACAAACTACTGATACAACTCAGCTGTTCTCTTAGTTCAGCATGATCTTCCTTGGTGTCCCCAGATGTCACCCTCTCCTTTCCCCCTCTGGACAGCCTGGTTGTTGGAGTGTGTGTCCTGATTTTATGGAGCTCTGCCTCTGGATACTGTTGCCATCCAAGCCTGGTCATGCTCTCACAACCTCTCAGCCTGTAGCTCTTGACCAGAAGTGCACAGGTTTTTTGAGGAACCATGACATGAAAACAAACATAGCGATTTCATTAGGTGAGCCATTACAGCATTTAACCAAATGTTAACTTCCTCAGACTAATTCAACCAGCAGTTAAAGCATCCTCCCAGAGCATGGGATACAAAACTGGGCACCAAGAGAGAAGTGATATGGCAGGAAAGGGGCTAAAACAGGGCCCCCATGAGGATGGTGTCGGGGAAAGGGCTGAAGTTGAAGTTCTTACCTCTAGTGGGTGTGAATTGGTGAGATTTAATCGGGGCAAGTTTTATAAGAATGTCACCTGTGCAGTCTCACCTGGGCCCCAAACACACAGAGGTCCCACATTTCAGTGTATTTTCCTGCTGTTACCATCTTGAAATTCTTAATAATCTTTCAACAAAGGATTCTGTGTTTGCATTTTACACTGAGAGCTGGAAATTATGTAGCTGCTCTTGGACTGAATCATAAATGTACATGGCCTATGACACCAACATTCTCCTGTCCCACTACTTCCTCCCTCCAGCTGCTTAAACTGTGGGCCTCCCCTGGCTCTGGGGAGAAGTTAACAAGGACACCCAAGCACCTCCACCACCCCCACCTGGACCCTCATTGTCAAAGGATGGACCATTTGCATTTGTGGTGGACACTTGGTCACCACCATTGTCAAATGATAGACCATTAGGTATTTGTACCAAAAATGCACAGAAAAGCCCCCAAACAACCATGCGCGCGTGCGCGCGCGCACACACACACACACACACACACACATCCCGATATTAAGGGGTCCCTTGCTACAGTTCATATTTTAGTCAGAAGACTCAGCTTTGTCTGTGTCCTCAACTGCCCTGAGAGGTTCAGGAAGCTTTGTTCTGTTTCTTTGGAGAAAGAAGAAGATGAGTCAGTCATTTGCCCCAGGTCCTGCTTTCCTGAAGGGCAGCTGGCTCCTGAGAAGCAGCCTCAAGAGATGCGTTCATGATTTTGATCATGGCTCATATGAATTTTCACTTTGGTCTTCTCTCTGCTCTTTTGAGGCAGATAAGGCAATTAGGTACATTTTGTGGACGAAGACACTCGCACCGAGGGTCTGAAAACAAGTGCTTCTTTGCTCTTCGCAAATGCTCTGTTCAGCTGAAGTTTGGGGGGAAGGAACAGACATCCCTCGCACAGTCTATCAAGGTTGTCATTTCAATGCCGTTCTCAGGAGGAGCACGGAGCCTGCACAGCCACCTTTGGAAGAAATATCCCGCTGATTTTAAGTAGACATGGGCACACTGTAAGGGGATGGGTGGGTGGGTGCGGGCTTCCTGGGAAAGCCTAGAAGGATTTTGCCTAGAAGGGGCATGTCCCTTCTGCTTCTGTTAGGAATCTCCACTGCAACATGAAAGAGAAATGGATCCTTAAAACATCCTCAGGTCTGGATGGATGGGTTCACCAACTCTTCCTTCTTGTGGCAGCTCCTTCCAGACTAACATACTCCCTGAGTTCCTTAGGTCATTAACAGACAAAACTAGCCACCTGTGGGGACCAGAAATGATGCACAGAGAGCAGCAGAATTATGTTGTTGTAGAACTTTAAGGGGATGCCAGAGAAGACACTCTAGGTCAGCTCTCTCACTGCACAGATGAGCAAGCTGCTGCCTAGGGAGGAGGAAGAATGTGTTCCCATAGATTCCTTGGACTTTTTGGAAATTTTACCACTCCTCAACTGTCCAAACCCTGAGAACTCTACTGGGGAATTGAGCCCTGGCTTTTAACCCAAGGCCCTGTGGTTTGGACCAGGGGCATGAGCTTAACTCTGGTGGGCCAGCCATATTCTTTCTCCTGGAAGTAAAATCTGGATCTCAGGTTCTGGGTGACTAGTGGTGGCCCTGGGGCTCTAAGACCACCTAATGTGTGGCCAGACTCTTCCAGCATATGGATACAGCAGGAAATGAAACCCACTAGTGAGGGAACAGATAAGTGGGAAGGGGGATGCTCAGACCTAAAGGGGCATGTCCCTTCTGCTTCTGAGTGTCACCTTCCATGGAATGATGCCCATGGTGGATCACACAGAGACTGCCTGGACACAGGGTGCTCAGCACAACCCTGGGGCTCCAGGGTGCTGACCACAGTGGGCCCCCAGCTCTGGGCTTCCCCAGCTTCATCTGCAGCTCTTCTGACTGTTTTGTATTGTTCTGATACAGACATCCAATGCCCACCTCTCCTTTACCTTCCACTATACATTACTTACTTAGCCACGCTGTGTCCTGAACTTCCCAGATTATTTTGGAGATTTAATATCAATGCAACACAAAGGACAAACATTCAATATTAACACCCTTGTCCCTAATAGAGATGGTAGCTTCATCGAATATGGGACTGTCACCGTCTCCCTCCACCAGTGGCCACTCTTCTCTTCGCCCATGACCAATTACCTGGTGATGTACAGGGCAATGGTGGAACCCTCTACCATGCGGTCAGGTGTCCCCAAATTCTAACTCCTCACAGTCTCACCTGTCACACTGAGTTTTATAGAAAAATTTGGAATCCAAAGGCTGTGGCTTTTCAGAAAGGGATCCATCCGGTTGGGGAGGTTCAGGCTGTTGTTCACCTAGTTTCCCTGGTCATGATGCAGTCAGGGCTGGAGTTTTCTGAGTCCTTTCCCTCAACACAATGCTTACGGATCTGCTCACATTATAGCAGCTATCATAACTTCTTTCTGTTTTATTCATTGCCGAGTATTATTCCTTCATATGGATATACCACAATGTGTTTATTCACTTACAAGCTGATGGATCAAGGCTTTTTCTAGAGTTTGGCTCTTACGAATAAAGCTACTCAGAACACTTGTGTCCTCATCTTTGCATGGGCATATATTCTCATTTCTCTTGGGTGAGCAAATACCCAGGAATGGATTCCTGGGTCATAAGGTACATGCATATTTATTTTATAAGAAAACTACCAAACTGTTTTCCGAGTGACTGAGCCATTTTGCATTCCCAACTTCAATATGTGAGACATTGAGTTTTCCCATGTTTTTACTAACATGTGATATTGTTGGTCTCTGTGTGTTACCTTTTTTTATGGCTGTATGTCTCTTTTTAAATTTGCACTACCGGGGTGCCTGGGTGGCTCAGTCAGTTAAGCATCTGCCTTCAGCTCAGGTCATGATCTCAGGGTCCTGGGATCGAGCCCAGCATCAGGCTCTCTGCTCAGCGGGAAGCCTGCTCCCCCTCACCCCCGCCTACTTGTGATCTCTTTCTCTGTCAAATTAAAAAAAAAAAAAAATCTTAAAAAAAAATTGCACTATCCACATGACCAGTGTTCTCAAGCACCTTTTCATATACTTCGTGGCCTGCCCTAAATTCTCTTTGTTGATGTGGCTATTGAATCTTTTAGTTGGGCTTTATGTTTTCTTATTAATTCAGCTGAGGATGTTATTTATGCATTCTTTCCTCTTTATTTTCTTGATGGTGTTTTTGATGAGAAAATGTTTTTAATCTTCATGAAATCTCATTTACATCTTTTCTTTTATGGTTTATGTCTTTTGTATCTTAAGAAATTTTTGCCTAGCCCAAAGCCACAAACTTTTTTCCTTTCCTTCTGTTTTTTTTTTTTTTGAAGCTTTATGGTTTTAACTCTTACATTTGGATCCATCATCCATTTTGAATTGCTTTCTGTGTATGATATATGGTCAAGTTTCATTTTCCCCTCAGTAGCTACCAAGTTATGCCAGCACTATTTATTGAAGGGACTATTATTCTCCCCACTGAGTTACCCTGACACCTCTGCCCTAATAGGTAAACCTTCATTGGTGGTTGCTTAGGACAGTCACAAATGGTCATTTTCCCCAGGGTGATGGGCACCTGGAAAGGAGAAAGGAGGCTTCCCTACTGCAATGGGGGCAGAATGTCTTTGACTTGGGCTTCAGCTTGCAAATAGTCAGGAGTGCTTTGGCTAAGAATGTTACTCTCCAAGGCATGATACCTTTATTTATTTATTTATTTATTTATTTATTTATTTTTAATTTATTTCACAGAGAGAGAGAGAGAGAGAGATCACAAGTAGGCAGAGAGGCAGGCAGAGAAAGAGAGGGATGCAGGCTCCCTGCTGAGCAGAGAGCTGGATGCGGGGCTTGATCCAGGACCCTGAGATCGTGACCTGAGCCAAAGGCAGAGGCTTTAACCCACTTGAGCCATCCAGACACCCCATGATACCTTTTTTAAACACAGTATAAATGCTCTGCTCCCTCCCTCTTCTTCTTTCTCCCTTCCTCTGAGGCACCCTTGCCATGGTTAGAAAGTCTAGTAGGGGTGCCTGGGTGGCTCAGTTGGTAAAGTGTCTGATTCTTGGTTTCAGCTCAGGTCATGATCTCAAGGTCATGTGATTCAGCCCCCTGTTCTGTCCCATGTTCATCCTGCAGTTTTGAGATTCTCTGCTTCTCCCTCTGCCCTTGCCCACACATGTGCTCTCTCTCCCTCCCTCTAAAATAAATAAAAACAGTCCCAATGCAATAACTTGTAGGAGACAGGTATCAAATATCAAAGCTAGAAGGAACCAGTAACACAATGAAATGCAAACCCCTTCTTTGTGAAATCAGGGAAAAGAAGCCCAGAAAGGTCAAGCAACCTGCTGCATGACACACAGCAAGGCAATGGCAGATTCCAGATTTCCCAGTTGCCTGCAGGTGTCTGATCCTCATCTTCCACACCCCGGCCTCCCTTCTAGTGACTTCTCCGAATACCAGTGGCTCCCCATTTTTTGGAACTTTACAAGAGCATCTGGAGGACGAGTGTTCTCTAGCAGAGTCTGATGTAGACTTGGCTGTGGATGGCAAAGTGGCAGGAGGCTTTTGTTAATGGTACCAACCCCTTTCCATCGAGGTCATGTGAAACTGCTCAGTTGCCTGGTAATTGCTCCCATACTGACATGTATTTCAGACCTTGGGGGAGTTCTCATCATCAAGACCTCCACAAGCTCTGGACCCCTGCTCTTCCTATGCAGTTGGTTCATGGCCACCATAAGTAGCAGACAGAGGGACATATTACCGCAGCACTGGGAGTGGACACTGCCCCTACCGCATGGCTTCCGTGTCTTCTCGGTTGGAAAACACAAGTGCAAGCTTGGGCTTGTGCAGCAACTTGGGATGGTGGCAGCACACTGTCCAGGATCATAGAATTTAGAACCTCAGTCCCAACAGTGACATCAGAGACCACTGTGTCTAACCCCATTCTTTGCAGATGGGGAAACTAGTCTTCGAGAGGATAGGACATGTTCCCAACACCATACAGCAAAGGGGCACAGCACGGGCTTAAAGGTACAGAAATTCAATGCTCTACACTGTCAAGCCCTTTGTGTTTGACAAGACTTGAAATGAAAAATGATATTTTTTATTTGTATTCTGGTATGTACTTTGTGATCACGTTGGCATTCACACAGAAATTACTGAATAGTGTTAAATGCACGTATGCTGTGCTTTGTGGATGACTTACAGTATATGCAGCCAAAATAACCCTCGAAGCATGGTTTTCATCTAACCTAGTGTCTTAGAACCTAGCCTGCTGCGAAGGATGTGACACTCTATGAAGCGATTTAATTTGGGGGGAGGGAAGAGAACCCTGACTCCTAATTAAACACTTTTCCCAGCACCCAGCTGCCTCTGTCTTCCAGTGAAATGTCCAGTTTCTGTCTGTTTGCCCCTCCCCAAGGTGGAAAAGGAGCATGGTGGGGTTTTGCCAGGAAGTTTGCAGTTGGGGGTACATGTAAGTAGCAAAGGTTCATGAAATGGTTTCTAATGGATTCAACAACAGGGATTAATTTGCAAAGCTTCAGCCGCCCCTGACTCCCAGCCCACCAGAACTCCAGCTTTGCTTCCTGGGGCTGAGAGAAGCCTGTGCCCTATCCCTTTAATGCTGGGTCTTCATCTAGGTTCTCCCTCTCTCTGGGAAGTGACTGTGTACAGGGAGAGTGTAATTGGCAGGCTGTGACACTCCTGTCTGCAAGTGTCTCTCTAAGTGGCGCGCATTTCAGCCTTTATCTGGTGATGGCTGCTACCTGAGAAAGGCCCCGGGCCATCTCAAAGGGCTTGTAGCAGCTAATTGTGCCTGTTAGGACCAGCAATTAGCCGGGAACTATGGACTTCGAAGCTCCAACACCCACTAGCTCTCAGCTCGTTGTTCTTCCTTTCACTTAACTAGCCGAGCCTAATAGAGGCGGTGAAGGACAGGCAGGTGAGGTGCAGTCACGGCAAGGGAGGCTGGGGGCTCCTCGGGTCCTCATCACCAGCGCCCCCTCTCAGTCCCCCACACCGCCCCCGCCCGGAAGATCCAACGGAAAGAAGCAGGCACCAGACGCTGATCTCACGCCATAAATACTCCCTGTTTATTGCAGGACCGGGGCTGCAGGCTTATTAATCGGTATTGGGAGTCATGCTGCCCCTGTTTGTACAGTTTAAGCGTGAGCTGGAAGATGACAATAAAGAACTAATTAGGCACAGGTCATAAAGGAGATCACACACGCATGGCGTCTGCTGGTTACTATGGGCGCGCTGGCGGTTTCGGTGGAAACGTGAGGCAGAACATCTGAAAATTAAGACAATAAATCAGTTTCATTGAATAAAAGCCATGCATTTCCCCATTAATTAAGGATAATAGTATCCTATAAGCTTTTGTGCACCATAGGTAATTTGTTACACTTTACCATAATAATATACATTGAAGATTAAAAATTCAGCATACCTTCCAGGTAATGGATTAACACACTCTCCTTTATTTCAATGAAAAAAAAAAAAAAAAAAAAGAACGAAGGGTGTGAGTCCAGTTCTGTATCTAGACTCATGTGATCCGTTTTGGTCCAGTGGCTCAGGCCTAATTATTAGGTGTTCCTGCCTGCTGGTCAAGTGAATCTTTATCCCAGGAACAGGGACAGAGTCTGGTGTAGTGACATTTGTGTTTCATTCTTTAGCTACCCACCATCCTATCCCTTTCTTATAAAATAGCACCCTGATTGTGGAGGAGGGAATTGCTTCTCCTTTATTATTTCCAGTCTTGATGGGCTATCAAGATGCCCACGGTGGGCATCTAAGGGACCAGCCACGGAGGCTCACTGTCCCCAGATGCGGGCTCTAAGCATAGTGGTGCAGGGACAGAGAAAGGACTGTCAGTGAGGTTCTGCCTGGAGACCTCTAAGACTTTCCTCAGTCATCCTTTATGGAAAGCAGAATAATGCCCACCCCCACCCCCCAAAGACATCTACACCTTAATCTCTAGAACCTATCAATGCTACTTTATACAGCAAAATGGCTTTGTAATCGTGATGAAAGACACAGACCCTGAGATGGGGATATTAGTGTGGATTGTCCTGTGGTTCTAAAATCACATTTTTCCTTAAAAGAGAGTGCCCTCCCCAGCTGGGTCAGGAAAAGAGGTACAATAAATGAGCCAACAGAAATGAGAGATGAGAAGGACTCAGCCTCCATTTTTTATCAATCCTGAAGGAGACGGAAGCGGCCATGAGCCAAGGAATGTGCACAGAACTAGAAGCTCAAAGAGGGGAAAAAAAGTATATCTCATGTTCCCTAGAACCTCCAGAAGGGGATCTGGTCCTAGTGACGCTGATTTTAGCCCCATGAGAACTGAATCAGATCTATAGAACTGTAAGATCATGAATTGTTTTGTTTAAGCCACTGGGTTTGTTGTTTGTTAAAGCAGCAATAGAAAACTAATACACCCTTCGAGCCCATGTCCTCAGTCTTCTAGAATGTGTTTCTGCTGCTTGTAACTAGCCCTACCTGGAGAACTGGAAAAAGGTCCCAAGCAAATACTGATGATGGACCCTCTGGAAAGTTCATCTCTGGGATGTCTTGCTGGCTTAGTGAATGAAACACGCCTCAGGAAATGGAAGACACCACCTACTCTGTATTCCTGTTTCTGGTGCCAAACCATGCCCTAAACCATCCATGTGCACATTGATGATTGACACTGGGGAGATATTTCCTCCCATGTTTCCCCTCCTCCTCCTTCCATCTATCCTTACTCCTTAGTTTTCAAATTATGAATACCCAGATCCCCCAACCACTGGCACCTCAAAATTTCATTCACTTGTTCTGAGAAGGGGTACAGATATGATTTTTTAAAACTCACCTGAAGATTCTGATGCACACAGGATTCTGATGCTTGGGGAAAATAACTGGTCTAATTCAAAGTAATCATTCTTTAATAAAGTAATTGAAACTTAATGAATGTAAGCATCCTGCTGGATGGTCACACAGCTCAGCAGAGACAGAAAACTCTGGGAACTCCAGGTTTAGCACCTTTCCCATGCCCAGGGGTTGCTGTGAACAAGGGCATTAGAGAATTCAGTGGGCCTTGCACAATCTTTCCATCTGACCATCTTTCTTTTCATTGGAGCATCTCATCCATTTACATTTAATGTAATTACATTCTCTTTGGATTCAACTTTACCATCATACTAGATGCTTTTGATTATACTCTATGCTCCTTTTCTTATCTTTGGATTGACTATTTTATTAATCCTTTCAGTGTTTCCTCTGTTACTTTGGAAGGTATACACTCGTTTACTATTCTTTTTTGGTTACCCTAACACAGTAGTCTTCAACTAAGCAAGTTTTTCAACTTGCCACAAAGTATGTTTGGCAATGTCTGGAGACCAGTTTGGATGTCACAGGGGTGGCAGCAAGGTCTGGGGAAGGTACTGTGTATTAGTAGGAATCTTTTGAGTAATAGAACTGATAGAGTAGATACAGATGTAGATGTAGATACAGATGTAGATACAGATATAGATGTAGATAGACCTAGATCTAGAGAGATCTAGACAGATATTTACTATAAGATATTGGCTCACACAATTATGGCAGTTAAGAAGTCTAATGATCCACCATTTGCAAACTGCAGACCCAGGAAAGCTAATGGTGTAGTTTGAAGGCCTCACTGCCTTCAGAGAGCTGATGGTAGACCTGAGAACCAGAAGAGTCACAGGCAGGAGAAGATGGCTGTCTCAGTTCAGTTAGGCAGAGAGCATGGGAATTCCCCTCCCACAACCTCCACCTTCTAATTATACTCAGGCTCACAAACACTGGGGACAGTAATTCACTTTAGTCACTCTACTGAGTCAAATGCTAATCTCTTCTGAAAACACCTTCATGAACATACCCAGAAAGTATGTTTAACCAGATATCTGGAATCTCTTGATCCAGTTAAGTGGACACATCAAGTTAACTATCACAAGTTGCTAATGGTAACTAGTTAGTACAAGCCAGACATGTTGCTAAGCATCCTACAGGCACAGAAAATTCCCTCACAATAAAGAACATATGGTCCCAAATGTCAATATGCCAAGATTGAGAAACCCTGCCCTGGAAATGACAACTTTCATCTTTGACCTATTAAAGTCTAATGTTGATTTGGTAACTTTACACGCTTTCCAGAAAATGCAATAGAATACCGTAACTTCTTTTTCCAATTTCAACTCATAGGCTATTCTTCATACATTTTTAAATGCCACAAAATATCATTGCTATTGTTTGGTACTGTTAGTTTTTCATTTAGATTTGCCCAGAGCTCTCCATTGTTTCCTGCACCCCTGACCTTCCATCTGGAATCCTTTTTCTTCTACCTAAAGAACTGCCTTTACTGTTTCTTATAATGCAGATCCTCTAGTGAGAAGTTTACTCAGCTATTATTTGTCAAAAAATATCTTTTTTGCACTTCATTTTTGTTTTTGTGGTACTAATATGTCTATCAATGTCTATCTGGAGAAAATGCTGCTCTCTGAGAATAAAACAAGCATCTTTCTATACAGCCACAATACCATTATCACATGTAAGAGAATTAACATGGATTTAATGATATCTATGATAGAGTTAATATTCAAATTTCCATAGTTGCCCCCAAGATGACTCCAACTTTCATAAGAATTTGCCTGGTTCTTATGTCTTTAGCAACCCCCCCCCCCTTTTTAAGTCTAGAATACTGTCAATTTATTTTCTAAATTATTTTTATTATTTTTAGACTTTCTTGACAGTGCTGTGTTTGAAGAACCAGACCAGATGTCTGGTAGAACACCTCACATGCTGGATTTTTCTGGTTATTTCCTCATGGTTTGATTTAGTTCCGTATTTTGAACTATTTGGGGGATGTACGTACTTATTGCCACATATCAGAAGGAACAGTGTTCAGGCTGTCCTACTAGTGATAGTTTCATGGTTAAGGGGGTAACTTCCAGGTCTTTTTAGTGTAAAGATTTTTTGTTTGCCAGTTGGTAAGATTATCAAAGACAAATGTATATTTCCCTTTCTAGTCTGTAAAGTATCTTCCACTTTGAGACTATGAGATATCATTGTTCTTAGCAACATTCCTCTCAAGTACCCGCCATCCACTGATAGCTCTTGCCTGTATCAGTGATTGCATTGGAATTTACAAAATTGTTTTCTAATTTTATAATCCCTTCTGTATTGATTAGTTGGCATTGTACTGAATAGTTTTGAGTACTATCTTGCTTTTTGGGAAAACAGAATTCTAAGCTCTCTCTGTACCGTCTCTGTCATAGATCTGTAATCAGCTACTTTTCAAAGGAGCCTTTGTTTCTTCAGTGGGAAATGGTACTTAGAAACCAAGATCTGGGCTGTTGGTGTGCTCTTCACTAATTGGTTGTTATTGCTTCTGACTCCTTCTAGGGAAAATAATTAGGAAATGGATTTTTTTCCCTGTAACTTCTGAGTTTATATTGATAACCTCCAGTTCAATAGGAAATTGAATTCGTATTTACATTTTCCTTCTCCCTCAAAGACATTCCTAGTTTGCAGCAACACATTTACACATTTTTCCTATTCTGTAATGCACAAGATACTTTCAGGATTGGATACTAATACCACTACTATCTACCAACCTCCTAAATAAAGATCAATATTCCTTTGTAAGTTTAAAAACTATTTATAACTTTGAAATGTATCTCTGTGGGAATGTGTTATTAGAGTACTCTGCTCAACAGTTACTTTGAATTAACATTTTTTCTGTCCAAGTTCATGTTGCTAATGTTATCAATTGGAAGTACAATTTGATTAATTTGCTCCTGTGTATATTCATTTTTATGTTTGATTTTTGTCCTTTTGATGTCATTTTATTTTGCATACACAAAATATTTATAAAATGCAAAATTTTCAAAAGTAATAACTATGGTTAAAAATTTTAAACTATGTAAAAATATTCTCAAGGAATTTCCCTCACATAAATGTCACTCCATTGCACTCTTACCCATCTTCAAAGGAAAACAATTTTTCTTAGTTCCTGGTATAACATCCTATATTTCTTTTCTGCAAAAATAGTAGGTATATACTGTTTCATTCACCTTTTCTGAGTTCTTAGGTACTTGGTATACCTAAGTATGCTTTATATGTTATAATAACATAAATTTGTTATTTTGTATTCTTTCTTTTATAAGGTAGCATATTTTCTGTATATCTTGCTCTTTGCATTCAATAAAACATTCAAGAAGTCTCACAATAATAGCTTATAGAGAGATTCTTTTTTCTTTGTTGAGCCGAGTATCATTCCATTGTGAACATGCCAAAGTTCACTCAAATAGACTTCGATGGTTGAGTAGTTTAGTTTATTTTAGTTTCTATTACTTCAGCATAAATTTCTAATAGTGGGATTGTATTATTCTTTTTTTAAGGTTTTGTGGACATTTTTTGTTTTCCTAATTTTATCTTTTTTTTTTTTTCTCCCATGTGAATGCTATAGCCTTGCCCAAATCCAGGGGAAAAATGTGCTGGTGTTTTTATTGTGATCACTATAATGATCACATATAATGACTTGGCTAGATTACATCTTTAAGATGTTGATTTCTTCTGTCCAAGAACAAAGAATGCACTTTTATTTGTCTGGATACACTTTTGAATCTTTTGGAGTATTTCTAACTTTTCTTCCTACAGGATTGGCACATTTATTATTACATTTACTCCCAAGAATATCTTTTTTGTTGTTATTTTAAGAGGGCCTTTTATCTGCTATTATGTCATCTAACTGGTTATTATTTGTATATATAAAAGCTATTAAATTTGTGTAAATTCTACCTTACTGAATTCTGTGTATTTGTGTGTGTCTCTATGTATATATTGCTCTTAAAATTGATTTACTGGTTTCACTGATTCATTGTCATTTCATTTGCAAGAAAAGGAAGTGTTATATCTTTTCTAGTTCTTTTGTCCCTTCTAATTCTGAAAGTATTACCCAAAGAAATCAGACAAGAGAAAGTGTGTAACAGTAGCAGTAGTAGAAATGATTAAATTACTGCCTTTTTCCAGACCTTAGTAGAAGTATTTCTAATGATCCATGAAATCAAATGCTACCTTTCAGACTGAATCATAAATATTTTTAAAAGATTTTATTTATTTATTTGACATACAGAGATCACAAGTAGGAAGAGAGGCAGGCGGGGGGAGGGAAGCAGGCTCCCTGCTGAGCAGAGAGCTTGATGCAGGGCTCGATCCCAGGACCCTGAGATCATGACCTGACCTGAAGGCAGAGGCTTAACCCACTGAGTCACCCAGGTGCTCTTTATCATTAAGATAGTATCTATAAAGTCTAATATTGAACCAACTTTGAATTCCTGAAATAAATCCCTCTTGGTATAATGTATTCTTTTACATTGTCATTTTTAATAATTTCAAACTTTCAGGACATTTTAAAGGTTTATTATCTTTATGACATTGTCATTTTGAAAATAATAACAGGAAATTTGTTTTGTAAAATGCATCTCAATTTGGTGGGTGTGTACTAATGCCTAGGTTTTAGATTATGTGTTTTAAGTTAACACACTATAGCAGTACGCTTATGTTCTTTTCAGGGTATCAGGTAGGCACATGGTGTCAATTTATTATTTTATTGGATTTTTAGCTATACTTCTTTGATAGTTTTACTATTTGCTCTAGGGATAAAGACATACACTCTTAATTTTTTTTTTAAGATTTTATTTATTTATTTGAGAGAGAGACAATGAGAGAGAGCATGAGCGAGGAGAAGGTCAGAGGGAGAAGCAGACTCCCCGTGGAGCTGGGAGCCCGATGTGGGACTCGATCCCGGGACTCCAGGATCATGACCTGAGCCAAAAGCAGTCATCCAACCAACTGAGCCACCCAGGTGTCCCAATACACCCTTAATTTTTTAGTGTTAACTTTGTTTGCCATGTTTCTTCTGTAAAGTTACCATTTTTCCTTTTGTAATTGCTAAATAATTTTGGAATGAATTTTGGTGGAATTACTTTAGACTGTTGTCTTAATTTGGGCAACCATAACAAAAAAAATACCATAAACTGGATGGCTTTATAAACAAAAACCATCTTTTGTTTGTTTGTTTGTTTTTGTTTTTGTTTTGTTTTGTTTTTTACAGTTCTGGAGGTTGCAAAATCCAAAATCATGATGCTATAAAGATTTAGTTAATGGGGAGTGCCTGCTTCCTCCCTGATGACTGTCTTCTCATTATAACCTCACATGGTGGAAGGGGCAAGTATGTCTCCAGGGTCTCTCTGAAGAACACTAATCCCATTCATGAGGGCCCCACCCTCAGGATCTAAGCACTTAATACATCATATCCTTGGGATTTAAGATCTCAACATACGAATTTTGGGGAGACGCAAACATTCAGTCTGTGTAAATATCTTCTTCCCGTGAAACATTCACCCCTTGTTTTAGCCTTCAAAGACTTCACCAATTATCCTTAAACTATTACATTCTTTTCTTAATATTGTGCTTTTCTAATTTTAACATTTATTTAATATTTAATAGTTTACATTCTTCTCCACAGAATAATATTACTATGAATTATTTCCTTTTAATTTCTTGTATTATAAACCATCCCCATCATTATTTTTGATACTAAGTTTTCACTGCTTTTGGAGAATGAGAGCCCTTGTAAACTTAGTTTTGTGTTGTTTTGACATTCTCATCCTTCTTTAAGGACTTTCATCTTTTCTAATTGTTTGCATGCTCTAGAGTTTCCATTCCTCTTACTTTCTATTTCTTTGTGCCCTTATATTTAAAATGCATCTGCTTTAGATAACATATCATTTGATATTGCTTTTTAAAAATTCTTTCTGATAATCTCCTTCTTTTAATTGGAGTGTTTAGTCCTTTATAATTAACGTAATTATGTAAGTTTCTTCAGATGAATTGTAAAACAAATTTTCCATTTTACTTTCTCTTTTTTCCTTCTGGTTTTATTCTTTTGGTCTCCCCTTTTTTGTCTTCTTTTGGTTTAGTTAAGTATATTTTTTGGCTTTATTTCTTATTTTTATTAAATTTTATTGAATTTGATATTTTTACTCTTTGCTCCAGGTACTGAGATATATATCTTAAATTTTTGTAGTGTACTTAAAGTTAGGTTTTGTGTTTTCCTGTGTTTTCCACTCTGTCCTTTATGTTACAGTTGTCGTGTGTGTGTGTGTCGGGATATACATAATTATAATGTGCATGTATAGGCATACTGTTACACAATCTTGTAAATCCCACAATTTAATGTTCTATATTTTACATAAAATAGACTTATGTTTCACTTTGGTTTTAATTAAAAGTAGAAAGACTTTTACAACTACATAATTGTCACTTATGGTACTCTTCATCTAGTATTATTTACCTTTGACCCAGAGAATTTCTGTTGGCATTCCTGCTATTGGTTTGTTAGTAAGCAATTCTCTTTGTTTTAAATGATCTGGAAATGTCTTCATTCCATCTTCACACTTGAAAGACATTTTCTTTTCTTTTTCTTTTCTTTCTTGGAAGGACATTTTTACTGGACAAAGTATTCTATATTGAGAGTTTTTTTTTCCTTTCAGTATTTTAGGTATATTATTCCATTTTCTTCTGGCTTCCAGAGCACCTGGCCTTAAGGCAGCAGTTATTGACTTTGTTGCTCTCCTTTATATAATGCATCCTTCTATAGATAACGTGTTTTGAAGATTTTTTTCCTTTATTTTAGATTTTCAGTACTTTGACTATGGTGTGCTTACATGGGATTTTCTTTCTTTGCTTTTGCTTGAGGTTTGCTGTGCTTCTCAAAGCAGAGTCTGTCTTTGACCAAATTTAAAAAAAATTGGTGAATTATTTCTTCAAATATATTTTTGTCACATTTTCTGAGTTGTCTCATTCTGGAATTCTAGTTACTGGTATGTTAGATCTTTTTGCAGACCCCTCAGAATCTGTTGGTATTTTTAGTTGTTTCCTTGTTTTTAGATTGGCTAATTTTTATTGATATATCTTCAAGTTTAATAATTGCTTTATCTATCATCACTAACATACTGCTTACCACACTGTGAATTTTGTATTTTCTTCATTTATTGATGAGAAAATCAGTGCAATAGAAGCTGCTTCACCATTACTAGAAGCATAGTTCTCCTGAAAAAAAAAAAAGGATGTATTATTTTGAATGCAATTCACTTTTAGAGTTGAAAATATTATGAGGAACATAGAATTCTTGCTTGATGTTCATTTTCTTTCAGCACAGAAACAGAATTTTATTTGTTTTCTCATTTCTTTCTTTCTTTTTTTTCCTCTTCAGAAGTCAGTTGTCAATGTCACTGCTACTCCTTTAAAGATAATCTCTTGTTTTACCTGGATTTTAAAGGATTTTTTCCCTTGGTTAATTCTTCAGTCCTATTATTAGATGCATAAATGTGTTTTTTTAAAATTTATATCCTCTTTGACATTTATTGGCCCTCTTGAATATACTTGATGCTTTTCATTAGTTCTAGAAAATTCTCAGACATTATCTCTTCAGATGCCTCTGCCATATTCTCTCTTGTCTCCTTTGATAACTCCAATTAAATATATATATTAGACTTCTCACTGTATGATCTATCCCCCTCCTATTATTTTGTTTTTCTATCATTTGATCCTATCCTATCTTAAAATAACCTATCCTAGATCCATTAGTACATATTTCTGTATATTTCTTTTGATATGTCCTCCTTTTTACTAATTTTCTTTTTAGCTGAATGCAATTTGCTCTAAAACTTATCCACTGAGCTCTTAATTTCAGTTGTATTTATTCTTCTAGAATGCCCCTTTTTATTATGCTTTGTCATTTTAAAGAAATTCTACTCTGTAAAATTTTTAAGTCCCGTTTTTTTCCTCTTTGAACACAGAAAGTGTAATTATTAACAACATTATTTTAAAAGCTGTGTCTTCATTAGTATTTTGATTTTTTCATGCCCCCATGGATCTGTCCTATTGTCTGGTTTCTGCTAGTTTCCTTTCTTCTTGTTTTGCCATGCAATAAAACACAATTTCTTCTTTTTCCTATGCTAGGCATACACTGAGCGCTATTTGTGACCACACTTGACACTCACATCAGCCCTATCGTCACTCCCATTTTGCAAGTGAGGAAACTGATGCTCAACGACACGGAGTAACCTCTCAAATCCATGCAGATATAGGTAGATTTCCTGAAATTCAGACCCATATCTGTCTGCCTTTAGAGCTACATGCTCTTTTACCCCATGGCTACTTGAGCTGATGAAACCCTATTTTCTCAACTGAAAACAAACCCAACCATTGACAAGGATGGGTATGGCCATCAACTCCAGTGTTATCTCCTTTCTCAAGTCCCCTTTTCATTCTGAATATGCAGTAAGGCACTGGCTGTGAGCTGTTTTCGGTCTATGACCTGGAGCTGGACAGCTGGCTCCCTTCGTGATGTGTGTAAAATAGAAGAAGCAGCAGTTTTATGATCATTTTAGGGAGGCTTCTCTGAGATTTAAAGCTGAGCAGTGGTGAGGTGCCTATCACCTTCTGCTAAGGCAGAAGGCAGCCAGGAACAGTCAGCATAACAGACCCTGGGGCTTTCTTTATTGCCACACATTCTAAATCGTCCCTGTGTAAGCTCTTAAAAAATAATAGATAACATTGATTAAACATTGTGTGCTTATCACTATTCCAGAACTTTACATTTAAAATGCCTTTAGCCAAATAACAATATTATGATGTAAATTGTATTCTGATTGACATTTTAAAGATGAAGAAACCAAGGTGCAGAGAGGTTATGTATCTTTCTTCAAATGGCTCAGCTATCCAGGGTTAGGCACAAGGCTCATTCAGAGAGTCTTATCCTGGACCCCATACTCTTTTTTTTTTCTAATTTAATTTAAATTCAATTAGCCAACATATAGTACATCATTAGTTTCAGATGCAGAGTTCAATAATTCATCAGTGTGTGTAACACCCAGTGTAGAGTCCACACTCTTAACCAGTAGTTAACTGCATTGTTAGCTAGTTCCTTTTTTTTTAAAGATATTTATTTATTTGACAGAGAGAGAGAAAGAGCATAAACATGGGGAACAGCAGACAGAGCTCCCTCTGCCCCAACAGAGCAGGGAGCCCAATGTGGAGCTTGATCCCAGGACCCCAGGATTACTACCTGAGCTGAAGGCAGTTGCTTACTGAGCCACCCAGGTTCCCCTAGCTAGTTCCTTTTTGTGTTGGTGGCCTTGGCCTTGTGGTGAGTAGGAAACTGCATAACTGACCTAGAAATAAAATATAGGATGTTAATGGTGGGTGTGACAGAGGCCAAGTGTTGGCTTAATTTCAACCCAAGAGCCAGGAGCTCATGAAGGGTCAGTAGTCAGTGGAGAGCCCTAGGGGGTGGACTGTGGGGGTGAATTTCCAGCCATAGCAGGTTGCACCCCAGCACTAAAAGGAACATTAAAATGGCCAGCAGTAAAGGTCACTGCTGAGATGATGTGGAGTAACAGCTGGCTCCACCAGGAAGGCTGAGCCCAAATTTCTACTTAGCCCTTGCCAACAAAAATGCATGTTTCTTCAAAGATGCCTTTTACTACAGATTTTAAATAATGTTTGATAAAAAAAAATATGAATGCTCTCACTCAGAATCTCTGATGCAACAATTCTTCCATATATAGATAAACATGTCAGAGGAGATTAAAGCCTTTTATTTGTGAAGGATCTCAGGATCTGGGTAATTTTTTACGCTTATTAAGGATGCTGTTTATTATTTATTCATATTTTTCCCTTTAATTTACCTTGTTCTCTCTTTCTTTGTTTATTTTTGTCATGGGCTTGTGGGCTACCTTGGGTTCCCTTCACCTGAAAATTGTCACTCAGTTATTAATTCCAGTGGGTGGTGGTCCTATGACCAATGGGCCTAGCTTGGCTCCTGAGTAATGGTTAAAAATGCCTTATGGTTGAGCTGCTCAGGGTCCTGTCCTAAGCTGAGGGTGTCTGTCTGAGAGGGCAGACTTAGGCCAGCCAGGCCCAACAGTCTAAAGGCTGGGGACCTGAACGGAGTTGCTTTGTCCAAAGTTAGCGCATGGAATCAACAGTTGACTCTCTCAGAGGGTGTCACTCTGCATGGGACCTCCTGGCTTCCCTGGCTTTGTCATGGAGAATCTTTGTGGGGCCTGGCCTAGCTGATAGTTGATCCTTAGACTCTGGTGCTCCAGTCTTTCCTAGCTCTAAAAAATAGAGATTAGCATAAAAGTTAAATTTGGGGCCTGTCTACACTCTTACGGTTCTCACTCTGCCAGACACACTGGCACCAGCTTAAGGCCATGCTGGAAAATCTAGGCTGAATGTCCTACAGATTCCTGGCTTGTTTCAGACCTCTTGCCTGGCTCTAGGTTAAGCAGACCCTTGTATGGGAGAAGTATGGATACAGACTGTCCATGAAGTGAGTGGAGAGGGAAGCAGCAAGTCCAGGAGAAGAGACACCAGTCTGGGAGTCCGGACATTCATGTCTTGGCTTGCCCCTGAATGAACTCCACAACTCCTCAAATCCTGAACTACTGGAGCTAAGAGGGCATCTCTTATCTTGCCACATGAGGAAGAAGAGCAATGAAACAAAATGTGCATATACATTAGTGTGTAACAGATCTGGACTCACCATCCTGTTCCTGTTACTCAGCCGGTGACTTGGGTCAAACCACTTCAGTGTCTTGCTGTGTAAAATGGAGTTGATTATGCCTGCTCTGCACCCAAGTGTGTCTACCCAGGGCCCTTAAGATAATACTTCTTTGGGTTTCCAGCATGATCCTGATGCACATATGGACCCACACGCATTGTCTTGACATGGAACCCCAAAGAACAAAAGCACATCAAGGGAGCAAGGATGGGAAGTGACATCTTCTTTTCCTCTTGCAAATCTGTGATGTGGCCCCCAGTTCTCAGATGAGAACCCCTGAGACTTCATGAGGCTGTGAGCTCAGACAGGACAGGGAGTTACTTAGAAATTCAATGTCTAACACACAGTAGGGTCTCAATAGGGGTGTTTGTTGGGTGGAAGAAGGAACATGATGACCCTGCTCAGCCTGCACTTCAGTGAGTCAGCTGTCCGCCCCCCTGGTGGGCGTGCTGATGAGAAACTTGGTAACACCATGGCCTTTGTTCTGTAGTTACTTTTCCCTAGGGTGGGGCTGGGCGTGGGGTGCTTCCTGACCTCCTGAAATTTCGCAGTCACTGGTATGAAAACCGATCCTTTGCTGCCTCACTCCCTGGCAGGTGGCGACGGATGCCTTTCACCATTTATGAAAAAAAAATGTAAATGGCGACAAAAGCTATTTTTATAATGTTTTTATCTATTCTGTGACTGACATCAATAACACATAACAGTTCCATTGACATTGTATCGCATCCAATGGGCCCAGTGACCTGATTCAATGTCAGTGGAAAAGCCTCGTACATCATCTCTGTGGCTGAATTGCAACAGATCCATTATTGACGCTTCAACCCCACGAGTGCCCCAGAAGTGATGCCAAGTCCATTTCAAGGGTTTGCCTCCTTCCCAATCTTCGTTTGTCATAACGCTCTTCATTCTCTGACCATTGACATCCCCTTTAGCACATCTCTTGAAATCAGGCCACTCCCAATGGGCTTTTAGACTTGACAGTTCTTGAAGGGTGGGACAGGTTTGTGTGTGAGGCCATGTTAACAGGGCTCACAGTAGGAACTCAATTTATGAATGAATGAGAGAAGGAAGGAAGACAGAGAAGAAGAGAGGGCAGAAAGCATGTGTATGCCTCTCAACTAATGTAAGTGTTTCCTGTGCCTGGCTCCCAGGTCCTCAGAGCTCTGAAGGCTTAAGTCAGGCCATTGGAGGGACAGAAGTTGTTAGTAGGACAACATAGCAAGGCTTTAGAATGCTTCTGCAAAGCAGGAAAATGCTGTGCCTCAGTCTTTATTCTCAGGACCTGGAAGCTGGCCAGCACCTGAGGAAGATTAGAAGCCACCTGTCCAGGCTTCTGTGCTAGTCCACGGTGAAGTGCCTCGATCACCATGCCCACCCTTGCCTCCCATCTTCTCAGCTATGCAAAATGAGAATGAACGTGGAGTCCACAGTCTTAGATGGGCTTAAGCCAGCCCTTACTAATATTGCAATATATTTGTCATTTGTCTCCCTGGTAAGCCTGTTTAGTAGTCAAAACTGTAGAAAATTGAATATACACTTACTGTATAAAAATGATATGCTTGGTTAGTGATAGTTTAGAAGAAATAAGTACATCTATCATAGAAGAGCAGGCTGTCAGCTCTTTATATGTAAGAAAAATATTGAACACAAATGTGATAAATGTTGGGCACCGTTCACAAAAGTTGTCTGACAAAGTTGGTTTGTAATAAGTTCTTCCAAGCAAAGAGGGAGGTGCAAGGAGAAGAGAGGGAATGGGGAGAAGAAAACAGGAGAAAATGGATAGTGGAGTGGAGAGAGAGAGAGCGAGATACAAGAAGAGCTCTAAAATAAATCAGAGGGAAGGACACCTGAGGCTTCCCTAGCTCGGACATCACAGCAGCCTATTGACTGCCCATCCTTTGCCAACAGGAGCTCAGACAGAGAGGGTAGATCTGCTGGGGAAGATTCCACGCCACAGGAAATTGCTGATGGCCACCCAGTGTCCCAAAGCCACCAGGGTTGTAGCTGAGGTGGACTTCACTGTGGCCCAACGATGAGGGGGAGGTAGACTGAGATAAGCAATTTGAACTAATGATCAGAGAGTAGATCCATAAGGAGGTTCCAGGTGGGGACTGCTGAGTGCTGCAGCTGGGGAATCAGGGCAGGGACGGAGGCCGAGGTAGGGCTTTCAAGAGTGAGCCCACTGGACTGACGCCTCCTGCAGGGCTGGGCCATGGGATCCAGGTGGGGTCACTGTCTGGGAAGGGCATGGGAACGTGAGGAGGTCGTCGGAACCATTGTTCTCAGGATCTGGAAGGATAGTGAGCGTGGTGGAAGAGGACAGAGCAGGAGAGAGGCTCATTCCTGGAGGAAATGTAAAGTGGCTGAGCCATCAGACCTGGGTGCACAGCGAGCATTTCCAGGGGCCAGGAGTCCATGGTGGAGGGCGTCTGTGTTCACCTGGCTGGGTCCAAGGGAGCGTGAACTGGAAAGCAGACGCCCAGAGATAAAGGGAGCGGGAAAGCTGGTTGTGAGCATCTCGGCATGTGGGTGGGGCTTGAAATCAAACTCAAACTGGCTCCCTTGGGATTCAGTGCATAAAGGGAACTAGACGGAGTGAGGGTAGACATGTAACACAGCAGCAGCCAGTGGAGAGCAGGAAGGGACTCTGGGCCCCAGGACATTCTAGCACATCTTCCTCCTCCACTCCACTCCACTGTCCGTCGGCTGCTCTCACCCTGTCTGGTGTCTTTATATGGGCAGACTCTCAGGGCCTGGCCCCAGGACTGGCCCTGGTGGGGGCAAGGGCCAGGGAAGAGGGTGGGGATCTCTTCTGACCAATGCCTCTCACACCTTGGTGAAAGAGCTAAGAGTGTTCTCCTTAGTTTCCTGGTATTTTTTTTTTTTTTAAACTTGAGCCACTACTTAGATGAATAGTACTACCTTCCAGGAATTGTTTGAAGCACTTTATAGATATTATCTCACTTCTACTATCAGAACAACCTTAAATTTAGCAGCTACCGTAGCTGTAGAGTTGTCCCTATTTTACAGAGGAGGATACTAAGGCAGAGGAGAGGGTAAGCAGTGTGATAATCAAGTCATCCAGCTAGTAAGTGGCGGAGGTGGAATTTGAACCCAGTCAACACCCTGTTGCTCCTGGTAGCACTCCCCTCCCCCGACCCGCCCTCAAAAACATGCCAGTAATTCTCTGGAGAGAATCTGTGTGTTCATGGAGAGCATTTGTACTCTCTTGTCTGTTCCATTCTGGAGCTCACCTTCCCTGGAGCTGCGACAGGAGGGAAGGAGGGCAGGGGTTGGGTAAAAGAAAGTTACCCGAGTGGGGTTGGGAGATCAGGGCTTCACCCAGCTTGGACAGCTCTAAACTTTATAACCCTGGATTTATATTCATGGTTCTCAACTCCACATTCCTCCTCATTTTCAGAGAAGCCTTTTTCGTGGGACACCAAAGATGGGCCAGCTTGGTCATGCTCCATGGTCATCACAAGTACAGGCCAGAGAGCAGGGCTAAGAGGTCATTTAATAAAAGCCCAGCTCTTACTGAGAAGGTTTGTCCTCAGGACTCCTTCCTTGTCCCTGGATCCAGCTGAGCATGAAATCTGGTATCTTTGGGCTTACTGGTTGGCTCTATGACCCAACAGTTTTTGTTTTTTTTTGTTTTGTTTTGTTTTAATTTAAGATACAGGCAATTCATACCATGCAATACATGGAGTATGAAGTCTTCTCTGACCAATGTATCTAGAGGGAGGTCACTGTCCCTTGGTGACCGGTGGATCTTACTGGATGACAGCTGGCCACTTCCCCATCAGACCAGATGGCGATGATACCCACTTCTAAGCTTGACAATTTACAGTCCAATTCTGTGGGGGAAATTCATTCATAAGAGAGTAGCATTTGAGGGTTGATCCTCAGTAAACCTAAGGGGCCAGTGAACTGAGCTATATGCCCATAGACATGCAGCTCAAGGTCAAGAGCCCCATTGCTTGGTACTGTGCAAGGCAAGAGGAAATGATTGCCTCTCTTTATTGGCATGTTCAAGGCTTTAACTAATTGGGGGAGCAAAGGTTGGAATGTGAGGCATGATACTAAGCAGAAGGAATACATTTAGGGCCAGGGAAAGTTTTTGGGTTTGGGCCAAGCACAGATGATGGGTAGATTTTCTTTAATGCTTTCCTGGCAGCTTTGGAATACAAACCCCGTCAGAGTGCACAATGATGCAGCCAGGACATAACAGTCTGGGCACAGAGTTATAAACATATCCCAGGGCTAGGTAACTGTAGGATGCTCAGGGAAGGATTAGGTGAGTACCAGCCCTGAGGGACATAGAATCCAGTGGTTTAGTCCTCCAGCCCGGCCTCACCCAGGTTTTGGCATCCTGTTCCTATGGGCAGAAATCCCAGCAGGTGAGAGATAGAGCTGGTTGACAATCCTACATATGCTCAGCTTGGGGCTGGCCAAGGAAAAGGCCCAGTTAACGGTTGCTAACTGGGTGAACGGAATCTACTGGGAAGCTTGGAAAGGCCATTCCTTGAGGATGCAAACATGTGAGTCTTGAAGACATGAGTCTGCTTTGCTTGATACCACTACCAAGATGTGTCAAAGCCATGCCAATTCAAATTTAGGGTCATTGATCTGGAGATGAGAGGTACACACCAAGGTGAATCATTTCATTCGGTAATAGAGCTCCCTTCATTCCATTTGTAAGGTTATATATTTTGTCAGGTTGTGTTTTTCAAAGAAGAACTGACATGATCATTAATGAGGTATGATGGGTCCTGGTATGAATGAACCCTGGGCCAAGCCTGCAGGAAAACAGGCGGGAAACAGAGAGTAGAAGATGGGAGGGAGGAGGAGGGGAGGAGGAGGACACACAGGGAGGGCAGCCATCCACAAACCAGGAAGAAGGCCTTCCCCAGAGCCCGACAGTGCTGGCACCCTGATTTCTAGGCTCCGGAACGGTGTCTGTGGTTTAAGCCACCCAGTCTGCGGTATTTGGTTATGGCAACCTGAGCTAAGACAGGTGGGGATTTAAATATACATATAGAAATATCTACTGTGTTTCACAGGCCGTCCTGTCTCCACTCTTTATTCAGATCGTGTATATGCACAGGTCTGTTTCTGGATTCACTCTTCTGTTCTATGGCTCTATTTGTCTATTCTAGTGCCAACGTGACTCCCTTTTCATCAAAGTGAGATTTAAACATATTTTGGACAAATCCTCCTCTCCTCCCTCTCTTTTATTTTTAAACATTTGCATTTTCTTGGCTCTTCTTACACATGGACTCTTCTATGTAAATATTAGAATCAGCTTGTCAATTTCCTTGAAGTCTCTTATATGTCTTTTGATAAATTCCAGGCTAAATTCATAGATTTATTTTGGGAAAATTGCTAGATTTTCAATGCTGAGTCCTGCCTTTCCTGCACTCTGTATATGTCTCCCCTATTCTAGTCTTTAGCTCACATTCTCAGGACTTCCCTGGCGCAGGTCTACCTTCTACAGATTTCTGTATTTCTGTTTCTCTGACTTCTTGTACTATCTTATATATGTATCTGTACTCTCTTATCTCCAGCTATTGTTACTCCCATATGACTGGGGAGGATACAGACACCCATAGGAATTTAATGACCTATTTAGAGTTACAAAACAAATGACAAACCAAGACCAGAACTCAGGTCATTTGACATTTCTCCCGCTTCAGATCTAGACCACAACTGGGGAGCTATCAGGATGTTGTGGCTAACTTCTTCACCCAATAGCTTATCTCCACTCCCATACCAATCTTTTGCTGAACTCTACAAGCTACAACATGGCTACTTTATATTCAGATGACTTCCCATGAGGTCAAGACATTCATTCATAGGTTCACTAAATGCTTCCTGAATGCAAAATGCGTCGGGGTCGCGCCCCTAAGATGGCGCCTGTCGCGCCCCTAAGCTGGCGGCGGCTACACAGCCCGAGCAGCACGGACAGCCCAAAAAGAAAAAAAACATCCGCCCTGGCCACACGTGATCTCGTGCTCCTCACGAGAAGACCGCATGCCGCCCCTGCCTACGAGCCCCAGATACCTCCTGTTCACGTGAACACTTCTGTGATTGGCTGTATACCTCTTGTTCATGTGAACACCTTTGTGATTGGCTGTTATGCCCTATATAAGGCAAGGGAACTTCCGCGCAGGGCGAGGAGAAAGATCGACGGTGGAATAAACAGGAGCTTCTGCATCGAACTGTGTGTGGGTGTTGGTGTTGCGTCATCTCCGTAGGCAGGGAGAGCGCGACAACTATGCACTAGATACACCAAAAGAGATTTTAAAAAGTCCCCGGCCTAAGGATATTGACCACAGTCAGATGTGTACACCCATGTTTTCACAGATGTCGTAGGGAAGGAGAGTGTGTCTGGGTATATCTATGCATTGATTTGCAATGTGTTTTTTGTCTGGCGGGGCGGGGGGGGGGGGACCATTTACAAAGGAGCTGGGAAGCACAACGTAATCTCATATATTGACCAGCCTGGCCCAGCCCCTTCCTGTAGACTCAGTTTAGCCCCTAAGGACAGAGGTGTTGTAGATGCTGCCAGACTGAGTCCTCTGAGTCATGCTGGACCCAGAAACACTGCCTTGTGACCAGGTAACAAGCACAAACCACAGTAGGCAGAGTAGGTAGCTTAGCAGCCATGCCCTCTACTCTGGGCAGCAACACCCATATTTTCCCAGTAGCTATGAGCATCTCACAATAACTATGAGCATCTAGCTCCCCCCATGGAGGGACTTCCATGCTAAAGCAAACAAGTGTAAAGAAAGCCCTCCTTGATTTTCATGCCTTGGAGACATCAAACAATAACTCACTTGACTATTGGCTCTTGGACCCACGTGCTTGAAGTGAAGTGTCCTCCAGCCTCAGGGACAAATTATTTGCCACTTTTCATGTGATCTGTTGCCCACAGGCAGAACTGCCTGGGGATATCTATGCCACTGTATTTGGAATCACTGATTTACAACAGACCTCAGGCAAAATTCATCACACAATTTATATCTCTGTACCTTTCTTACTTTTATTTACTTAGTGTTGTTTTTTTTTTTTTTGAAATTGACCCACATTTGACTTTGACTTTTTGAAAGAAAAAAATTGTGGGTAACATAAAATAAGAACAGGGCTAAAGAGTACATTGGTACATGGTGTCACAGGGACCTGGAGGAGCTGGAAGGCCAGAGGGTCCCAGAGAAAAGGGTTCAAAGTGAGAGAAGGGGTTGGGGAGAGGTGGCAGGCCTCAGAAAGCAGGAGGGAAGGTAGAGTCAGCCTTGGAATGTAACAGAATGCACTCTGGAGGCTGAACCTGATGCAGGAGTGAGGGGAAGGGGTGGGAGGTAAGGGAAGACTAGAGTGAAAGAGCCTATGGAAGACCAATTGATAAGAGGCTGCTGGGGCATGGAACTTGGCCCTCAGATAAAGTGGTGACGAATGAACCATTGGAGGATACGGACATCAAATTGATGTTGAAACCTATGGTAGGGTTATGGGAGGATTAAAAGGAGGAAGCTGAATGGTGAATGAGGGTTGATGAGGGACATCAATAGACAAGTAGAGTGGTCAGGAGAGGTCCCGTATCTCCTCAGACAGATCTTCCTGGAGAAAAACTGACCAAGCTGAACACACCAGGCCCTTCCATTGACCCTAGACCAAGGCAGAGAACCCATTGTCTCAGACAGAGAGAATGGGAGCACCCATGAGCAGTCAAAGCCAGTAGTGGTTTTATTCAATTGACACATACCAGGACAATAGGCACTGATGAAAAGTTATTGGTAGCAAAAAGAGCACTCATAAAACTGATTATGCCAAGCAAATCACTATGAGGATTCCTTTCCATTCCATACACAGAACACTGTGTGTGTGTGTGTGTGTGTGTGTGTGTTGGGGATTGGGGTTGCATTGGGCTTTCAGGACAATAAAAACAGGAAATGTCTACTGGTGTCTGTGGACTAGAAATGCAAGGATGGGTGACTTCAGCCAAGCCTTAAGAGCAACCATGCCCTGACAGCCTGGTGTTCAGCTGCTTCCCCGGGTGAAGAGATCACTCCAAACCACAGTTTATTCAACCACTATTTACTCTGCTGCCAGGAGCTGTGCAGGAAGATAGACAGACACCCTATTGAACCAGACCGACAGAACTGTTGTGTCGAAGAGTGAGCATCCCAGTGCAAGAGAACAGAATAATACATACATAAAAGAAAAAGTTAAAAAGAAGAAATCAAAAGAGGATCTTGTAGAGAGTGCTTGCAAGGGTGGGAGGTAGAATACCCAGGACAGAACTCTCGGAGAAGGTGAGAATGCTGGCATGTGAGCTGAGACCAGGGTATGTGTTCAGTTTGTGCAAAGGCCTGGAGGTTGGAATGGCAAGAAGAAGAGCACAATCAAACACACGACAAAGGTTAATCCCCAAGATTGCAGTTTGGACCTGTAAAGTTTGAGGTGCTTTTTAAAATCTAAGAGGCAAGGACCTGCATGGCCCAGTCAGTTAAGTGTTTGCCTTCAGCTCAGGTCATGATCTCAGGGTCCTGGGATTGAGCCCCACATTGGGCTCCCTGCTCAGGGAGGAGTGTGCTGCTCCCTCTCACTCTTCCTCTGTATTCTCCTTCCCTCTCTGTCTCTCAAATAAATGAATAAAGTCTTTTAAAAATAATAAAAATAATAAAATCCTCTAACAAGTGTTCTAGGCATGCAAATACGGTTTGATATATAAAAGTCAGTTAATATAATATACCATATTGACATACTAAAGAAGGAAAAACATATGATCATGTCAATCAACACAGGAAAAGCATTTGGAAAACTCTTATGGCCATTTATTATAAAATATTTTGGGAACTAGTAGTAAATAAAAACTTCCTGAACATGATAAACCTATAGCTAATATCATACTAGTGGTGAAAATTATGCCTCCATCAGAAAGGATGAATACCCAACTTTTGTAGCAACATGGACGGGACTGTATGAGATTATGTTGAGTGAGAGTCAATTATCATATGGTTTCACTTATTTGTGGAGCATAACAAATAGCATGGAGGACAAGATGAGTTAGGAGAAGGGAGTTGGGGGAAATTGGAAGGGGAGGTGAACCATGAGAGACTATGGACTCTGAAAAACAATCTGAAGGGTTTGAAGCGGCGGGAGGGTGGGAGGTTGGGGTACCAGCTGGTGGGTATTATAGAGGGCACGGATTGCATGGAGCACTGGGTGTGGTGCAAAAATAATGAATACTGTTATGCTGAAAATACATTAAAAAATACAAATAGAAAAATAAATAAATAAATAAAAAATTTAAAAAATTATATTGAATATAAAGATGGCTCAGTTGGTTGAGCAGCTGCCTTCAGCTCAGGTCATGATCCCAGCGTCCTGAGATCGAGTCCCACGTCGGGCTCCTTGCTCAGCAGGGAGCCTGCTTCTCCCTCTGCCTCTGCCTGCCTCTCTGTCTGCCTGTGCTCACTCTCTCTCCCTCTCTCTCTCACAAATAAATAAATAAAATCTTTAAAAAAAAATAAAATAAAAAAAAAGAAAACCTGAATGTCTCCTCTACAAGAAATGGAAACAAGACAAGAATATCCACTCACATAGTTCCTATTCAACATTGTACTAGAAGACCTAGCTAGTGAAACAGACAAGAAAAAGGAATAAAAACTTGCTTATCGGGAGGAAAGAAATAAAATTTTTCATATTCTCAAGCAATATGTCTAGATAAAAAGTCCTAAGAACACCCCTCCCTACAAAAATTCACCTTTAGGAGTAAAAAGTTAACCACATTTTCAAGATACAAAGGTCAATACCCCCAAATATATTGTATATCTGTATACTAGCAACATACACTGGAAACCAGAATTTTAAAGACAAGGTTATTTACAGTTGCTACAAAGAAAATTAAATACTTAGATGTGAATCTGGTAAAGTATGTTCAGGATCTTCCTGTTGATGCTGATTAAAGACATTTTAAAAATCTAACTAATGGAGATGTATACCATGTTCATGAGTTGGAAGATTTTACTTATAGTAAAAATGTCAATTCTCCTCAGACTGATCTATTAGAGTTCCTATCAAGATCTCAGCAAGATTTTGGCAAACAAACTAAAATTTATATAGAAAGGCAAAGGATCTAGAATAACTTAAACTTCAAGATGTAAAAGATGGGAGGAACCACTGCCTGATATTATTCGTTACTAACTTGGATGTGTCTGATTTTGACAGAGGGATACATGCATAGATCAATTGCACAGGACAGATGACACAGAAATAGACATACTGAATATGCCCAAATTATTTTCAACAAAGGTGTAAAGGCAATTCAGGAGAGGAAGTTTAACATTTTCAAAAATGATGATTGAGCAATTAGACATCCATAGGGAAAACACTGAAACTCAAGCTAAGTTTCACTCTATATGAAAATTAGATTAAAATGGATAGAGACTTAAATGTAAAACTATACATTTTTTAAGGAAAAAAAGTAGAGCATCCTCAGGCCCTCTGGCTAAGCAAAAAGCTTTAAAACTCTAAAACAAAAGCATAATTTATGAAAGGAAATAATGATAAATCAGACATCATCAGATTAAAAGAACTTTGCCTCTGTGAAAGACAAAAGAAAGAAGAAAACACAAGCTACAGATTGAAAGAAAGCATTAGCAAATCACATATCCAACAAAGGTATGTATTCAGAATGTGTAAGGAACTCTTAAAACTCAGCAAGAAAACCCAAACAGCAATTTGGAATTGGGCAAAAAATACGAACATTCATTTCACCAATGAGTGTATACAGATGGCAGAGAGAGAGAGAGAGAGAAAGAGAGAGAGAGAGTGGTTGTTGTGGGGGGGCATTCAACATTATTAGCTATCAGAGTAATTAAAATTAGAACTACAGTGAGGTCTCACAATACACCTATTGGAGGGGCTAAAATAAAAAATAATACCATCATATGCTGGTGAAGATGCAGAGAAACCGGAAAAGTCATCCATTATTGGTGAGAATGTAAAAGTGAGTAACCTATTTGGAAAATAGTTTGGCAGTTTCTTATAAAAGTAAACATGCACTTATTATACTACCCAGCAATTACATTCTTGGGCATTTATCCAAGAGAAATGAAAATTTGCATTCATAGTAAAACCTAAACACGGATAGGAATTAGCAGCTTTATTCATAATAGGAAAAAAAACAACAACAAAAAAACCACCCCAAACTCAAATGTCCTTTACTATGCGTGCTTAAACAAATCATGGTATGTACATGCAATGAATTACTATAAACTAGTTAACAATGAGAAAAATGATGCACACAACATGGGTGGATCCTAAGGGAATTATAATAAATGGAAAAAAGTCCATCTCTAAAAGATACACACCATTTTTGAATAGTGAAACTATAGAGACGGGGAAGAGACTGGTGGTTGGCAGCAGCTAAGGATGCTGGAAGGGGTGGTTTTAATGACAAGCGGATAATGCAAGGGGGTCCAATGGTCATGACACAGCTCTGTGTCTAAAGGTTTTATTGATTTGACTGAGAGAGAGACAGAGACAGAGAGCACAAGTGGGAAAGAAGCAGAGGGAGAGGGAGAAGCAGACTCCCCACTGATCAGGGAGCCTGATGCAGGGCTTGAATCCAGGTCTCTCGGATCCTGTCCTGAGCTGAAGGCAGATGCTTAACTGACTAAGCTACCCAGGTGCCCCAATGCAGCTCTGTATCTGGACTACAGTGGTGGTTAAAAGAATCTGCATGTGACAGGAGCACACACACGCATGAATGAGTGCATGTAACATGGATGAAATCAGGGGCGCCTGGGTGGCTCAGTGGGTTAAGGCCTCTGCCTTCAGCTTGGGTCATGATCCCACGGTCCTGGGATCGAGCCCCACATCGGGCTCTCTGCTCAGCAGGGAACCTGCTTCCTCCTCTCTCTCTCTCTCTGCCTACTGGTGATCTCTGTCTGTCAAATAAATAAATAAAATCTAAAAAAAAAAAATTCTAAAAAAAAAACATGGATGAAATCAATAAAGTCTGTGAGTTATACTAATGCCTATTTCTTGATTTTCAGTTTGTATCATATTGATACGTTGCCACTGGGGAGAACTGAGTGAGAAGTATATGGGATCTCCCTGTATGGTGTTTTCTGTTTGTTTGTTTGTTTGTTTGTTTGAACTCCATGTGAGTCTACAATTCAAAATGTAAGGTTTTTAAAAATCCAAGACTTAGAGAATACCTCTGTTTTGGTGGGAGAGGCTCCAGGAGAATTACAGATTGGAAAGTTATTAGCATGCTTATATTTTAAACCAAGGGCCTGGAGGAGATCACTCCATGGGTTTGTAAAGGAAGTTTCTGCCTCAACATTTTAAGAACCAGCAATGGGCAGCCTTGACTAAGGGGTAGAGAGTGACAAATGGGACAAATCCAAGCATGATAGGGTCTTGACTTATTTCTCAACAATGAAGAGATGTGGACCATTTGTGGGCTCACAGGATACCCAGTAAGTTGCAGAGAAATGACTGCAGTGCTCAGAAGGATGACAGCTCACAAAACCGACAAGCTGTGTCAAGGGAGTGGAATCAATGAAAATCCATATAAACCAGTTGAAAACATAATGGGAGTAACCCAGATGTGGAAAACAATTCTAGATTCTCTAGAAATTAGAGCCTCGAAAGCCTGAGGGGAAATTCTTAGCCAACTAAGTTATATTTTAAGTTTGGGAACCTGAGTATATCCTTGGGACAGAGCTTCCTAAAGAAAATATTTGAATACTCCAGATTTTTAAAAAAATTTTATTTATTTATTTGACAGACAGAGATCACAAGTAGGCAGAGAGGCAGACAGAGAGAGAGGAAGGGAAGCAGGCTCCCTGCTGAGCAGAAAGCCTGAAGTGGGGCTCGATCACAGGACCCTGAGATCATGACCTGAGCCAAAGGCAGAGGATTAACCCACTGAGCCACCCAGGCGCCCCATGAATACTCCAGATTTTTCTGATGTATTATGTACCACTGAAGTTGAGGTAATGTGGTATGTCATTCAAGGCCCAGGTCCTCCACTGGCCTGCTGTGTGATCTTGAGCAAGTTGCTTTCCCTGTTTAGGCCTGAAGGGGGGAGAAGTGCCATTTTGCTGCTGTTCTTTTTAGCCCTGTTTCCTCCTAACTAATAGTACAGTTCTGCCCTTAGGCATGAGTTAGAAGAGTCCTACCCTTGTACCCCATGTTTTAGATGTCCCCATTGTTTCTCCTACAGCTATGCCTCTCTCTACAAGACAAGGGGATGTGGCTGAAACCCAGGCCTCCATTTCTGGACCACACCAGCTATGTGGACACCCTGAAGAAATGATCTTGAATCCACTGCCAGGCATACATTTACCTCTTCCTGGTCCAACCTCCCAGGTGTAGACCTGGTTTGGAGTTGTGGCCAAGGATCCGCTGTTTGCAAGCAGTGTGGACAGAACATGAACATGTAGGCTACGTGCTCACATGTATGAGTGAGAGGCTCTTCAGGATATAGGAGAGAGTAGAGATGGGGAGGAAGTAGTCTGTACGCTGGTGAGGGGGTGGATCTGGGTACATTCTCCTTATGTAGCCAGAATCCCAAAGCATTTGGGAATTCTAAACTCAAACCCAACCTTATAGGCTGTTATGAAGCTATATTTATCCAGGTAGGAGGATATAGCATGTTTTATTTAACAGTTTACCACTTGATTTGTAACATTTAAAAATATCTGTACTCATATGGGGACACCCATAAGTGTTAGGATTGAGCCTGTGATAGTACCCTTGGGAGGAATGCCCTCTCTTTGATTATATGCAGTTTTAGGGGGGGACAAAGAACCAAGATCTATAACCCTTCTCATATAGAAGAAGCAGAAATCCCTTTAACCCTGTCCAACAGTCTTCCTTGCCTTGTCCTTCAGGTGCCAGTGGTCAATCATATTTTTTCTTCCTGGACATGGGACTCGGGTGGACTAATTCTGGTTGAATAGATTTAGGTGACATTCATTCTAGCAGGAGTAGATTCTGGTATTAACGTCACTTATTTCCCTTTCATTCTTGCTGCTTAGCCTCATACCCCAGGCTTCTTGTTCCATAGTTTCTTTTGTGTTTTATTTGGCCAGTTGATTTCTGTTGCTTCTTCTCAGCTCTGCTGCTCAGTAGCTCATGTTGCAGAAGCTACAGAGCTATTCAGCATCCTCCTAGTGATAAGTTCATATTTGTATATGGGAGGTTTCTCAGCTAGTGCTGCCCACACAACATGAGTTGTGCGGATTTGGTGGACAAAATGATGGATGAGATATGGCATTGGGCCCAGAGGTAGAGGGAGGAAGCAGATATGTCTAGGACACTGAAGTGGGCCACCGCTGAAGAGTTTCTGGATTTAGCCTTTGTACCAAAGGTAACTCTATGTTCAATATTGCTTAATAGATCCTGGGTGACCCTAAGCCATTCTTCCTGTAGATGCAGAGGACCCAACTTTAGCTGCATCCTTTCATTTAACAATTCAGTTCAGATTGGCACCAGTTTAATGGCTTGGTGGTCACTGAATTCGTCAAGATGAGCACGAATTAGCATCTTCATTCAAGGAACTTGTAGGCCACCCCAAAGCACCTTTCTCTTGCTCTTACTACTTCTAGCAAGAGAGAGCATTTGAAATAATCCATACAGTCTGAGATTTACAACTCATTTTAAGAATTCCAAAATGGTACCTAATTTTTCAAAGTTGATATAGCAATAACAACAACAACAACAACAACAACAACAACAACCCTATAATACCTTTTGACCCATCTTCAGCCTCTTCCTTCAATTCACCCCAACCACGAATATGGGGAGAGGGTGATGCAGTATATAGCCATTGGGCCAAAGCTAAAGTTGTGAATAAAATACTTTCCTGAATTGATGGTAGACAAAACCTCCTCCTTATCGAGCTCTGGGACAGTGTTACTGGATCACAAAGTGGTGGAGGTTGTGTTGTCCTCCCAGTTCTTAACACTGGAGGTTCTGGCATTAGGTGGGGGTGGGATGACTGGTAGTGTTGGGGGGAGGGGCATTTGGGGTTTTGATGAGTTTGTTATTTCATACACAGCTCACTCTGTTCCTAGCCCCCTTTGCAGATGACAGGAGGTGCTAGACGGTGGAAAGTAAGATGTGTGGTGTTGCAGGCAGAAACTTGATATGGTGTAATTACTGTACATTAAAATAGATGGAATTTGGATATGAAAGCAAAGCAGACCATGTCTTACGTGATGCTGAGAAGGGAGACATCACTCCACTCAGCATGCGTGTGTGTCTGAAAGAGCATCCCAGTCTCTAAAAATGGCACTTGGGCCAAAAAGTCCAAATAAACATCTCATCCCTGGGAGTGGGAGGGAAGGAGGCTCTCACCAAGGCAGATGACAGTAGATGTGAATCAGAAACCACACTCATGTGAACCATCTTTTGGTTTGAACTTTTATTCAAAAATGAAGAATTGCATTTCTCTTTTCGGAACTGAACCAAAGTCATGCCAATTCCTTTTTTGGGTGGAAAAAAGCAATTCAGTCCCCAAGACTTTGCTGAACATCTGTGCCAGACTAGGTCAAGGGGAAATAGAAGGAAGATGTCACATGCCTAAAGTAGCTTACTAGTTTATTTAGAAGTCCAAAGACCAGAAAAAAAATAATTTTTGAAAACACAATTTGTATTTGAGTATTATTATTCATACTTCAACTAGGGAATGTCAAAAAACAAAAGGATCACCTATTTGTAAAAAAAAAAAAATGCATTGAAAAGTTTCAATTTGAACTACACCTTGAAGAATGAAGTGAGTTCAAATAAACAAAGGAAGGGAACACACCATGTGGTTGAGTGTGGGCAACAGAATGAGAAATAGCTCAGAGTGAGTCCTGAGATGGCATACTCTTGCATAGGTAGTGGAAGAAAAGAGGAAGGATACTTTGAGTGATAAAAAGAAAAGGGAAATCAAATGCCAGATAGAGACTTGACAAAATTTACTGATTCCTCAAGGCCCTTATCAACCCTTAGAGCCTCTGATTATAAAATGCCTGTGTAAAATAAACACAGATAAAAGCTTTAGAGAGTAGGAGGGAACCACGGAAGTAGCACATGGCAGACTTTTTTGGAGAGAGTACCATAAGAGTAATACTGATCCTCATACTTGACTGTGTTTTGCAATTCTTTTTTGTTAGTCTGTTGATCATAGCACTTTGGCCAGTGGAAAGAGAAAATACAGCATCCTTAATATCTCTTTGTAGCATATTGAATTTTTAGAAAAGAAGGTATCAGGCTGGGTGTCCTGCCCACCAGATGGCTAGCTTCCTATGGGTCTGACACTAAATTTCATGACCTCTTTCTCAAGTGGCAGAGCACACACAGATGCCACCAGTGAGGTACACCTGTTAGGGTGATTTTCTAAAACTGCTCTTAACATACATTTAAATATATGAAAGCCATTCCTAAAGGTGAGGCCATTTTGAATGCAAAGTGATCGTTATGTCCCTGGTAATCATAGAGCCAGAGAAATATAGGCCAACTAGTTAAGAAGGAACTAGACATAAGCCTGGGCTGCTGATGTCATCACAGGCACTCATGAGTTGAGATAACAATAGATCATGTATTTATACTGTGTTCCACCTCCCAGATGAGCCCTCACTTTTCTTCTCTCCACTTCATTGAAGACTTCACCATGTTTGACTTAGGGGAAATGAAGAATAGAGAATAAGCAGGCCTGTGGAAAACCAGTTGGCAGGCTTCCTGTTCAAAGTGGCATCCGGGTAGGACACCATGATTTAGCTCCACTGCCAGCCCCATCTCTCACTCGTTCTCTCTCTTTCTCTCTCTCTCTCTCACACACACCCACACCACAGTTCTGCCTGAGTACTGATGAAGACAAATGGGGAAAAATGGGAATGTCACACCATCACCCAAAACAGAAGCCAATGGTCAGACAAATGGGTAAAACACAACTATAATGACATCTTTAACTTGCTTTTGTTTTTGACAGCTAAAATGTGGGAGGGGGAGTGAGAATCTGAATCATATAACATTTTACCTTATAGTAAATATGCCTTATTTCTTATCATCCATATATGTATTAAAAATTAATCTTATATTAGTCAACAAAAAGTACCTAGAGGGCACATGATACAATGAGCACTGAGTGTTATATGCAACTAATGAACCTTTGAACATAATACCAAAAACTAATGATGTACTATACCTTGGCTAATTGAATTTAAGTAAAAAAAAAATCAGAAATCTATGTTTCACACCTAACTGAAGTAAGATTAAAGTAATAACTGATGACAAATATTAAAAAAAAAACAATAATTGGGTCCCTGGGTGGCTCAGTGAGTTAAGCATTTGCCTTTGGCTCAGATCATGATCTCAGGGTCTTGGATTGAGCCCTGCATTGGGCTCCCTGCTAAGTAGAGAGTCTGCTTCTCCCTTGGTGCTCTTCTTCCCTTTCTCTCTCAAATAAATAAATAAAATATTAAAATAAATAAATAAATAAATAACAATAATAACCATTTAAGATTAAATAATACTCCTTCAAGTACCTATTTGTCAAATAAAAATTCAACATTTTAATTTTATATTTAGATTGTATTTACATAAAAATTACAATGAAAAAGCTATATCTCAAATCTCAAAAATGGTCAGTTTCTTTCAGAGAAAAAATTTAATATTACATATTTTCATTTTTAATCCAAATTATAATAAGCTAAATATGAACTCAAGGACCTAGAAATATAACAACAACAAAAAAATTTCATAGATAGAACCAAACAGTTGAGACCAGAATATAAATGGATTAAGAAAGTAAAGGAGTCAGGGGAGACAAGATGGCTGGGAAGTAGGAGGAGGCGCCTTTTCAACCTGTACCCTAACGTGAACTGATTACCTACCAAAGAACTCCAATTGCCCATGAACTCAGCCTAAGATCAGAATTATACACGTCTGGATCTCTACAGGGGCAGAAGACACCAGTGGGCAGGTAAAGCGGAGTAGGAACATGGGACTGATATCAGAAGATAGACAAAAGGGGGAGGGAGCCACCAGAGGCGACCAATTGGAAAGTAATACCCCAATACAAGAGTGCCCTGTGTCTGGGGACCAGCATTAACTTGGAGACTGGTTGAAAGCACTCCAAAAGAGCAAAGGATCGCGGGGGCGGGTGTGTGTGTGTGTGTGTGGAATTGTGGGAATTGGGGTGGCTAGGGACAGGGGCTTAAGTCCCAGGACCCAGGACAGCCTCCCCTGGCGCTGAGCCAGAGAGAGTGCAGCGGAGAAACCAGGTCTTGGTCCCTGAGCCGCCAGCACGCCCGAGATTGTATGGAGTCTGGCTCCTGTGAGGGGCTGGGAGCCTCGCCACACAGTAGAACGCGGAGCCCTGCTACAAAGCCTGAGACACGCGTGCCCCTCATCCTCCGTGAGAGAGGTGCGCAAAGGCCCAGCCTGGTGCTTTCAGACCTGCACCCCGCTCTCAGAGCCTGAGACGCGCACGCGACCCACAGCCTCCCCTGAAAGAGGTGGGCGCAAGCCGGAGGCTCATAGACCCAGAAAGACCAGGCACTCCCAGCCTGGGCCAACGGGAAAATCTCAGTGTGCGATCGCTGCTTGGAACCTCTCTGGAGGTCTGGAGCTGCCCAGACAGCTACCGCTGCCGTGGTTTTGGGTACAAGCAGGAGATCCTGCATCCCCAGGGACCATGACTCAGAACCTGTTCTGCCAGCGGCCAAGGGGGAATTTATATGGGCTCTGCAACACCCACAGAAGAGCACACGGAGGCTTCTCTCTGAGAGGGAGGTCAGGGTGCAGTTTGCTTTCCTCTGAACCTAAAAAACCATCAAAAGTGGTCAAGGCAAGAGGAAAAAAAAAAAAAAAAATGAGCAAACATAAAAACCTCCAGAGAACAAAAGCCTAAAAAAAACAAAAAAACAAAAAAACCAAAAAAAACGGTTTCCTCAGGGCCCACCCCCTCAAGGCGGGAGGACTTAACTCAGGGAACATTATTGACTGAAAACCCACCTGGCAGGCCCCTCCCCCAGAAAACCAACCAGGAAAGGAAAAAAAAAAAAAAGACTACAAGAGAACAACCACCACTACTTCATAGGACAACATTTATTTTTAATTTGTTCCCACTATTCTGGCTCATTTTTTTTATATAGATAATTTTTTAACCTATTTACCATCACAGTGAGCTGTCCAGTACATCAAATTCCATAATAACCTTCTAACCTGAACTTTTTGATACATACACCTGTGTTTTTCTTTTGCATTTCTATTTTTAAAATTTTTTTAAATTTTAGTTTAGTTTAGTCTAGTTTATTCCTTTTTTATTTTTATTTTCTAATATTCATATCGAGTTAAACTTCAAAGTAATCCCCTTTCCCCATCAATACTACCCCCTATAAGTAAGGGAATTTTTAATCCCCCTTTATCTTAGAAGAGTTGAGTCATTTAACAAAGATATCAAGATACATCCAGGAAGAATCAAAACAACCTTCCTCACCCACACTGAGAATTTATAACCACTCTCCCATCTTTTTCTTCCACCAGTGTTTCTGTGTTTTTGTGTTTGTCCTGATAGTATATAAATCTTACACTTGGGGTTCTTTTTGACAAGGTTCTTCCTTTATTTGCATATATATATATATATATATATATATATATATATATTTCTTTTCTCTTGTCAAATACTTTTATCAGTCATTTTGTTTGTCTGTTTTTGTTTGTATACTTCATAAAAAATCTTACCTTAGGGCCCATTTGGGCTAAACCTTCTCTTTTATCTTCCCTTTCTTTCCTGTCTCTCTCTCTGTCTTTCTTTTTTCTTTGTCTTTTCTTTTTTCTCTCCTTTGGGTGGGGAATCCTGATTGCTCAGAAATGTTCCAGGGTGCACCTTACTGCACCACGGTCGATACACCCAGCTACATCCATTCAGTCATCTCTCACCAAAATGACTAGGAGGAGGAACGCCCAACAGAAGAAAAATACAGAGGATGGACCTTCTGCAACAGAGCTAATGGCTATCAACACAGACAATATGTTGGAAAGAGAATTCAGGCTAACAATTATCCAGGAATAGCTAGGTTGGAGAAAGCCATGGATGACCAAACAGAATTGATTAGGGCCGAACTGAAAGTGACCAGAGATGATTTTCACAATGTTAGGGCAGACCTAAAAGCTACCAGGGAGGAGGTCCACAATGCTCTCAATGAGTTCCAATCTAATCTAAATTCTCTCAAAGCTAGGGTAACTGAGACAGAAGATAGAATTAGTGATCTGGAGGACAAACAGATAGAGAGAAAGGAGGAGGAAGGAAGGAGGAAGCCTGAAACAAACAGCTTAGAAGCCATGAAAACATAATCAGGGAAATAAATGATGTCATAAAACGTTCCAACATGAGAATTATTGGAATCCCTGAAGGGGAGGAGAAAGAAAGAAGTTTAGAAGATATAGTGGAACAAGTTCTTCATGAAAATTTTCCCAATCTCGCGAATGGAACCAGCATTCACGTACTAGAGGCCTAAAGGTCTCCACCCAAGATTATAGATTCCAAAAAAAAACATCAAGCCACCTGATAGTCAAATTGAGGAATCATAACTGTAGATGTAATCTCTTGAAAGCTGCTAGGACAAAGAGGCTCCTTACTTACAGAGGAAAGCCCATCAAAATAACGTCAGACCTGTCTACAGAGACCTGGCAAGCCAGAAAGGGTTGGCAAGATATATTCAGGGCATTAAATGAGAAGAACATGCAGCCAAGAATACTTTATCCAGCAAGACTGACATTCAAAATGGATGGAGAGATAAAGAGTTTCCAAGACCGGCAAGGCTTAAAAGACTATGCAACCACCAAGCCAATAGTGCAGAAAATATTAAGGGGGGGTTCTATGAAACAGGAGAAATCCTAAGAATAGCATTGAACAGAAATATGGAGACAATCTACAGAAAGAAAGACTTTAAAGGTAACACAATGTCAATAAAAACATATCTATCAATAACCACTCTCAGTGTGAATGACCTAAATGTACCCATAAAATGGCACAGGGCAGATTGGATAAAACGACAGGACTCATCCATATGTTGTCTACAAGAGATCCATTTTGAACCTAAAGATACACCCAGACTGAAAGTGAAGGGATGGAGAAGCATCTTTCATGCCAATGGGCCTCTAAAGAAGGCCGGGGTAGCGATTCTCATATCAGATAAACTAGATTTTAAACTAAAGACTGTAGTCAGAGATACAGAAGGACACTACATAATTCTTAAAGGGACTATACACCAAGATGATCTAACAATTGTAAATACCTATGCCCCCAATATGGGAGCAGCCAATTACATAAGAAAACTGTTAATCAAGATAAAGAGTCATATTGATATGAATATATTAATAGTAGGAGATCTTAACACATCTGTCTCAGGAATAGATCATCGAAGCAGAAAATCAATAAAGAAACAAGAGCATTGAATGACACATTGGACCAGATGGACCTCATAGATATATAACAGGACATTCCACCCTAAAACAACAGAATATTCATTCTTCTCAAGTGCACATGGAACCTTCTCCAGAATAGACCACATACTGGGTCACAAATCAGGACTCAACCAATACCAAAAGACTGAGATTAATCCCTGCATATTCTCAGATCAGTGCTTTGAAACTGGAGCTCAATCACAAAGAAAAGTTCCGAAGGAACTCAAACACCTGGAAGCTAAAGACCACCTTGCTTAAGAATGCTTGGATCAACCAGGAGATCAAAGAAGAACTGAAACAATTCATGGAAACCAATGAGAATGAAGACACTTCTGTCCAAAACCTACGGGATACAGCAAAGGCGGTTGTAAGGGGGAAATACATAGCCATCCAAGTCTCCCTCAAAAAAATTAAAAAATCCAGAACACACCAGCTGTCTCTACACCTTAAAGAACTGGAGAATCAACAACAAATCAAACCAACTCCACACATAAGAAGGGAAATAATCAAGATTAGAGCTGAGATCAATGAGGTAGAAACCAGAGATAGAGTAGAATGTATCAATGAAACTGAAAACTATTTTTTTTGAAAGAATCAATAAGATCGATAAACCATTGGCCACACTAATCCAAAAGAAAAGAGAGAAAGCCCAAATTAATAAAATTATGAATGAAAAGGGAGAGATCACAACTAATACCAAGGAAGTAGAAACAATCATCAGAAGTTATTATCAACAGTTATATGCCGATAAGCTAAGCAACATAGATGAAATGGATGCATTCCTGGAAAACCATAAACTCCCAAAATTGAACCAGGGACTGACAACCTGAATAGTAGACCGATATCTAGTAACGAGATTGAAGCAGTGATCAAAAACCTCCTAAAAAACAAGAGCCCAGGACCTGATGGATTCCCTGGTGAATTCTACCAAACTTTCAAAGAAGAAATAACACCTATTTTCCTGAAGCTGTTTCAAAAAATTGAAGCAGAAGGAAAACTTCCAGACTCTTTCTATCAGCATTACCCTGATCCCCAAACCAGGCAAAGACCCTACCAAAAAGGAGAATTTCAGACCAATATCACTGATGAATATGGATGCTAAGATTCTCAACAAGATCCTAGCAAACAGGATCCAACAGCACATTAAAAAGTTTATCCACCATGACCAGGTGGGATTCACTCCTGGACTACAAGGATGGTTCAAGATTTGCAAATCAATAAATGTGATAGAAAAAATTAATATGAAAGAGAGAGAAGAACCACATGGTCCTCTCAATTGATGCAAAAAAAGCATTTGACAAAATCCAGCATCCGTTCCTGATTAAAACGCTTCAAAGTAGGGGCACCTGGGTGGCTCAGTGGGTTAAGCCTCTGCCTTCGGCTCAGGTCATGATCTCAGGGTCCTGGGATCGAGTCCCGCATCGGGCTCTCTGCTCAGCAGGGGGCCTGCTTCCCTCTCTCTCTCTCTCTGCCTGCCTCTCCACCTACTTGTGATTTCTCTCTGTCAAATGAATGAATGAAATCTTAAAAAAAACCAACAACAACAACAACAAAAAAACCCGCTTCAAAGTATAGGGATAGAGGGAACATTCCTGAACTTCATAAAATCTATCTATGAAAGACCCACAACAAATATCATCCTCAATGGGAAAAAGCTTGCAGCCTTCCTGTTGAGATCAGGAAAACGACAAGGATGCCCACTCTCACCACTCTTGTTCAACAATATATTAGAAGTCCTAGCAACAGCAATCAGACAACAAAGAGAAATAAAAGGTATCCAAATTGGCAATGAAGAAGTCAAACTCTCTCTCTTCACAGATGACATGATTCTTTATATGGAAAACCCAAAAGACTCCACCCCCAAACTACTAGAACTCATACAGCAATTCAGCAACGTGGCAGGATACAAAGTCAATGTACGGAAATCAGTGGCTTTCTTATACACTAACAATGAAAATACAGAAAGGGAAATTAGAGAATAGATTCCATTTACTATCGCACCAAGAACCATAAGATATCTGGGAATAAACCTAACCAAAGAGGTAAAGGATCTATACTTGAGGAACTACAGAACACTCATGAAAGAAATTGAAGAAGACACAAAAAGATGGAAGACCATTCCATGCTCTTGGATCAGAAGAATAAACATTGTTGAAATGTCTATACTGCCTAGAGCAATCTATACTTTTAATGCCATTCCGATCAAAATTCCACCAGTATTTTTCAAAGAGCTGGAGCAAATAATCCAAAAATTTGTATGGAATCAGAAGAGACCCGAATCACTAAGGAAATGTTGAAAAACAAAAATAAAGCTGGGGGCATCACGTTACCTGATTTCAAGCTTTATTACAAAGCTGTGATCACCAAGACAGCATGGTACTGACATAAAAACAGACACATAGACCAGTGGAACAGAGTAGAGAGCCCAGATATGGACCCTCAACTCTATGGTCAAATAATCTTCGACAAAACAGGAAAAAATATACAGTGAAAAAAAGACAGTCTCTTCAATAAAAGGTGCTGGGAAAACTGGACAGCTATATGTAGAAGAATGAAACTCGACCATTCTCTTACACTGTACACAAAGATAAACTCAAAATGGATAAAAGACCTCAATGTGAGACAGGAATCCATCAGAATCCTAGAGGAGAACATAGGCAGTAATCTCTTCAATATCAACCACAGCAACTTCTTTCAAGATATGTCTCCAAAGGCAAAGGAAACAAAAGCGAAAATAAAGTTTTGGAACTTCATCATGATCAAAAGCTCCTGCACAGCAAAGGAAATAGTCAAGAAAACAAAGAGGCAACCCACAGAATGGGAGAAGATATTTGTAAATGACAGTACAGACAAAAGGTTGATATCCAGGTTCTATAAAGAACTTCTCAAACTCAACAAACACAAAACATAATCATATCAAAAAATGGGCAGAAGATATGAACAGACACTTCTCCAATCAAGACATACAAATGGCTATCAAACACATGAAAAAATGTTCATCATCCTAGCCCTCAGGGAGATTCAAATTAAAACCACATTGAGATATCACCTTACACCATTTAGAATGGCCAAAATTAGCAAGACAGGAAACAACATGTGTTGGAGCGGATGTGGAGAAAGGGGAACCCTCTTACACTGTTGGTGGGAATGCAAGTTGGTGCAGCCACTTTGGAAAACAGTGTGGAGATTCCTCAAGAAATTAAAAATAGAGCTTCCCTATGACCCCGCAATTGCATTACTGGGTATTTACCCCAAAGATACAGATGTCATGAAAAGAAGGGCCATCTGTACCCCAATGTTTATAGCAGCAATGGCCACAGTCAGCAAATTGTGGAAAACCAAGATGCCCTTCAATGGACAAATGGATAAGGAAGATATGGTCCATATACAGTATGGAGTATTATGCCTCCATCAGAAAGGATGAATACCCAACTTTTGTAGCAACATGGACGGGACTGGAAGAGATTATGCTGAGTGAAATAAGTCAAGCAGAGAGAGTCAATTATCATATGGTTTCACTTATTTGTGGAGCATAACAAATATCATGGAGGACAAGGGGAGTTAGAGAGGAGAAGGGAGTTGGGGGAAATTGGAAGGGGAGGTGAACCATGAGAGACTATGGACTCTGAAAAACAACCTGAGGGGTTTGAAGCGGTGAGGGATGGGAGTTTGGGGGAACCAGGTGGTGGGTATTACAGAGGGCACGGATTGCATGGAGCACTGTGTGTGGTGCAAAAACAATGAATACTGTTATGCTGAAAATAAATAAATAAATAAAATTTAAAAAAGAAAGTAAAGGAGTACAATCCATTGTGTATATGCACATATTGTGTGTATACACACACACACACACATATATATATATATATATACACATCCACATTTATATATGCACATATAAATACATATTGAAAAATATATACATATGTATTCACACAATAGTTTTAATTTTTTTTTCTGGAAGTTCTAGTCATTGTAAAAAAGATTTAAATATATGGCCAGTATAAATATTGGGGAAAAGAAAATAAGATTATTATGATTTACATTTAGATCGTCTTCCCCTAAATGGTAAGACAACTTAGCAATGATTAGAACTAATATAAAATGCAATTAGAACAAATTACAGGATTCTTTCTGGACTTCAACAAGATGGCTTTAAGGTATATGGAAGAAAAAAATATATGGGAGAAATAAATAAAACATCCGAGAAAAATTTTATGGGTGGTAGTTCAGGAAGTATTGCTCTATGCACATTTTAAGACTCCAATAATAAAATCAATTTAGTTTAGTTTTCTATGGCAAACCAATAGACCAGAAGAGAAAATTCAGAATCATGTTTTGGTTTATGTAATATGGAACTTTAAATCTGTTGACAAACAATAGATGACCCATTCAATGTGTTGGGACAATGACAACCATTTCTAAAAGAAATTTAATCAATATTTCATACCAATAATCAAAGCAAGTTCCATGTGGATAAAGTCTTTAAATGTAATTAATGAAATAATAGAAGTATTAGAAACAAATGTGGGTATATGTATCATTGCAGACGTGTGAAGGTAGAAGTTGAGAAAAAAAAATTTATTCTAAAATATCTAATATTAGGGCACCTGGGTGGCTCAGTAGGTGAAGCCTCTGCCTTTGGCTCAGGTCATGATCTGAGGGTCCTGGGATCGAGCCCCACATGTGGCCCTCTGCTCAGCGGAGAGCCTGCTTCACCCTCTCTGCCTGCCTCTCTGCCTACTTGTGATCTCTCTCTCTCTCTCTGTGTCAAATAAATAAATAAAATCTTTAAAAAAATAAAATAAAATATCTAATATTTTACCCAGTTTGACATTTTTGTTTTAATTATAGAAAATTTGTGCTAGTGAAATCAAAATAGTATTTGTTGTCTCAAATCTACACATTAACTCCTTAATGGTGTCTGCCTTTGGTGTCTTGCTTGGAATAGTGTGTGTGTGTGTGCGTGTGTGTGTGTGTGCGTGTGTGTGTGTGTAGATTCTAAAACAACAAAACCAAACAAATGAAAAACCCTATGAAGATCAGGCTAATAACATTTAAGAATACAGATTCTGCCAGTATGGCACAATTAAATTTCAACTCTTCATGACTTTGGGCAATTTAATCCTTTAAGTTCCAAATTCCTTATCTGTAAAGTAGAATAATATTATCTAACTTATTGGGGTATCCTGAGGATTAAAGTAATCAACACATGTAAAGTACTTAGGACAGTAGTTTACAAATTTAAGTGTGATAATGTGATTATTATAATAATATTAATGGACATGAGGTTATTTAGAAGTGAATACATAGCCATAGCCATACACGCTAAAATTACTAAAAATTATTTTACTTTTGGCCAAAGAAATGCAGTTTAAGCATTAATGAGTTCATATATTTCACCTATAAAAGTGGCAAAGACAGAAAACATCAATTCAGAGTTAGTTAGTTTGTAGGAAAATAAACACCTGATAAATTAGCGTCAAGCTTCTTAAAGCAGTTTTAACAATATATGCTAAAATATTAGAATGTGTATACTTTTAACACAGTAATTAACTTAATTTCTTTTTTTATTTTTCCATTTGTCATTTTTTATTTTTAATTTTTATTTATTTATTTTTTTTCCAATTTATTTATTTTCAGAAAATCATTATTCATTATTTTTTCACCACACCCAGTGCTCCATGCAAGCCGTGCCCTCTATAATACCCACCACCTGGTACCCCAACCTCCCACCCCCCCGCCACTTCAAACCCCTTAGATTGTTTTTCAGAGTGTTTTTTTTTAAATTTATTTTTATTTATTTTCGGCATAACAGTATTCATTATTTTTTCACCACACCCCCCGAATGAATGAATACAGTGTTTTGATTTTGATTAGTGTTAGTATGATAAATCTCTCTCTATACTTTTACTTTTAATCTATTTGTGGCTCTTTATTTAAAAAGTAGGTTTCTGGTAGACAACACAGTTGGATTTTATATTTGTATCCACTCAGAGATTTTCTGTCTTTTAACTGGTGAGTGTAAACCATTCACATTAAAAGTAATTATCGAGGGGTCTCTCGGTGGCTCAGTTATTAAGTGGTTGCGTTCAGCTCAGGTCATAATCCCAGAGTCCTGGCATCAAGCTCTATGTCAGTCTCCCTGCTCAGTGGGAAGCCTGCTTCTCCCTCTTCACTCCCCCTGCTTGTGTTCCCTCTCTTGCTGTGTCTCTCTGTGTCAAATAAATAAATAAAATCTTAAAAAAAAAAAAAAAAGAATGGGAAAGTGAAGTTCAAACAAAGTAAATAAAAAAATAATTACTGATAGCGTTGGCAGAATAATTACATACTAATAACATTTTTGTTGTTGTTGTTGTCTTTGTTCTTTTTTTTTCACTCTTTCACCACTTTTTCTGGTTTTATTTGAGCAATTTATATGATTCTATATTCTCTCATCTATTAGAATATCAATTACACTTCTTAAAAAAAACTTTCTAGTAGTTCTACTAGAGTTTGCAAAACACTTTTACAGCTAACATAAGTCTACTTTCAAATAACACTGCACAGCTTCACAGTATTATGTAACAGGATATTCCGAGTTTTTCCTTCCTGTCCCCAATATTACTGTCATTCATATCATTTATCCATAAGCTATAATAACCCAATACATTGTTGATATTATTTTGAACAGCTGTCTATCAGATCAATTAAGAATAATAAAAATACATGTTTTTAAATTTTACCTTCATTTATTTTTTTCTGTGACACTCTTCCTTTCTTTATGTAGATGCAAATTTCCGACCTGTATTATTTTCCTTTTCTCTAGTTTGGTGTTGTTTTTAAATAGTAAACATTTGGAAACAAAATAAATGTTCAATAGTAGAAGAGTCTGTTAAATCCATGTAGTGGAAAGCTGTGAAGCCATTGAAAAGTGTGAATCTCCATTCCTCCCTTATCCACCATGTGGTGGCTCAATAATTAATCACAGTTCATTGGGGATAAATTCTAGGTACCCTGTGAGCATTAGCACAAGGAAAACTCACCATTTCTATTTCCTCTTGTACTTGTGAGGCCATTTCCCTCTGTTGGTGGAGAGGAGGAAGCTGGAACAAACAGGGCAAGTGCCCAACACCATATAGTAGGCACACAATGCAGATTCCTGGGATCTGAGAGCAGAGGTTCCCTGATACTTGGGAATTCAGCTCTCGCAACATGAGATCAAGGAGGCTGAAGAAGGAGATTTTCCTTTGACCTGGTGATTCCTAGGACTGTTCTTAGGATATGATTGATTTTCCCTACTACATATTACCTTTGTTTTCCCCTCCTTCAGAAAACCTATTTGTTCTTGTTTTATTCTGCTGGGTTGAAGAAAGGGAAGAGAAAGAGAGGAAAGGGAGGAAATTCATCTTTCTTCCTTCAGAATTTTAACAGCCCATGACCAGGAAGGAACTGTAAGACTCCAGGTGTGGACAACATTTTAAAATAAAATATCATGATGAAGAGTGCCCTCTCAAGTCTAGGAAAAGATTTTAGATTGGAGTGAAAAGAGAAGCAAAGAAGTCTGTGTTCCCTACAGGGGTCCCTTTGGCTTGTACACTTGGCTGAGCCCTAGATAATGTGGAAATAATCCAAAAAAGTTTGCAAGAACCTACAGTAGTAGTGGCCTGCACAATATCCTGGGAAGAGATCAGGGGAGACAAGAAGCCCAGTGAAGGCAGACAAAGATTTGGCAATTTGGTGGAATTTCTATATAGCAGCAAAGTGAAAGGGAAACATAGACCTCAATCTCTATATGCTCAAGGGCAAAGTGGAAGTTGATGGATGAAGGATCTTCAACTGGGGGGTGTAAGATGCTTGCAAGGGGTGGAATGGACCAATGGCTCAGACTAGATATGGGGATGGGCATTCTGGTATACTGCAGTGTAGGCAGATGACACTGAAAGTCAGTGCACTAGGAATATGGGCACTATATAAGTCTTAGAACCTACCAGCAACTGGTAAAAAAAAAAATTGTTCAGAAAGAATGTTAATTGAGTTTTAAGAAAAGAAGTTATATTTGTTAAACACTTGTGCTTGTGGACCGAGATTCTTATATGATCATTTTTATGGTAATTTTAGCCCCAGACTTCCATAGGATGATAATGTGAGGAGAAGGAAAAGCAAAGACAAACATTACCAGTTGCTGGGTCTGAAAATGCCCCCTATGAAGAATTAAGACAGGCCATTTCTTACCCACACTGAGGAAGCCAGCAACTCTGATTGTAAATAAGGAATTAATGAGTGCATCAAAGACAATGTTGAGATTGCATTAAAAATGAGCAGTTCACACCTTTTTTTTTAAAGTTAACTTTTTTCAGCTTAAAAACCTGATAAATGATTTCAATTAACAGTTACAGAAAAAGAAAATTATATTGCAAATTCATGCAAAATTTTCCTACAAAATCACTTGCCTAATTACACAAATCAATTCTTCAGACTGAGAATTTAGCTCAAAAATAGAAAGTATGGATGTTTCAGCAGCAGTTACACAGGTAAGGTGGGAACTTCAGGGAGGTCTGCTGTGACCTCTATTTCATTAGGATAAAATAAGCTTGAGATCACAGAAACCTAGTCTTTTAGGACCCAGAGTTGTTTCATGGAAAACTCTGCACCATGCATAGGATATCAAAAACCTAAGGAGGTTCTCTGTTTATTTCCCCACTTCAGACAAAAGGAAAAAATAAACTGCTTTACCCCAGAGAGAATTGTAGAACATGTTAATTCTAGAGCAATTGAGAGTTGTCAAGCTATATCAAATAATATGTGGATGCTCTCAGTTATATGACAGTCCTAATAAGTCATCAGCATCATTGTCATCATCATCATCATCATCATCATCATCACTATCATCATCTAAGAACCACATATCCATTTGGATGGCCCATGATATGGAAGAAGAAGAATCAGAGCTGGAAGACCAGAGTGATAGGCTGACTCAGACCTTAGTGGCTTATTTAATTTTGGCAGGTTGTCTGGGTTTTTATCTGTGTTCTGAAGATTTTGGATTCTTGTGTTTTCATTTGTTTCCATGTAGTTTTTATTTCTGCTTTGATGTCTTTCTGATCTGTTTTCCATCACTATATTTTCTTTGTTATAGTACTATTCAAATAGAACCAAATAGTAAGTTTTTGAAACTAGACTTACTTAGTATAATGACTTTGAGTTACCATTATATCAGTCATAAATTCACTTTTACTGCTAAGTAGGATTCCAGTGTAAAAATGTGTTATAGTTTCTATAGTCACTTACTAATTGAAAGATATTTGGGTTGTTTCCAGTTTGGGATATTTAGGATTAGAAATTCCTTAAATATCTGTGCACAGGTCCTCATATGGACACAACTTTTGTTTTGTTTTAATTTTTCTGTGATAGAAACTATGAATGGGATTGCTGGGTCATAGGGTAAGTGTGCGTTTGTTTTTATAAGATATTGCACACTGTTTTATTTTTTTATCCCATTTTGAATTCCTACCAATGATGTGTGAAAGTTTTAATTACTTTTTATCTTTACCAAAACTTAGTATTGTTAGTATATTTTATTTTAGCTAATTTAACACATGTGCAGTGGTATTCACCTTAGCTTTATCTTACATTTCTCTGAGGGTTAGTGAAGAACATACTTTTCTGGTACTTATTTACCATGTGTATATTTTCTTCAGTGAAATGCCTATATATTTTAATAATTTTCTAATTAAATTGTTTATTTTTAATGTTGAATTTGGAGATTTTTTTATATATATATACTACATGTGAATCCTTTATTAAATATATGGTGCATGACAGAATGGATAAAAAACCAGCACATGACTTTGTTCTAGTCCCCAGCCTGATCACATTCTTTCCTCTTTTTTTTTTCTTTTTTTAACCAACTTCTTACCAATTCCTTCTTAAAAGAATCTTTTTAAATTTTCTTCTTTGCAGTCATATTCCATCTCTTCATCATGTTTACCCTTATTTGTATGTATGTATATATATATACATGTATATACATGTATATATATGTTTGTTTTTCTTTTTTTCAAATTTTGGGAAGCAGTTTCTTCTAACAGACCAAAATACACCCCAAATCGGGTATGTAGCTCTGTTCTATTCACAAGTTATATATATATATATATATATATATATATATATAATTTTTTTCCCAGATCTCTTCTAATTTGGTTAGTGTATATTTTCCTGGGGTCATTGTTACTCTTTTAGTATTTTGTTCTCTCATTCATCTATTCTTATCTGGAAAAAAAGGACAAGGAAGAAAAACAACTCAAAAAAGAAAGAAAGAAAGAAAGAAAGAAAGAAAGAAAGAAAAGAAAAGAATAAGAGGCAATACCAACTGCTAGGGACCTAATATACACAGACATTAGTAAGATGTCAGAAATAGAGTTCAGAATGATGATTATCAAGGTGCTAGCTGGGCTCAAAAAGAGCATGGGAGATACTAGAGAAATCTTTCTGGAGATATAAAATCCCTTTCTGGAGAAATAAAAGAATTAAAATCTAACCAAGTTGAGATAAAAGAAACTATTAATGAGGTGCAATAAAAAATGGAAGCTCTTTTTTAAAAGATTTTATTTATTTATTTGACAGATAGAAATCACATGTAGGCAGAGAGGCAGGCAGAGAGAGAAAGAGGAGGAATCAGGCTCTCTGCTGAGCAGAGAGCACAATGTGGAGTTTGATCCCAGGACCCTGAGACCATGACCTAGCTGAAGGCCGAGGCTTTAACCCATTGAGCCACCCAGGCGCCCCAAAAATGGAAGCTCTTATTGCTAGGACAAATGAGGTAGATGAGAGAATTAGTGATATAGAAGACCAAATGATGGAGAATAAAGAAGATGAGAAAAAGAGATAAACAACTACTGGACCATGAGGGGAAAATCTGAGAGATAAGTGATATCATAAGACAAAACAGTATTAAAATAATAGGGATTCCAAAAGAAGAAGAGAGAGATAGAGGCAGAAGGTATATTGGAGCAAATTATAGCAGAGGATTTCCCTTGTTTGGAGAAAAGAACAAGCATCAAAATTCAAGAGGCACAGACAATTCTCAAAAATCAGTAAAAATAAGTCAACACCCCATCATCTAATAGTAAAACTTACAAGTCTCAGTGACAAAGAGAAAATCCCAAAAGCAGCTCAGGACAAGAGGTTTGTAATATGCAATGGTAGAAATATTTGATTGGCAGCAGATCTATTCAGAGAGATCTGGAAGGCCTGAAAGGAGTGACATGATATATTCAGAGCACTAAATGAGAAAACTATGCAGCCAAGAGTACTATATCCAGCTAGACTGTCATTAAAAATAGGAGAGATGAAAAGCTTCCAGGACAAAACAAACAAACAAACAAACAAAAAACAAACAAAAAAGAACCCACAAAAACAACAACAAAATCTAAAGGAATTTGCAAACACCAAACCAGCCCTATAGGAAATATTGAAAATACTCCTCTAAGCAAAGAGAGAGCCTAAAAGCAACAGACCAGAAAGGAACAGAGACAGTATACAGTAACTGTCACCTTACAGGCAATACAATGGCACTAAATTCATATCTTTCGATAGTTACCCTGAATGTAAATGGGCTAAATGCCCCAATCAAAAGACACAGAGTATCAGAATGGATTGAAAAAGCAAGACCCATTAATACGCTGTCTGCAAGAAACTCATTTTAGACCCAAAGACACCTCCAGATTTAAAGTGAGGGGGTGGAAAACAATTTACCATGCTAATGGACATCAAAAGAAAGCTGGGGTGGCAATCCTTATATCAGATAAATTAGATTTTAAGCCAAAGACTGTAATAAGAGATGAGAAAAGACATTCTATCATACTTAAGTGGTCTATCCAACAAGAAGATCTAACAATTCTAAATATCTATGTCCCTAACATGGGGTCAGACAATTATATAAACCAACTAATAACAAAATCAAATAAACATCAAGAATAATACAATGATAGTAGGGGACTTTAACACCCCTCTCACTGAAATGGACAGATCATCTCTAAGCAAAAGATCAACAAGGAAACAAAGGCTTCAAATGACCCACTAGACTAGATGGACATCACAGATATATTCAGAACATTCTATCCCAAAGCAACAGAACACATTCTTCTCTAGTGCACATGGAACATTCTCCAGAATAGATCACATCCTGGGTCACGAATCAGGTCTTAACCATTACCAAAAGATTGGTATCATTCCCTGCATATTTTCAGACCACAATGCTTTGAAACTAGAACTCAACCACAAGAGAAAAATTGGAAAGAACTCAAATACATGGAGGCTAAAGAGCATCCTACTAAATGATGATTGGGTCAACCATGAAGTTAAAGATGAATTTTAAAAATTCATGGAAACAAGTGAAAATGAAAACACAATGGTTGAAAATCTTTGGGACAAAACAAAGGTGGTCCTGAGAGGAAAGTATATAGTAATAAAAACCTTTCTCAAGAAACAAGAAAGGTCTCAAGCACACAACATAACCCCTAAAGGAGCTGGAGGAAGAAGAGGAAAGAAAGCCTAAGCCCATCAGGAGAAGATAAATTATAAAGAGCAGAAATCAATGAGACAGAAACTGAAAGAATAGTAAAACAAATCAACAAAACTAGGAGCTGGTTCTTTGAAAGAATTAATAAGATTGATAAACCCCTGGACAGACTTATCAAAAAGAAAAGAGAAAGCACCCAAATTAATAAAATCATGAATGAAAGAGGAGAGATCACAATCAACACCAAAGAAATACAAACAATTATAAGAACATATTTTTTAAAAGATTTTATTTATTTATTTGACAGACAGCGATCACAAGTAGACAGAGAGTCAGACAGAGAGAGGAGGAAGCAGGCTCCCCACTGTGCAGAGAGCCCAATGTGGGGCTTGATCCCAGGACCCTGAGACCATGACCTGAGCCGAAGGCAGAGGCCCCAACCCACTGAGTCACTCAGGTGCCCCATAACATATTATGAGCAAGTATTCACCAGCAAATTTGAAAATCTGGAAGAAATGGATGCATTCCTAGAGGCATATAAACTACCAAAACTGAACCAGTAGGAAATAAAAAACCTAAACAGACCCATAACCAGTAAGGAGATTGAAGCAGTCATCAAAAATCTCCCTCAAAAGAGGTGCCCAGGGCCAAATGGCTTCGCAGAGGAATTCTATCAAATTTTAAAGAAGAATTAATATCTACTCTCCTGAAACTGTTCCAAAAAATAGAAATGGAAGGAAAACTTCCAAGCTCATTTTAGGAGGCCAGCATTACCTTGACCTGAAAACGAGACAAAGACCCATTAAAAAGGAGAATTACACATCCATATCCTTGATGAACATGGATGCAAAAATTCTCATCAGAATACTAGCCAATAAGATCCAACAGTACATTAAAAGGATTATTCACCATGACCAAGTGGGATTTATTCCTGGGCTGCAATGTTCATTCAACATCTGCAAATCAATACATTAATAAAAGAAAGAACAAGAACAATATCATACTCTCAATAGAAGCATTTGACAAAGTACAACATCCTTTCTTGATCAAAACTCTTCAGAGTGTAGGCATAGAGAGTACGTACATCAATGTCATCAAAGCCATCTATGAAAAACCTACCGTGAATATTATTCTCAAGGGGGAAAAACTGAGAGCTTTTCCCCTAAGGTCAGGAACAAGGCAGGGATGTCCACTATCACCACTGCTTTCAACATAGTACTAGAAGTCCTAGCCTCAGCCATCAGACAACAAAAAGAAATAAAAGTCATCTGCATCAGCAAAGAAGAAGTCAAACTCTCACTCTTTGCAGATGATATGACACTTTATGTGGAAAACACGAAAGACTCCATTCTGAAACTGCTAGAACTCATACAGGAATTCTGTAAAATGTCAGGATATAAAATCAATGCACAGAAATCAGTTGCATTTCTATATACCAACAGCAAGACAGAAGAAAGAGAAATTAAGGAGTCGGTCCTATTTACAATTGTACCCAAAACCATAAAATACCTAGGAATAAACCTAACCAAAGAGGCAAAGAATTTGTACTCAGCAAACTATAATGTACCCATGAAAGAAATTGAGGAAGACACAAAGAAATGGAAAAGCATTCCCAGCTCATGGATTTGAAGAACAAATATTATGAAAGTGTCTATGCTACCTAAAGGAATCTACACATTTAGTGCAATCCCTATCAAAATACTGTCAATTTTTTTTTAAAAAAGGAACAAATAATCCTAAAATTTATATGGAACTGGAAAAGACCTGAATAGCCAGAAGAATGTTGAAAAAGAAAACCGAAGTTGGCAGCATCATAATTCTAGACATCAAGCTCTATTACAAAGTTGTAATCATCAAGACAGTATGGTACTGGCATGAAAACAGACACATAGATCAACAGAACAGAATAGAGAGCCCAGAAATGGACCCTCAACTCTATGATAAACTAATCTTTGACAAAGCAGGAAAGAATGTCCACTTGGAAAAAAGAAAGTCTCTTCAACAAATGGTGTTCAGAAAACTGGACAGTCACGTGCAGAAGAATTAAACTGGACCATTTCCTCACGCCATACACAAAAATAGACTCAAAATAGATGAAAGACCTCAATGTGAGACAGGAATACATCAAAACCCTTGAAGAGAACACAGGCAGCAACCTCAGCTGCACCAACTTCTTCCCGGAAACATCACCAAAGATAAGGAAAGCAAGGGCAAAAATGAACTATTTGGGGACTTCATCAAGATCAAAAGCTTTTGCACAGCAAAGGAAATAGTGAACAAAACCAAAAGACAACTGACAGAATGGGAGAAGATATTTGCAAATGGCATACCAGATAAAGGGTTAGTATCCAAAATCTATAAAGAACTTATCAAACTCAACACCTAAAGAACAAAAAAATCCAGCCAAGAAATGGGCAGAAGACATGAACAGACATTTCTGCAAAGAAGACATCCAAATGACCAAAAGAGACATGAAAAATTGCTCAACATCACTCGACATCAGGGAAATACAAATCAAAACCATAGTGAGATACCACCTCATTCCAGTCAGAATGGCTAAAATTAACAAGTCAGGAAAGGACAGATGTTGGCAAAGATGCAGAGAAAGGGGAACCCTCCTACACTGTTGGTGGGAATGCAAGCCAGTGCAGCCACTCTGGAAAACAGTATGGAGGTTTCTCAAAAAGTTGAAAATAGAGCTACCCTATGACCAAGCAATCACATTACTGCCTATTTATCCTAAAGATACAAATGTAGTGATCCAAAGGGGCACATGCACCCAAATGTTTATAGTAGCAATGTCCACAATAGTCAAACTATGGAAAGAGCCTAGATATCTGTCAACAGATGAATGGATAAAGAAGATGTGGTATATATACACAATGAATATTATGCAGCCATCAAAAGAAACAAAATCTTGCCGTTTGCAGGGACATTGATGGAACTAGAAGGTATTATGCTAAGCGAAATAAGTCAGTCAGAGAAAGACACTTATCATATGATCTCTCTGATATGAGGAATTTGAGAGGCAGGGTGGGGGGTCGTGGGAGTAGGGAGGGAAAAAAATGAAACAAGAGGGGACCAGGGAGGGAGACAAACCGTAAGAGACTCTTAAGCTCAGGAAACAAACTAAGGGGTGTTGGGGTGTGTGGGGGGGGGGGATGATAGAGTGGTTGGATTATGGACACTGGGCAGGATGTGTACTATGGTGAGTGCTCTGACTTGTGTAAGACCGATGATTCACACACACACATATGCACACACACAGGAATATTATTTAATCATAAATAGAGAATGAAAACTTATCATTTGCTATGATATGGATGGAGCTAGAAAGTGTAATGCTAAAGAGAGTCAGAGAAATATTAAAGTAGGAATTATGATCTCAGTCATATGTGGAATTTAAGAAACAAACAACCAAAGGGGAAAAATAAGAGAGAGAGAGACAAATCAAGAAACAGACTCTTAATTTTAGAAAACAAACTGGTGATTACCAGAGGGGAGGTGGGTGGGGAAATGGATGAAATAGTTGATGGGGATTAAGGAGTGCACTTCTCATGAGGAGCACAGGATGATGTACAGAAGTATTATATTACTATGTTGTACACTTGAAACAAATATAACACTGTATGTTAACCAATTGGAATTAAAATATTTTAAAAAGTTTTATTTATTTGAGAGAGAGAGCATGCATGAGTGGGAAAGGGAGAGGGAAAGGGAGAATCTCCAGCAGACTCCACACTGAACACAGAGTCTGACATGGGGCTAGATCTCACAACCCTGAGCTCATGATCTGAGCTGAAATCAAGAGTTGGACACTTATACAACTGAGCCACCCAGCCACACCTAAAATAATTTTTTAAAAGAATAAAGTAAATGAAAACTACCCAGAAAAAAATATATGTGGTCACAAATAAGCTACAGCATGTAGCTTTTAACTCCCATCCTCATAACAGGATCTTTCATAAAGAAAAAATTCTAAATGATGAAATCCAATGTTTTGAGGCTTTTTTGGGGGTGGGGGTGAATCATGGTTTACAAATTATGTCTAAGAACTATTCAAGACTTTGGTCCTGAAGAGTCCCTCATTATTTTTCCAAATAGTTTATAATTCTATATTTGAATCTATTACTTTAAGTCAATTTTTGTACATGTGTTGTTTAGATCTGGATTTTTTTTGTTTGTTTTATTTCATTTTTGCTCCACCAGTAGTTGTTAGAAAGACTTCACTTTATCCATTTGATTGCATTTGCACCTTTGTCGAATCAGGTGGCTAAACTTGTGAAAGGCTATTTTTGTATTCTCAATTCTGCTCCACTGATCAGTCTTTTTTATCAATACTGTACAGTCTTATTGTGTTGACATAGTAAATCTGGCAAGAGGATAAAGTGATTTTTCCCATTTTATTCTTCTTTATCAGAATTATTTTACTATTCTTTTACCTTTATATATATTTTAGATTAATCTTGCATATATCAAGAAAAAAAATTTCTGAGGTTTTGGTAAGAATTACGTTAAACCTGTACCTTAATTTGGGGAGAATTGATATCTTTCTTGTGTAGAGTCTTACAGTCCATGAATACAAAATATCTCTCCATTAATTTATATCTTCTTGATTTATTTTAGTTCTGCAGTTTTTTCCATGGTATTCTTAGATTTACTCCTAAATACTTTATTTTTGAATGATTATAAATTATATTGTATTTCTTATTTATTTTCACTTATCCAAAAATACAGTTTATTTTTGTTTATTTTTAATTATTTTTTAGTTATGTTCAGTTAGCAACTGTATAGTACCACATTATTTTTTGATATAATGTTCAGTGATTCCTTAGTTGCACACAACATCCAGTGCTCATAATAACATGTGCCCTTCCCAATACCCATCACCCAATTACCCGATCCCCCCACAATTGATTTTTGAATGTTGACTCAGCATCCTGTAATCTGCTGAACTCCTTATAATTTCTAAGATAATTTTTACAGATTCTTTATTTTTTCTAGACCAGAAAGTTAATATCTGAAAAATATACCACTTTCAATTATTAAATTAACCAAGTATAATTGTACAAATGATGATACATATAATTGTCAGCTTTAGAGAGAAAAAATGACCTGAAAGCCTTGATGGTCTGGGGTTAACAAAGTGCTAAATATGGAGGTAAATGATATGATTACTTTCCCCTAGATTCTTTATTATTTTCCATGTAGACCATTATGGCAACTATAAATAGCTAGTTTCATTTCTTCCTTTATAATCTGTATAGCTATTATTTTCATATCTTGCCTTATTGCCCTGTCTAGATCTTTCAGTAGTATGCTGAATGGAGATGGTGATTGTGGAATCTTTGCTCTATTTCTAATTTTGAGAGGAAACATTCAGTCTTTCATTATAAAGTATGATATTAACTGTAAGTTTATAAAATAATTTTGTTATGCTTTTAATAATTCATTCTTCCAATCTCTGCCTTATAATTAGAAATTTTAACCATTTACATTAAATGTAATAATTAGTATAGTTATTATGCCACTTTGCTATTTGTTTTCTACATTGTATCTTTTAGTTTCTTAATTTCATCCCTACTGTTTAATTTTGTGTTAGATATTTTCTTGTGTATTTTGATATCCTTGTCATTTTTGACTACATATTTTTTTCAGTTACTTTTAGTAGTTTCTTTAGGGATTTCCATTAAAATATTTTTGGATTATATTCCCACTTGACTTCACTAGTGTGCAAAGTGTTGCTCCCAATATAATATTATTACCCTCCATTTTTATGCTATTATTCTCACAAAGTACATTTTTATGAATTGCATGCACATAAACATAAATTTATAATTATTACTTCATGTGTTATTTTAGTAAAATGGGGGGGAGAAGTTACAATCAAACCAAAGTATCCATATTATTTTATTTATTTATTTATTTATTATATTTTTAATTTATATATGTAGTTACCTTTACCAGAGCTCTTCCTTCTTTTCTCTTTCTTTCTTTCTCTTTCTTTCTTTTTTCTTTCTTTCTTTCCTCTTCTTCTTTTTAAAATAATTTGGCTCCAGCCAATTCACACACTCCAGAATTGCTTTGTCTCAGCCCTGCTCTAGATGCCCAGTTGTCTCCTCCTTGTTGCACTGACTGCCTAGGACTCAACCAGGAATTCATTTCTGCCCTCTATAGAGGTCCAGCTTCTCAGTCCATGCTAAATGCCTGTTGCTAGGAGATGCCACAGTGGTGACATAGCTCATCACTCAGATCTGGGTTGAGGTGGCATGTAGCTGTCATCTGGAGTAGCATATGAGAGCCTGTCCCCATGTAATTCATACCAGTGCCCTTTAATTCTTTACATATACTCAATCTACTGTCTAATGTTCTTTTAGAATTTCTTGTAAAGCAGGTCTGCTAGCGATGAACTCTTTCACTTATTTATTTGGCAATATTTTAATTTCTCCTTTTTGGAGTTTTTGTATTATATACTATGGTATGGTACGATATGGTATGGTATGGTATGGTATGGGTTTTAAATATACAATTCTTGGTTCACAATTTTTTCCCCCAGCACTTTGAATCTGCCATCCTAATGCTGTCTTGTCTTTGTGGTTTTTGATAAAAAATGTCCTGCTTACTTTTTTGAGGGTTCATTGTACATAATGAGTTGTTTCTCTCTGCTTCTTGCAAGATTGTCTTTGGTTTACAATATTTTGATTATACTGTGTTAGATGTACAAATCTGAGTTTATTCAACTTGGAGTTCGTTGAGCTTCTTGAGTGTGTAGATTATTTTTTTACTCAAATTTGGAAGGGTTTTTTGCCATTATTTCTTCAGATATTTCTTATTCTCCCAACTCTCTTCCTTTTCTCTTATTTTGAACTCCTCTTATGCATATATTGGTATGATGATGTTGTCCCACAATTCTCTGATGCTCTCTTCATTTTTTATTCATTCTTTTTTTCTTTCTGTCCTTCAGACTGGACAATTTAAATTTACCTATCATCAAGTGTGTTGAGTCTTTTCTGCCTACCTGCTCAAATATGCTGTTTACTATTCCCAGTAACATATGCCCCCCCCACCCAGTTATTGTACTTCTCAACTCCAGCAATCCTGTTTGGTTATTTTTTGAAATAATTCATATCTCTCTATTGATATCTTATGTTTGTTGAGTTATCTTGTCATACTTTTCCTTAATTCCTTAGACTTGGTTTACTGTAGCTAATTAAAAATACTTACAATAAATAATTTAAATAATTTGCTAGTATATAATTTAATAATTTGTTAGTATGTTTGATGCTAGGTTTCCTGAATGTGTTTTTATTGATTAATTTTTATGTGTATAGTCCATACTTTCTTGCTTCCTCATGTCTTCTAATTTATGTTAAAAATTACATTAAATATTATAATGTGGAAACTCTAAAAATCAGATTCTTCTGTCCTTCCCAGGCTTTGTGTTTTTCCTGCTTATTGTAGTTGTTGCTGTTTGTGATTTCTAAATTATTTGTACATTTTTAATATATGTGGCCACTAAAATCTCTTCTCAGCTTAGTCATCAGCTAATAATTAGAAATTTCCTAAACATCTTGAGTAAATAATCTCCCCACTTTTGCTGAGAGGCATGCATGAATTTTGAGGCATCCCTTCAAAATTCAGCCAGAAAGTTGACAATTCTGCTTTAGCTTTCACTTCTGCTTGTGCAGAAGCTTGAAGACAACCAGAAAGTAGTTTGGAGCCTTCACTAGTCTTTCTTGAGCATATATACAGTGGTATACATGTGCTTGCCTTTCTAGATTCATAGGGATATGTTGCAGCTTCTCAAAGTCCCTATGGATATCTCATTTCTCAACTTTTCCCTTAATGCTTTTCCTTTTAAGTGAGTTTATTTTTTGCCTCAAATGTTATCCATTGCCTCAGATGACCACAGTATTAAAACACTTGCCCGTTTATGTTTTTGTTTTACAAACTCCCCCTGGGAAGAGATTTAACAATGATGAACTCCAAGTCTGGTTAAATAAAGACAAGATTTGCAAGTAGGATCTTAAAAGAAGTCACCAGATAAGTCAAATGACAATTCTTTATCATTTGCTCCCTCTGGTACCAGAAATGTGGGCTTTTATTTTTCAAGGCAGCTGCTGAACTGAAGAGTAACGGGATTGAACCAGGGTTGGGTTTTACATAGGACCTAATTTTTAGGGGTTCTTACTCTACATTTTTTTCTGTCATTACCTAGTGCTCTTAATTTTTGCTTCAGATATTTTGCAGTTCTGCTGTTTGTTATCTACATATTTAGTATTTGCCAAGAATTTTTGGTAGAGTGACTCTGGTTATTATTTAATGTCCTTTTCTGTCTTTGGTAATTTTCTTCATCTTAAAATCCCCTTTGTCTGATATTAATATGACCACTGTAGTTTTTAAAAATAATGTTTGCATTGTACAACTTTTCCCAATCATTTTAGTTTCAAACTTTACATTTATCATTATATTTAAACTGAGTTTATTTTAGACAGCATATAATTGGGTCATGATATTTTATCCAGTCTGCTGATCTTTATCTTTTAACTGGTCTCTTTAGACCATTTAGGTCATTTACTTATAATGTAAGTATTGACCTGTTATGTTTAAATATGCATTTTTATTTATTTTCTCTGCTAATTCTGTTTTCTATTTCTTTGTTTTCTTTTCCTGTCTTCCTGTGGGGGTACTTAGACAAATTTTAGAATTACATTTTCATCTATTGGGTTGTTGAGTGTACTTTTGATTAACCCTTTTGGTAGCTATGTTTGGTTACATACTTATTCAAATTTACTGTTTTTTTGTATTTTAATCATTTTGAATGAAGTGTAGAAATTTTACCTCCTTTTACATTTATTTATCATTTTCATTTATATTATAATTACCTTAAATTATATCATAATTATCTTAAATTTATATTATAATTATCTTAAATTATCCTCTAAGTACATTGACAGTCACATTAGACTGTAAATTTTTCTTGGCTTAAATCATAAAACATCATTTAGAGAACTCAAGAAGAGAAGTAAATTCTATTGTGTTGACCTATATTTTTGCCTTACTGTGTTCTTCCTTCTTTCTTGATGTTCTAAGATTCCTTCTTTTAATATATTTTAACTATTTGAAGTATTTCCTTTAACCATTCTTTTATGGTGGGTCTGATGGTAGCAAATTCTTGGTTTTTTTTCTTTATTTGAAAATGTTCATTTTTTAAATTCCTAAATAATATTTTCACTGGATATAGAATTTGGGGTTAGCAATGACTTTATTTCAGCATATGAAATATATTGTGACTTTTTTTCTGACCTTCATCATTTTTCATAAGAAATCTCTTAACAGTCGAGGTGGTTTTCCCCTTTTCTATAGGTAATGCATTGTTTCTCTCTAGCTGCTTTCAAAATTTGTCCTCTGTCTTTAGTTTTCAGGTAGTCAATTATAATGTATCTTGGCATAGATTTCTTTGGGTTTATCCTATCCGGGACTATCTTTCTGAACCTATACATTTATGTTTGTTGTCAAATTTGGGAATTTTTCATCCATTATTTCTCTTAATATTTCTTCAGCACTTCTCTCTTCTTTCTCTCTTTCAGAGACCCCAGTGAAACCAAAGTTAGTCCTTCTGTTATAGTCGTACTCACCAGTTGATGTTATGTTGAACTGCAGTCTTATTTTCCTTCATGCCTAATAAATTTGGTTTTAGAGTTGTGAAAGTTCTGATTTGAGCATTTTGTGTATATTTTACACATATAGTCAGTGGAAAAAAAAAGTTGGAGTGTGCTTACATCATTTTACTCAGAATGAGAACCTCCTCATTTTATTTTGAAAAACATTTTTTCAGCTATGAAGTCTGGAGAGGAAAACAGTTTTATTTTCTAATTCAGGAAGTTCTTGACACTTCATATTCTATCTAAATTATGATTGTACATGGGCCAGTGTTTCATGATCTTATCACACAGAGCGAGGTGTAATCAGCTAGCACGTTCAGAACTCTTACTGGAAATCATCTTTCCAATGTTAGCAAGTCAATTGTTATCTTTCATGTCACTATAGGAATCCATTTTTAATCATTGTTTGGCCATTTCATAACACAAGTTGCCATTTCCTATCTCCTATAATTATCTCCTCACTACTTTCTCTGCTTTTGTTAAGGGTTTCATGTCTGCTTTTCAATCCCCAATCTCTACCCAGTCTTGAAGCTGACGCCAGGATTTCAGGGTTTTTTTTTACTGCAGCACCCCACTTTTAGATACTGATTTCTGTATCCATTTGCTTCTGAGGCATAACCATTCCCAAATTACGTGGCTTAAAACAATAGCCATTTATAGTTTCTTATGAGTTTAGGGTTTGGCTGCGTGGTTTTGTTTAATGGATCTTGGTTGGGTCTACTAATGTGTCTTTAGTCAACTACCAAGTCAACTGGAGATGATGTAAAGAGGACGTTATTGGATTTGGAAGGCAACAAAGGATCCCTTTATTGGAAGATACACAAAAAGGGCATAGATGTTATATACCCTGGCCCCAGAACATCCCCAAATCTTTTTTTTTAAGAGTTTATTTATTTATTTGTCAGAGAGAGAGAGAGAGAGCAAGTGAGTGTGAGAATAAGCAGAGGGAAAAGCAGGCCAAGGCAGAGGGAGAAGCAGACTCTCTTGCTGCACAGGGACCTTAGGATCATGACCTGAACTGAAGGCAGACACATAACTGACTGAGACACCCAGGTGCCCCAGAAAGTCCAAAAATCTTTAAGATCTTCTTACTTGCTAAAAAAACCATTCCAGATTCTTCTAGACTTCTCTTAGTGACAATATATGTATTCAGATGTTCTAATCCGTTTTGGAGAGTCTGTTAGAACTCACTTTTTTAGTCTTCTGTGACCCTTGGTAGTTCACTGGAGACCATCTGGAAGCTCCATGAAGCTGAACATATCTAAAATGCTTTTGTTCTAATGAGTTCCCAGTTTCTGTGTCACTCGCTTGAATTATGAAGCTTTATGTAATGGTTCTAGACACCTGGGTTTGATGGGTCCTCCTGTAGAAACCCAGAGATAATAGAAACACATAGGAATGGTAGCAGACACAATCAAGATGTTCAAGGTCTTGGAGCAGGAAAGCCATCTCCTAGCAGAGGGCTTAGTGAGTCTGTGTCCTACAAGGGGACCACATTTTTTTTAACTTTAATTTGCCTTTTTTAAAATTTTTTAAAGTGAGATTAGGTCACCTCTGGACTACTTTCTTGAGATCTGCAATATCCAGTGCAAATGAAGCTAATAATGAGAGACAATATTTTAATGTTAATTAGATATTCCATGTGTCTTAGTTCATCAGAAAACTATTGCTCTTTTATGTACCAGATAAAAGCATAGCTCTTACTTAGAGGAAAACAGAATACATAGAGAATAAACTATTTCCAGTTTTATAATTATTCAAATTATTGTTGCTTTTTAGAAAACTTCAGAAGACTTTGAGAGGGCAGGAGGACACTTAGCCATAACACAACTGCATGGCAGGAAGCCACTGAAGAGCCTCTAGGACCCTCTTCTTTCTTTTTCAGCAAACATTGTTAAAAACTGTAGTTTCCAATTAGGGAACAACCTCCCTGAGAGTTACACAGTGGCCTCATTAGACAAACAAGTGCTGGTAGGACCAAGCTTCCTTCTGAATATATCAACCCAGGAGGAAAGAGCCCAAACACGCCAAACACTGCCTGGTGTCCTTTGGCTCCTAGCATGCCAACACCTAGGTTGGAAGAAAGACACTGGGATACACATAATGAATAAATACTACTATAAGGCCATTTAAAATAGTGACTGGAAAAAGAACAAAGACAATTTCATTTTCTCTGTGAGCTTCATTTTCCTATCTATAAAATGAACATATCAGGTTAGCTCTAGGATTCTACATGAAGGTTGTGGTCTCCTCTTTTCTAACCCTTCAGATATATAGCAGAGCTACAGGGTCAGTATGGGACTGCTTTCCAATGACTGTTTTCCGATATGCCCAGATGAGCTCCCTCCTACTAATGGGAATATGTTGCATTTTTCTGGTAGGTTGAGGCACAAAAAGGTTGAAAACAAGTGTACTGGGTTATCTAATTATTCTGTAAACCTTATAACTCCTTAATTTAGGAATTAGCTGACCCCTCTTGATAGGTGAATAAATGGATAAATGTCTTTTATCCATTATGCATAAAACATTTATTTATTTATTTATTTATTATTTTTATTTATTTGTTTTTTACTTTGAAGTTTTCTTCAAAGATCTTGGAATAATTTTAGGTTTGTAGAAAAGTTGCAAAAAGAGTCCCAAATCTCTTTCATTCTGTTCCCCTTAATGTTTATATCTTATATAACTATGATATATTTTTGAAAATATCAGTTCATTGTTATTGACTAGCCCAAACTTTATTTGGATTTCCCCAGGTTTCCCTGGTGGACTAATGCCTTTTTTCTGTCCTTATATCTAATCCAGGATACTATACTGCGTTCAGAAAAAAAAATAAACACACACACACACACACACACACACACATATATATGATATCTCTATGCCAGGTATTGGTTGGGTGTGATTATGAGTCACAGAATAATTCATGGCCTCCTCTGTCTAAAAGCACATGAGTTTGGGAGACAACTATATGCATAGGTTCTTGTCCTGAGATCTTCTAAACACAATTCATGAGGTTTGGCGACAGATCAATTGGCCTATCCAGCCAAGCCCCATGGTCTGACCGCCTCAGGATATGGTGAGTAGCAGGATTTTTTTTCGCCAGGATGCTCTGATAAGGACAAGTAAGTTTATTGGGTGAATCAGTCAAAAAAATTACTGAAAAACATTTGTAAAAGCTACTTTTCATCAAGTATCTAATACTTTATTTTTTTCTGCTTTATTTTGGCATTATGCAGACTCAACTTGAGGCACATAGATGATCATTCGTCATCAGAAAGAATAACCCAAATAAAATTGGCAAAAACTTCTTAAATGGTTAATATCTGCTATAATGAGGATGGGGGAAAATGGGTATGTCAATGAACTGCTGTTGGGAGATTGAACTGATGAATCCTTCCTGGTTATCAGGGAATTTGTAGTTCACGTCATCAAAATATGCATACTTATTGACCCTAGGTAGCTAAAATATGCTCGGCACAGGGTTTACTATAACAAAAAATTGAAAGCAATATAGTATTTAGCCAAGATTGCTGTTTGGGAAAATTATATACATATAAACATACATATAAACATATACACACATAGAACATATGTATAAAATTAATACACAGATTTAAAAATAATATTGTACAAGAATATTTAATGACACAAATGGTTATGTAATACTACTACAAAGAAAGAACTTTACAGACAGTTATGACAGTATAATTTGTTTTTGCTTATGTATATTTATATATTGAAAGTTATTTTTATTAAATATATTGGTGGTGGTTATTTCTGGGAAGTGGGTATATTTTTTAAGTTTACTCTTTTATTTGTTTGCCTGTTATTTATTCATTTTAGGCTTACTTTTTTTAGTGTTTCAAGTTTTATTTAAGTTTTAGTTAATTAATACATGGTATAGTATTAGATTCAGGAGTGGGATTTAGTGATTCATCACTTACATACAACACCCAGTGCTCATTGTAACAAGTGCCCTTCTTAAGCCCTGTCATCCATTTAGCCCATCCCCCACCCAGTCCACCCATCAATCCTCAGTTTGTTCTCTATAGTTAAGAGTCTCTTATGGTTTGCTTCCCCCCCTCCTTTTTTTTCCTTCCCCCTATGTTCATCTTTTTGTTTCTTAAATTCCACACAAGTGAAATCATAGGGTATTTGTCTTTCTCTGACTGATATTTCACTTAGCATAATATGCTCTAACTCCATCCACATTGTAAATGGCAAGATTTCATTCTTTTTGATGACCAATACACACCACATCTTCTTTATCTGTTCATTGATTGATAGACATTTGTGCTCTCTCCTTAGTTTGGTTTCTGTTGATAATGCTGCTAAAAACATTATGGTGCATATTTCCCTTTAAATCAGAGTTTTTTCATCCTTTGGATAAATATCTAGTACTGCAATTGCTGTGTCTAAAGTAGTTCTATTTTTAACTTTCTGAGAAACCTCCATACTGTTTTCCAGAGTGGCTACACCCGTTTCCATTCCTATCAACAGCGTAAGAGTGTTCCCCTTTTTCCACACCCTTGCCAACATCTATTATTTCCTGTGGTGTAAGCTTTAGCCATTCTGACAGGTGTAAGGTGGTATCTCATCATAGTTTGGATTTGTATTTCCCTGATAATGAGTGATATGGAGCATCTTTTCATGTAGCTGTTGTCCATTTGCATGTCTTCTCTGGAAAAAAATGTCTATTCATGTCTTTTGCTCATTTTTTTAAACTGGATTATTTGGGTTTTGAGTGTTGCACTTGATAACTTCTTTATAGGTTTTGGATACTAACCCTTTATCAGATATGTCATTTGCAAATTTCTTCTCCCATTCCATAGGCTGCCTTTAGTTTTGATGATTGTTTCCTTCATTGTGCAAGAACTTTTTATCTTGATGACATCCCAAAAGTATGTTTCTGCTTTTGTTCTTCTTGCCTCCAGAGACATGTCTAGTAAGAAGTTTTTACAGCTGAGCTCAAAGAGAGTGCGGCCTGTGTTCTACTTTAGGATTTCAACAGTTTCCTGTCTCACAATTACGTCTTTCATCCACTTTGAATTTATTTTTGTGTGTGGCATAAGAAAGTGGTCCTGTTTCACTCTTCTGCATGATACTGCCAGTTTTCACAACACCGTTTGTTGAAGAGACTGCCTTTTTTCCAATGGAGAGTCGTTCCTGCTTTGTCAAAGATTAGTTGACCATATAGCGGTGGGCCATTCCTGGGTTTTCTCATATGTTCCATTGATCTATGTGTCTGCTTGTGTGCCAATACCATACTGATCTGATGACCACAGCTTTGTAATATAGCTTGATGTCCAGTATTATGATGTTTCCAGCTTTGATTTTCTTTTTCAAGATTACTTTGACTATTCAAGGTCTTTTGAGGTTCCATACAAATATTAGGATTTTTTGTTCTAGCTTCATGAAAAATGCTGTTAGTATATTGATAGAGATTGTTTTAAAAGTGTAGATTGCTTTGAGTAGTAGAGACGTTTTAATAATATTTGTTCTTAAAATCCATGAACATGGATTTTTTTTCCCATTTCATTTTGTCCTCTTCAATTTCTTTCATAAGTATTCTATAGTTTTCAGAGTATGGATTTTTTACCTGTTTGGTTAGGTTTATTCCTAAGTATCTTGTGATTTTTGGTGCAATTGAAAATGGGATCAATTCCTCAGTTTCTCTTTTTGCTCCTTCATTATTGGTGTATAGAAATGCAACGGATTTCTGTACATTGATTTTGTATCCAGAAACTATATTGAATTCATTTATCGATTCTAACAACTTTTTGGTGGAATCTCTTGGGTTTTCTACATAATATATCATGTCATCTGTGAATAGTGAAAGTTTGACTACTTTCTTTCTGATGTTGATGTCTTTTATTTCTATTTGTTATCTGATTGCTGCGGCTAGGACTTCCAATACTATGTTAAGTAACAATGGTGAGAGTGGATATCCTTGTCTTGTTCCTGAGCATAGAGGAAAAGCTTTCAGTTTTTCCCCATTAGCTTTTTTTCCATATTAGCTTTTGCATATGACCTTTATGATTTTGAGGTGTGTTCCCTCTATCCTTACTTTGCTGAGGATTTTTATCAAAATGGATGCTGTTTTGTCAAACATTCTTTCTGCATCTATTGAGAGGATCATATGGTTCTCCTTTCTTTTATTAACGTGGTATATCACATTGACTGATTTGCAATATTGAATCACACTTGCAGACAGGAATAAATCCCATTTGATCATGGTGAATAATTCCGTTAATGTACTGTTGGATTCAATTTCCTAGGATCTTGTTGAAAATTTTTGCATCCATAGGGATTTTTTTAAAAAAGATTTTATTCATTTATTTGACAGAGAGAGATCACAAGTAGGCAGAGAGGCAAGCAGAGAGAGAGAGAGGAGGAGGAAGCAGGCTCCCCGCCGAGCAGAGAGCCCGATGTTGGACTCGATCTGAGGACCCCGAGATCACAACCCAAGCCAAAGGCAGAGGCCTAAACCACTGAGCCACCCAGGTGCCCCCATGGGGATTTTTTTAAAAACAGCTTTATTGAGGCATCTTCACATACCAGGCAATTCTCCCATTTTAGGTGTATAATTCCATTTTTTGTACATTTACAGAGCTGTACACTTAGCAAATCTAATTTGAGAAAACTTTCTTCACAACAAAAAGAAACCCCAAGGCAATCAATATTACATCCTATTATACCCTTTTTCTAGCTCCTGGCACCGACTAACATACCTTCTGTCTTTATAGTTCTCGACATTTCATATAAATGGAACTATACAAGATGTGACCTCTTGTGACTGGCTTCTTTCACTTAGTGTAATGTTTCTAAGGTTCATCCATGTTGTAGCATCTATCAAGTACTTCATTCCTTTTTTACTGCTAAATTATAATGTTACATTGTATGAATAAGCCACATCTTATTTCTTCGTTCATCATTTGATAGACATGTGAATTGTTTCCATTTTGTGGCTATTCTGTATAATGCTGGTAAGGACATTTGTTTGTGTACAGGTTTGTGTTGAGCCATATATTTTCAATTCTTGCATATATACCTAGAAGTGAAATTATGGGATCATATAACTCCTTGCTCAACTTTTCCAGGATCTACTACAGTATTTTATAAAATGACTACACCATTTTACATTCCCACCTCAAATGGATAAGGGTTTCAATTTCTTCACATTCTCATCAAAACTTGCTTTTGACTTTCATTTTAAAAATAACCACTATCGTGTATGTGAAGTGATATTTTAGAGTTTGGGCTTGTATTTCCTTAAAGATTAATTATACTGAAAATCCTTACATGTGCTTATTGGCCATTTGTATATCTTTAGAAAATCGTCTTTTCAGATTCTGTGTACAATTTCTAATTGGGTTATTCATCGTTTTTTATTCAGTTGTATATATTCTTTCTACATTCTTTTTTTTTAAGATTTTATTTATTTATTTGACAGGCAGAGATTACAAGTAGGCAGAGAGGCAGGCAGAGAGAGAGAGGAGGAAGCAGGCTCCCCGCTGAGCAGAGAGCCCAATGCGGGGCTCAATCCCAGGATCCTGGGATCATGACCCGAGCCAAAGGCAGAGGCTTTAACCCACTGAGCCACCCAGGCGCCCCCTTTCTATATTCTTGATATGTCAATAAGACACATGATTTTCAAATACTTTCTCCCATGCTCTTCAGGTTGTCTTTTCACTTTCTTGATTTTGTAATTTGCAGTATAAAATTTTGAAATTTTGGTGAAATCTAATTTATCTACTTTTTTCTTTTGTCTTTTATTCTTTTGATGTTATATTTTCTAACACAGATCACAAAGATCTATTCTTATGTTTTCTTCTAAGGATTTTATAGTTTTAGTTCTTATATTTAAATGTGTTACCCATGTTAATTTTTGTCTATTATGTGAGGTACAGATCCAACTTCTTTCTTCTACATGTAGGTATCCAGTTATTTCAGCACCATTTACTGAAAAGACTTCTTTCCTCATTGAAAGGTCTTGGCCTTTTTGTCAAAACTCAGTTGACCCCAGAATTTATACATAATGGTTTATTGATTAGAATCTCAATTGTATTCCTTATACAAGTACCTTACACCACACTACTTTAATTATTATAACTTTGCAATAAGTTATAAAATACATAACTATGTATTAAGTTATTTTCTAAGATTGTTCTGGCTATTCTAGGAGCTTGCACTACCATTTGACTTTTTAAAATTATTTCTGATGGAAAATTTCTGTAATTTCTACAAAAACGCAGTTGGATTTTGATAGGAAGTGTACTGAATTTGAAGGTCAGTTTGGACAATATTGCCACATTAACAATAGTAAGTCTTCTTCTCGATGACCATGGGATATCTTTTTTTAAATTTTGATCATCTTTAATTTTTTCAACAATGTTTTGTAGTTTTTCACTTATACAAGTTTTACACTTTTTGTTATATTTATTTTTAAGTATTTTATTCTTTATTCTTATTTGGTGTTATTGCAAGTGAAACTTTTAAAATTTTATTTTTAGATTGTTTATGGCTAATGTATAGAAATTAAATTGTTTTTTGCATATTGATCTTATATCTGACACAAATTAATCCTCATAGCCTATGTGTGTCCCTTAAGAATTTCTATAGATGAAATTACAGCTATAGTTCTTCTTCTACAATCTGGGATTGGTTGATTGATTGATACCTAATTGTGCTTTCTAGAATCTGGGTAGAACATGTTATGTAGAAGTAGCAAAATAATACACCCTTGTCATTTTCTTTTCTTTTTCCTCTTCTTCTCCTTCTTCTTCTTCCTCTGCCTCTGTTTCTGCTTCTACTTCTCCTTCTCCTTCCCCCTTCCCCCCTGTCCTCCTCTTCCCCCTTCTTCTTCTCCTTATTTTTGATCTTAGCAGAGAAAACATTTCACCATTCACCGTTCAATTTGATATTGCTGATTTTTAGTATTTTTTTCTTGTATTGCTTATATATATTTGTTAAAATTTCTATAATGTACAAATAACACTTGTAGCCTAAAAGTTAGTAAGGAAAAAGAATAAATGACCCAAATCTTAGCAGCTAATATGAGTAGGGGGTTGGGGTAGGGCTGATATGAAAGAGGAACTTAAATTACCTGCTTTTGTTGTGGGGAATTGAGTTTTCACACCTCAGTCTTCCCACTGATCCAAGGCAGCCAGACAACAAGTGAAGTAGAAGGGGAGAGAGGAGCAGGAGTTATTCATAAATTTGAGAATTATACTTTCCAAGGAAGAAGTAGTGTCAGGGTAAGGAAATGCACCAATCTAAAAAACAAATGGTCATATGCAAAGGAATTGGGCAATTATTTTTAGTTTGGGTTCCCTCAAAAGCAAATCCCAAAATAAAGATCTGAGTGCAAGTCATTTATTTGGGAATTGATCCCAGGAAGCACCAGCAGTGGAAAGAGGAAGTGAGACAGGGAAGCCAATGCAGAGTGTGTCAATATGCAAGATAGAATTTCAGGCAACTGAAGACTCTAGGAGACTCTAAAACATTCCTCTGTGCTGTCCCATCTAAGGGGCAAGGAAATTGGGGTGTTCATCCCAAACTACCACTTGCCCTTTGTTGAGACAGGCTAGACACACCTTGCCTAGTACACAACACTTGTTTTTGTGGGTCCCGCCATGTTCCTGTGACCAGTGAAAGCCTTCATGCAGAGTCGCAAGGCTGACAGTGGAAAGCCCTAACCATGTTTGGAAACTAGAAATGCTGAGGGGATATGCCATCTGCCAAGGAGATGATCTATTTTCATTCAGTAGTCCTCTCAGTAGTCCCCTTAACCAGCTGGCTTTTCAATGGATTTAAAATATAATGTAGTTTCAATTGCTGAGATGAGCATACTTTGCAACAAACTTTGAGCCTCTAGGGAAAGGAAACATTTCTTACCAAGGACCCCTTCCTAACCCCTCTGCATTTTGCCTGGGGCCAGGAACAGAAGGGGGGCTCCATATAATTTTGTAGAATTGACCAAGGGAATACAAATATATCCATGTCACTCCTCTGTGGTTGGCGACTATTGGTCTGGGGCCATATTTAGGCATAGACAGGAAAAGACCATAACTGAAACAAGCCCAAGTACTGTGTCCCTGTCACTGGAGTGGGGATGGAGACAAGTGGAAACACAGGTCTTTCAAGTCTCTTAATAAAAGAGACTCCCTGAGGAGCCACTCTTGGTATTCACCTGAGCTCTTTTATAAGCAGAGTCTTAACCCAATCTCAGCTAAAAGAAAAGGGAATCTATTGGTGCATTCCATTGGAAAGTTCCAAGGGTGCTCTAGGCAGACTCATAAGCAAAGTCACTGGCACCCAGCCCCTCTTTCTTTCTTAGTTCTGTTTCCTAGGTATGAGATTCTTTCATAGGCAGGACGTTCTCCTGTGGTGTTCCCTGGCAAGTCAAGAACTAGATGCTACAAATCCATCAGCCCTAACTGGGAGAATATTTTTCTCATTAATTCCAACCAAATACAAAGGTTAAATCACCTTGGCCTGGCTCAGGTCATGTACCTTTCCGGCACCAGCCACTGTAGTCAAGGGGTCTGTGGTCTCATTGCACAGGACTGGGTTTGTGTCCATTCCTAGGGGAAAAGATGGGGTCAGCCACACTCAAACCAAATGGATCAGGGATAAAAGAAGAGACATCTCCAGAGAAAATGGAATGCTGCCGTCAGATGCGCAAGTAACACTGTATAAGCAAAGATGCAGTCTATGTGTCAATCAAACCACTGTTCTCTTTGCCTATGGACATGTTCTCCTGACTTTAAAATTCATTTAATTCATTTTTTCTTCATTCTCCATGCCCCCCCTCCCATGCCTAGGGGAATAGATATACAGATAATAGGTATAGGTATAGTTACAATTATAGGTATAAGTATAGATGCAGGTATAGGTAGGTATCTTAGATAGAGACAGAAACTTAAATCTATTATGTGCCAGCTGCTGAGCTAGCCAAAGAATTACAAATTAAATAATCACATGGCTAAGTGTATATTTAAATGCAAGCAATGTGTAGAGAACAAAAAGCTAGTCTAATGACCTGGTTGCCTACTAATGATCCACCTGGTACTGGAATGACCTACTTCTAGCAAGAGGGGCTGCATCCAAGCTCAACTTCTCATGGCCCAAGTGGGCCATGAGACAGCTGGGCAGCCGACATATCCGAGAAACTGCTCTAAACAATACAAAGTAAGTACACAAACAATTGTTTACGAGAGGTTCATAAATATGTAACTATAGTAAGTTGTTTAATTCAACTACCCCTTATGGCAAAAAAAAAAAAAAAAGCAACAAAGGATATTAAGGATATAGAGTATTCTCTGACTATAAGGCAATTAGTTTAAAAAAATCAATAACAAAAATAATGTTTAAAAACCCCCACGGTTTTAGAAAAAAATTACATTTTTAAATAATGAGTCAAAGGACATTTGAAAATGTACAAAATTTAACAAAATGAAAATGCCACAGATCAAGACAGAAAAAAATACAGACTTTTAAATATCTGTGGTAGAGAGAAAAACCTGAAAGCTGGTGAGATGAATGCCTCACTGAGAAAGCTAAAAAGCAGATAGTAAAGTAAATTAAAGAATATAAAAAGAAGGGCGCCTGGGTGGCTCAGTGGGTTAGGCCGCTGCCTTCGGCTCAGGTCATGATCTCAGGGTCCTGGGATCGAGTCCCGCATCGGGCTCTCTGCTGGGCATTGAGCCTGCTTCCTCCTCTCTCTCTCTGCCTGCCTCTCTGCATACTTGTAATCTTTCTCTGTCAAATAAATAAATAAAATCTTTAAAAAAAAAAGAATATAAAAAGAAGAAACCGTAAAGGTGAGAGAAAAGATTAATGAAACAGAAAACAAAGAAACAATAAAGAGGGTCAAACCTTATCTGTTTTTGTTTTTGTTTTTCTTGTAAAGACTAAAAATCTACAAACTCCTAGCAAGACAGAGCAAGGCACAGAAGTTCAGATACAAATAATTTTAGGACTGAAAAGGGAGACATAACTACAGATATTGTAGAGATGTAAAAGGTAGAGAGTATTTGGACATTTTAGGGCTCTCCATTTGGCAACTGGAAGAAAAAAAAAACATTTTGTAGGAAAAAATGGTTTCTTAAAACTGACTCAAGATGGGAGAAAAACCCCACTGTATATCTCTATCTACAACTCTATTTGTTCAAATCTCTTGCTTTATTTTTTTATTAGGTTGTCTTCTTATTTAATAACAGTTGTAACAATTATTTACACCTTCCTTACACAGTCCTTTGACAGGGTCCTATCTATTTAGATCTATTGCTATCTATAACTGTCTATCAATCTATCTATCAGGGTCCTATCTATTTAGATCTATTGCTATTTATACCTGTCTATCAACCTATCTGTCTATCATCCATCTATCCATCCCTCTGACCATCCAGTCTTCCTTCCACCCATATAGCTAGATATCTATATTTATATCTACCTATATATCTGTCAAAGGACTGGTGTAAAGAATGTATGAGCAACTCTTACAACTATTATTAAATAACAAGAGAAACTAATTTTTAAAAAATCAAGCAAAAGATTTAAAAAGACACTTCACATATGACCACATGTTGCCAATGACCACATGTAAAATTCTCAATACTAGTAATCTTTGATTAAATGCAAATCAATACTACAATGAAATACCATTTTATATACAGAAGAATGGCTAAAATTAAAATTCTCAAAGCACCAGATCCTGGCAAGGATATGGAAAAACCAGAAGTCTCATAATTGCTGGTGGAATGTAAAATGATAAATCACTTCAGAAAACCCTTTGACAGTTTTTTTAAGAAAGCTAATCATGTCCATAAGACTAAGCAATTCTACTTGAGATAGTTACCCAAAGAGTTATACACTAGGGTTTATAGTAGAAATACTTACAATAGCCCCAAACTGAAACAACCTAAGCCTAAATATTCATCAATAGGAGAATAGATTTAAAAAAATGTGTCTATTTATACAATGCAACACCACCTGGTATTAGAGAATAAACTACTGATACACCAGTAACATGGATAAACCTCAACAAAAATTATTTTGGGTCAAAGAAGCCAGACACAAAATAATAATATAATGTACGATTTCATTTAAATGATGTTCTAGAAGAGGCAATACTAATTTATGATGAAAGAAATAATAGCATTGGTTGTCTGGGGAGACAGTGAGGGGCATTGGCTGAAAGGATACATAAAGGATTTTTCTGGAGTGATGGAAATATCCTATATCTTCATGGGGATATGGGTTGTGTGGGTGTAAGCACTTGTCAAAACTCATCAAATTATATACTTAAGAACCATGCATTTCACAATATATAAATTATACCTCAATAAAAATATCTTAAAAACTGGCCTAAAAAAAAAACTGGCTGAGTAAAATAGAAGGAAAGTGAATTAGTGGTTAGGTATCCACACACACACATATACAGACACATACATACACACAACTAGCAAACAAACAGGCCTACACCACCAACGTTCTAGGGAATGATGTCCTCAGTCTTGGTGATCCCACAGGATGGGGACACCTTCCACCATGGCAGGATCAGGAGTCATCTGCACCTTGGTGTGTTGGCTGGCTGTGAGGTAGGAAGATTCATGGACCATCACCAGGGGAGGGAGAGTGTGGGGCAGAGCGAGGCCGGAGGACAGCCAGGACCATAAGTGGGAACCAAACATGGAAGACTGTTGGTTGTTTATTGAAGAGTCATGTTGCCCCTGATGTCCCTTCCTTCTTGCTCATGAGGTCCTTATTTTGTTCAGGTAGAAGACAACCTTGAGTTTCAGGGAAAATCAGGCCCTACCTCAAACCCAAAAGATGAGTCTTTGTTAGTCTGACCAATGGAAGTGCCAGCCTCCTGGTCTCGATTAGTTTAAAGGATGGTAGGTTGTACAATTCTGGCCAATGGGAGGTGACAGTTATATGCCAGTGGAGGAGTGGAAGGTATGGAGGGGCTTCTGGAAACATTTCCTAGACTTTTTAAAAGGACAGAGAGGAGGGACATTCTGCCTTCTGGCTTGGGTTACTGCATTCTGCAAATGTGATCCTTGGAGTTCCTGCAGACATCTTCATCTGTGAGGTCTCAGTCCATAGGGAAAAGCCATTATTCAGGATACCAGGAAAGCTACCATGACGCTCCATCCTTGATACTGTTATTGAAGCAGCAAGTCAGCCAAATCTGAATATTTCTCACCTCTGGACTTGTGTATAAGATCAGAAAGTGTCTTATGGTTTAAGTAATTTTAAGTTGATTCTGTTACTGTCACTTGCTGCCCAAAGCATATTAAATAATTTCCCATAATTAGGATTTGATTATTTATTTGATTCAACCAATGAGAAGTCACTGGTAAATGTTAAGCGAGGGATGGGGTTGAGTTAAGCTTAACCTGAGTTAAGCTCAGGTTGTGGTCTAGAATGATCACTCTGCTGACAGTGTGAAGAAGGGATTGGGGAGAAAGCAAGAAAAGAGAATAAGGAGCCAATAGAAATGGCCCACAGGAGGGGTGAAAGATGAGGACATGTAGAACCTTGATAGCAGAAGCAGTGAGAGAGAGAAGTGAATGGATTCACATATATTTAAGAAGAAGAAGAAGAAGAAGAAAAATCTATGTTGCCTCTTCCAGAAAGCCTTCCCTGATTTTCTCAAAAAAAAAAAAAAAATCCTGATTTTAAATTCTCCATCCTCCAAGCTCTCGAATGATGCTTATACGGCCTTCTCCTAGGGCCGGTTCTGTCTTGTGTTGTTCAAACACTCCGCCCCAGTGACCTGGGAGCTCTCTGAGGACTGAGACCCAGACTGACCATTTCTCCCTCCCACGAGTGTCCAGGCAGTGCCTGACACACAGGGACCATTCACCAGTGTGTACAGAGCTGAACGCCTAGCTTGCCTGAGAGAAAACAGGTTCTGCGGTTGCCTCTCTCACCCACCCATCCATCTGTGCTCACCCACAGGGAACCTGACCCCGGCATGGAGCCAGCTCACGGCAGGGGTGGGAGAGTGAGGAAGGACCCGGCACTCCATGCCTGGTTCCAAATGGAGAGTCCAGCTCTGCCTCTGCCACCTGGGAAAATTTCCTTGCTGTTCTGTGCCTCAGTCTCCCCCTGTGTGAAAACAGGGGTGATGGAGGAGTGCCTGATTCCCAGAATGGACCCTGCGGTTGAGGGACAGCCTGCTTTCTGCACAAGCTCCCAACGGTTCCCTTTCCTCCTGGGAACTGACTTCCAAGGCAGGGAACCAGAAGAAGCAGAGTGAGGAACCTGCTCCGAGACAGAACAAAATGAGGCTTGTACAGTAAAATCTTTTCTTTCTCTACATATTCCTATTTTGTGCTCCCAGCGAGGAATGCTGGCTTTTGAGGATTGTTTATTTCCAGGGAGCGGGAAGATGATGGTGTTGGTGATGGGTCCATCGTCAGACAATAGCCATTGTTTGTGTTCAAACAGCAAATGTGTGGCTGCAGCCCTGGTCTGGGGCTTCCTGGGTGCCTCTCCACCTGGGGAATCGCGGTGGACAGGCCCTTTGCAGGTTGCCTGACTCCGAGACATACCAGAAGGACATAAATAATCAGCCACCAATTCTTCAGCGCGACTATAAAAAGCATGCATATGCTCTGTGCAGGTTTTCTTAAGGTAAGGGACAGAGCCTGGGCAACGCTGAGCTTCTGGAACTGCCCATATGGGGAGGCGGGCTTTCACCGATGACTCTGCAGACAGAAATTGCCCATCTGCACTGTTTGCAGGTGTTTTGAATGATTATATTATTAGCTCTGTCTGTTCAACTTTGCTTTTTTATGGTGGCTTTAGTATTGCAGTAAAGGGGGAAAAAAAAGGAAGAAGAAGAAGAAAGAAAAAAGAAATATAAAGGCAGCCATCTGGTTCCCGCCTTGTGATAGCACTCTCTGTCAGGAAAGGGGGAAGAAGCCTCCACGGCTCTCTTGGGGGCGGGGCAGATACCGGAGAGCCCCTAATTCTACCCTTTTCTGGGGGCGGGATTTGGGGTAAGTGAAACCTTTCCTTCTGCCAGAGGAAGCTGATTTATTGTCTCATTTCTTCTCTCCCCACCCCTTTGGTGCTTTGCCACTGCCTTGAAGCTTACCTAGATACTAGAATTGGTGATGGTTATGTCCCCCCGAAACCTCATTCTGGCCGGGAGAACTGGCTGTGTGTGCCCGTGTGGCCCTGGAGAGCCATGTCTGAGTTCTCCATCCCACCCATGATTCTGGCCCTTAATTTGATCTGGGCTGTGACCTGGGACAGTTTGCAGGGGCATCCGGCTGCAGGTAGTAAGACAAAGATTTATTTGATTATCTGTGCATGGGTAATTTATCAGGGAAATGCTCCCTCTGTCAGACAGCACAGAAACGGGTTATTTAGGGTTGCACAGTGCATCCAGGTTTGGGAGGGTGCCAGAAGCCAAGAGCCCAGCAAGGTCACGATGCCTCCCTACCAAAGGAGATGCCAGGCAGATCTCGAGTCACACTTGCAGCAGACAGTGTCATCTGCCTTTTCACTGGTTTGGGCAAAGAGAAGAAAATTCTCCAGGACTTTTTTTTTTTTTTTCCCCTCTTTAAAAGGACAGAAACAATGTTCTGATGTAATCTGAAGAAGCAAAAAGGGAAATCTGACACCCAGCCTTCTCTTGCCTCAGGTACCCCAAGCTGGGTAAGTCAGTGCAATTAAATATGTGTGTAAAATAAACACAGCCTTGCATGCAGGGGCCACGACATGCAGTCGTGCTTGTGAGAGGGGACCCATGGATTCCTCCGTCAGCTGAATGAAGGCCGTGGGATGACTTGGAGATCCAGCAAGAGGAAGCTGGAGGAAAGTTCCAGAGAAGGGAGGAGTCCCTGGAACTACACTTCCCTGATGTTTTAAAAGTTCAGTGTTTTTCATTGCAATGAAGCGAATCTCCCCCAACCTCTGAAAAACAACACGCGCCAGGAAAGGAAACTTTCTGGGATGAGGACTGACTTCTGTGCTTTGTCCTCTTCTCTCCCTATGGCACCTCACTTCAAGGGGCGCCTGGGTGGCTCAGTGGGTTAGAGCCTCTGCCTTTGGCTCAGGTCCTGATCTCAGGGTCCTTGGATCGGGCTTTCTGCTCAGCAGGGAGCCTGTTTCCCCTCTCTCTGCCTGCTTTTGATCTCTCTGTCAAATAAATAAATAAAATCTTTAAGAAAAAAAAAGAAAAGTAAAGAAAAGAAAGAAAGGAATTGAGCCGTCTGTGCTTTCTCTTATCTAGTGCATGTGCAGGACTTAAAGCAAAGACCAAGGGTAATCCCTCTTCCTTTGTTCTATGCAAGCCCAAGGCCAGAGGATTGTGCCTGGGGCAGGAGTGGTCTCAGAGGGAGGAGACCTTGGAAAGCAGCTAGGGAGAGAGAGTGTCCTCTAGTCCAGAGAAAGGACAGCAGTCAGTGGCCCTCATGTGCAGGAGGTGCAACCCCTTTGCCCGTTGGGGGTGCCTGGAGCTGGTAAGACCTTGGAAGGGAATGGCTTCATGGTCCACATGGTGCGGACACATCTGTGTGCCCAGCCTTGGCAATGGGCCAAGGGAAGCAACTGCAGTTACGGACATCAAGTCATTATGTAGAGGAGGGTCCCAGATGTCTTAGGGTTAGATGTTGTGGAGAAAAGAGAGGAGGCTCCTGCCTGGGACGTTTTGCCCTGGGAAACATCTGACCAGGAGGCGGTGGGTTAAGTAGCACATATATGTATAAAATGCCTGGAATGGTGCCCTTCTACGGAACAAAGTGGTCATAAATGAAGGGTCGAGCATCTCTCATTAGAATAATATTGAGAAAGGTGTACTTTCAGCTACCACTGACCCTGGAGCTGCAGATTCCGATCTGTACAGGGACTTGCGAGGGGTCAGAGGATGGCCCAGAAAAACACAGGGTCAGAGACCCACAGGCCTTAGCAGGAGGAGTCTGGGGTTTGACTCTACGGTTAGTCCCAGTTAGCTGCATAGCACTAAGCTGAGCCATGGAGAAGTGCTGTTATTGTGAGCCAGAAGAGCCCCATCCAGGCACGTTCATACCGTGCAGACTGTGGTCTCAGGATTAAGCTGCGGTCTCAGGATTCAGCTTCTCTTTTCCCTTTCCTTTCCTTACCTTTTTTCCTTTTCTTTTCTTTTTTCTTTTCTTATATTGTCTCTTTTCTTTCTTTTTTCTTTCACTTCTTTTCTTTTTCTTCTATTTTCTTTTCTTTTACCTTCTCTCTTTTCTTCCTCTCCTCTCCCCTTCCCTCCCCACCACTCCCCTCTACTCCCTTCCCTTCCCTTCCCTTCCCTTCTTTCTTATTAGTTTCAGAGGTGGAATCCACTGACTCATCAGTTGCGTATAACACCCAGTGCTCATGACATCAAGTGCCCTCCTTAATGCCCATCCCCCAGTTACCCCATCCCCTCTCCCACCTCCCCTCCAGCAACCCTCAGTTTGTTTCCCGGAGTTGAGTGTCTCTTTCAGTCTGCCTCCCTCTCAATGTTCCTCTTATTTTATTTTTCCTTCCCTTCCTCTACGTTCATCTGTTTTATTTTTTTTTCATCTGTTTTATTTATTAAATTCCACATATGAGTGAGATCATTGGGTAATAGTTTTTCTCTGATTGACTTATTTTGCTCAGCATAATACCCTCTAGTTCCATCCATGTCATTGCAAATGGCAAGATTTCGTTCTTTCTGATGGCTGAGTAATATTCCATTGTATATATATATACACCACATCTTCTTAATATATATATATTAAGATATACATATATATATATATATATATATATATACACCACATCTTCTTAATCCATTCATTTGTTGATGTTCTTTGTTTCCCCTTTTTCCCCCTACGATCCTTATCTGCAAAATGGGGGTTATAATAGAGCACTGCCTACACCGGGACTGCTGGCAGAAGTCACTGTGTAAATCACCGAGGAGACAGCCTGCCACACGGTGACTACCCACAGACCATTAGCTGTAACTAGTAGAACTGGTATTATTTTTGGCATACCTGCTTCCTTTTCCCTTTCTCCAAACTGAGAAGCAACCCAGTGTAGCAAGAGAAAGAAATTTGGAGCCATGCATCCAGGAATCAGAACACAATGTGTTAATGATCTAATGTTGCTAAAATCATCGTCGTCGTCGTCATCATCGTCATCATCAAATGGGTTCAACCCTCTGGTCTGTGTTTTTATCCTTCTCTTTTAAGAGCAGCTTACCCTTGGTTTGCTGGGATTCCAGCTCTTCCTTGGAGCTCTCTGGGTTTTAGGTTCTCCACGACCAGGAATCTGATTCTTCTTGTTCCACGTCCTCCCGGCTCCTCCTTTCAGGGCTCAGCAGCTCAGGGAGAGGAAGGGCCTCGAGAACTTTCCCCCAGGCCAACTCATCCAGAGCCTAAACAGAGAAACCAGAAGCCTGTCCAGACACAGCTCCATCTAGGACAGCGATAATCAGGAGATTGATCAAGGGGCCAGGGGACCTGTCTTAGGGAGGAAGCCTTCATTGAACATTTTTAATTATCCTCAAAGTCTCAATATCCTCATGTCTAGAGTGTCTCCCAAGACTCTCCCCGGACCTCCTCACAGGTTGACCAAGGGGTATAATCATTCACACGTGGTTTTTGTCACAGTCAGGCTCTTGTGTCCTGTCATGCTGTCTTGGTTGCACACAGGTGTGTCCTCGAATCCCCCATTGCTCTGGCAGGAGAACACACATGGCGCAACTTCCGCTTCCTCTTCTCTTCCTCTATCTCTGTGCAGTCTTTTGGGACCTGTGCCTATTCCCCTGAAGGCATTGCTTTCAATTATAATTAACAGTGAAAACAGCTTTATAATCTATTCCACCTCAGAATCCTCTTTCTGAATAATTCTATACACTCAGCAATTTTCATGTTTTTGACTTGATGTTCCCAAGGCAGAAAATCAGATTGGCTCACCTCACGCATCGAGAGGCCCCCTCCAGTTCCCTCAGCCAGGCTAGGCAAGGGGTGGAGTTCGTGGGACAAAAGAGGCTGCCTCCCTGGGAGTTCTGATTCTGCAGGGGAGCCATGCAGGAAGGGAGTACTGAGGATGCGGGGGGGCTCTCTCTGGCTCTGGTGCAAGCCCTTTCCTGAACATTTATCTGTTTCCCATGAAGAAAGATGATACTCCTTCATAAAGGCTTGAAGAGAAGTGCCACTACACGCTGTAAACTCAGCCACACGCAGGCAAAGCTGGTCCACAATCCTGCCCCTACTTCAGTGTCTAGGAGGGTCACCACTCCTGAGTACACAGCAGCTCTCTGAAGCCATTTGTCAAGGTCAAAATGGTGACCACAAGGTCAGATACCCCAGTGAAACTTGCTCTGACCCCAACTCCACACAGGTTTTATTTTTTTGGTATCATAAACAGTCTTGTACCACAATCCTTCTTTAAAAAGATTATCTATTCTCTATTTCACCTTTCATTTATTTATTGAGGACTTATTACTTGTCCCAAAGAACAATGAACTATAAGATAAAGTCACTGCCCTCTTAGAGCTTGTAATGGAGAGAAGGCTGAAGACAGAAGCTACAAGCACCCAGTGTGGGACTGGCAGTAGGTGAGTGGGTAGGAGGGCCAAGAAAGAAAGTGCTCTTTTATATAGAATGTTCAGCACAGGCCTCTCTGACAAGGTGACTTTGCAACAGAGACCTGAGGATATTCATTATGAGGGTATCTGGGGAAGGAATATTCTGGCCAGATGGAAGAGAAAATACACAAGCCTTGAGCAGGGATTCTTTGGGCATGTTTCAGAAGGAGCAAAGAGGCCAGTAGGTGGATGCTGTGGGAGAGGTGTCTGCACTCCAGGGAATTTGAGGCCACATAGGATTCTGCTCTGAATGAGATAGGAGCCATGGAAGGTTTTGACAGAGAAGTGCTATGGTCTTGCATCAGGCTTCAAGGGATCAATCATGTGGCATCAGTGTTGAGAACACTGGTTGGGAGGTCATCGAGATAATCCATGTAAGAAACAATGATGCTGTGCACTAGGGTGGTGGCAGTTGGGAATGATTCTCTCATTGTGTTTAGCCATTGACTTGAGGGCTGTTTGTCACAGAAGCTAGCATATATTACCCTGACTAATAAAAGTATTATGCCGCATAGACAAACTTCTTGACTTCAAGGAAGTGGCCACCCAGTTAGGAAGACAGACACGAACTAAAGTAAGTTCATTTCTTGCTCAAAATCCAGTTTGAGTTAGGGGCGCTGGTGGGAGTCTTATTCCAAGCAGTGACTCCAGGATTCAGGCTCCTTCCACACTTTGTTTTTACCATCTTGGAATCTTTGACATCCAGCCACAGGGGTGGGGTCGGGGAGGAGGGAGGGAAGGAAAGAAATCTAAGAATACATGAAGACAGAGAATCTCAGCACCCCAGAGGACACTTCTGGGAAGAAAGAGGCAGAGGTGAGAGGTTGGACTTCCTAGTCTCTTTCCCTGCTTTAATCAGAGTGGGCCTCCTTTTAATTATCTCACATATTAAGATTCGACAGAAAAAATTTCTTTTTAGACAAATTCTACTGCTAAAATTTGAAACTCTCCAGATTTGCTGATAATCCCAAGATTCTAGAATTCCCATGTATGTGTTGGGGTTGAGGGAGGGAGGAGAATTGTCCTCAAGATGATTTGTTGATTTTTTTTTCAATTTATTTATTTTCAGAAAAACAGTATTCATTATTTTTTCACCACACCCAGTGCTCCATGCAATCTGTGCCCTCTATAATACCCACCACCTGGTACCCCAACCTCCCATCCCCCCGCCACTTTAAACCCCTCAGATTGTTTTTCAGAGTCCATAGTCTCTCGTGATTCACCTCCCCTTCCAATTTCCCCCAACTCCCTTCTCCTCTCTAACACCCCTTGTCCTCCATGATATTTGTTATGCTCCACAAATAAGTGAAACCATATGATAATTGACTCTCTCTGCTTGACTTATTTCACTCAGCATAATCTCTTCCAGTCCCGTCCATGTTGCTACAAAAGTTGGGTATTCATCCTTTCTGATGGAGGCATAATACTCCACAGTGTATATGGACCACATCTTCCTTATCCATTTGTCCATTGAAGGGCATCTTGGTTCTTTCCATAGTTTGGCGACCATGGCCATTGCTGCTATAAACATTGGGGTACAGATGGCCCTTCTGTACCTTGGGGTAAATACCCAGGAGTGCAATTGCAGGGTCATAGGGAAGCTCTATTTTTAATTTCTTGAGGAATCTCCACACTGTTCTCCAAAGAGGCTGCACCAACTTGCATTCCCACCAACAGTATAAGAGGGTTCCCCTTTCTCCACATCCTCTCCAACACATGTTGTTTCCTGTTTTGTTGATGTTGTTTTAATTCAGGTTCTAGACTAAAACTGAATGTCAATTTCAAATTGTAGACATGGTTAATAGGTAAGTATGATTATGTCAGTCCTGATCAGAAGTCTTGGTCTGGACTTTCTTCTTAGGATGAATCTGCCATACAAATGATGAAAACTATGACACCTCAAAGGAAGGGTCCTTTGGAAATGGCATCCCCATAAAGGTTTGGAAACTATAAGAACTCTAGGTATGGACCCTGATCTGATAGTCAGAGCTCTGGCCCAAGGCTCCATAGGTCAAGCATGCTCACAGGGGCGCTTGGGGCAACAGGTTCTGCTGGGCTCTGTGGTCGTCATGGTGCGAGTGTCTGTGCACATGGGACATCTACAAACACAAATTCTTATGGTCTCTTGGAATCCCCCAGGATATAGCACGTTCGGGCAGAGTACCTAAGAAACCAGGATGTCAGGTAGTTATGAAACAATAAGAGACAGTAGCACCAGCTTCCCACCTAGCCTCATCGGTCCACAAACTATGATTTTCTGTATTATTTTGGAGGGTTCTTTTACTGGACATACTGAAACAATAATCACTGAAAATGGGTATTCTGGATTCTGTTGAGCGATTGATTCTGAAGAAGACTATGGGTTTTGTTGTTTAAAATCTGTGATTTTCAATTTGCTCCCTATGCCACCAGAATTCACACTTCCTCGGGTAAATTCAGCGCCTTGGAACAGCCCAGATTTTATGACTTGGTTCTCCATAACTGGAGGAAGAATCCGTAATGCTGAACGTTCCGATTGTCAGCCCTACTCCACAAAATTGATTTTTCCTCAGATATAGGTGAGATCTGGGACCCAGTGACCAACCCTTGGGAGGACCCCAGCAGGGTCCAGGCCCAGGACCCATTCTTCACTTTACTGGGTCCTGGAAGCCTCTGCTCTACACGCTGAAGGTGGGCTCCTGCAGGAGGAGCGTTCATCCTGCCGTCCCCTCTCCTTGACAGACCTCCCACCACACAGACCACAGCCACCTCGGGCGTGCGACTCATAGAAATATTGCTGCTGTTAGCACTCCTTGGAACTCAGAATTAGCAAAGTGCAGAGCTCAGAGATTCTCACATTGTCCTCAGGACCACACCCGGGCAGTGGGAATTTCCACAACCCTGATGGACGGAGTGAAGCAAACCGCTGACTCCAGGTCCTCTTTCGAAGTCCCTCAGGTGGCAAGCAGACACACACACACACACACACACACAAGCACACACACACACACATGGTCTTTTTATACAATTTCATACCATTCAGTGGTCAAAAGCTGTATAATCATCGATAAGAAATATCCCACAACAGTGATTATGGCTTTTGATACAAAACAGAATTAAAAATTGGCTCTGTCTTTGAAAGGGTTTAGCCCCGTGGTTTATCTGCTTACCCATTTATGTGATGGGCACACTCTGGCTGAGCTTCTGAGACATGGAAGTAGCCATGGAGGATAGGGAGGCGGGGCCTGCCCAAGGGACCCACACGCAGGATCTCACCACCAACCCTAACACACAGTGGGAAGAGGGAGGGGCCAACCAAGAAGTGCAAGGAAATTTGCTGTTGCAATTAACAGAATGATTTGCATGTATCCATTTCATCTGGCCCTGTAAGCTCAGCTGTGACAGTTTGGAAAATTGGGCGTCCTCCAGTATGGTACCATGCAGATCTGACACAAAACTCTCTCATCCCTCCACTGAGGATCCCTTTGTTTTGCAATATTGGGGAGCATGAGTGGAGAAGGAGATCTGCTCTGTTGTTTTGTAACCATTTCTGGCCTTGCACGCCCTTTGCTGCCTGCATCACAGTTCCCTGAAGTCACTATGAGTTAAACATTTAAAATGCTGGTGGGGGATGGGCAACATGGGTGACGGTGGGTGTGGGTACCAGCTTTCAGCTATGGAATGATCAGCCGGGGGGACGAAGGCACAGCATAGGGATGACATAGTCAAGGCCATTGTAACAGCATCGTGTGGTGACAGATGGTAGCTACACTGATGGTGAGTGAGTACAACACAATGTATAGACTTGTCAGATCACTATGTCTCACACCTGCAACTAATGTAACAATTGTGCGTCAACTACACATTGAATGAATGAATGAATGAATGAATGAAGAAAAACAACGGAAGCCCCTTTCCCATGAGTGCCACGGGGAAGAAGGGAAGCATGTACCCAAAAGGCCATTCTTGCTCTGAAAACCAGGCCAGGGCTGAGAACCCTTAAGACTGCCTGTGCTCTGACTCTGAGCCCCTGGAAGGCACCTTGTCCTGTGTACACGGGGCCAGAACCCGAAAGGTGCTCGTTTTAGCTGAAGCCCAGATGGGTTGGGGTTTGCCGTCCCAGATAAAAACAACAGAAAAGAATAAATAGATTAAGGACTCTATGTTTTATGTTAAAATTGTTGAGCTGGAGCCGAGACAGACGTTGTCTAGCGAGCAGACTCTTTGGGTCTGCCTTAAATTATACGACCTAATGTCCTAAAACAAGCCCAGATTTAGGGTTCTACCCTCCTTGGTTTCTCTCTTGCTTTTCTCCTCTCTTTCTCCTTGCCCTCTCTTTTTTGGAAAAATGTATTGTTGGTGAGGAGGAAAATAGGAGTCTGGCTTCCTTCCGACCTTAAAACAGTATCCCAGGCAAAGACTATGACATTGGTAAAGGACAGTTTGGACGCCTGCACCTTTCTGCCTCCACTAATGCTCTTCTTTCCTTGCCCCTGTGTCCCCACTATGACTCACTTGCCTGTGTCTCTCTCCACTCCAATGGGAGAGACCAAAGAGCTCAAGCAGGAGAAACATCAGAGTCCTAGACCCTGCCATGAATGCAAAGCAAGACTTCCATCGAGTACCTTAATACCTCTGAGACTCAGCTTGTCCACCCCTGAGCACAGGAAACTCTACTTCCAGGGACTGTTATAAACACCAAAAAGCATGATGACCTAAGGCACCGCCATGGTTTGCCAGGCTGGGAAGTGCCATGTGTCACCCCTCCCAGTGCCCACAAACAACAGTGTTCTGTATCTGGCAGAGCTTACTGTGGAGCCAGAGGCCAAATGGCTCAGACAACCATTAGCTGACAGCTTTTCTATGGAAGAAGTGATGAGTCTCTGGTCGTATCCTGTGGGGATGAAGGTATCTGGGTCATAGCCTCCATCCCCCATCTGGAGTCTGAATTGTGTCACATTCCTCTCCTCTTAAGCATATCCCCACCAGAGCAGATGAGCCAGAAAAGATGATGCCCACCATGAAGGGGTTCGACCAGATGGGGCCGTGGCCTCTCTGTGGGGCAACGCCATCAGCAGGACTGGACTTTTAGCTCTCTCCACATGGTAACCCAGGGGCCCATTTGGCATTGGAGGCAGGCTCTGAATAACCCTGTAGGAAAGACTCTGAGCTGGCAGGAGGACCTTAGAGCCAAAGGCTCCTGTGCTCCCTGTGGACATAGCCAGCCTAGTATCGGTAGAGGCTGATGTGGGGCTTCATGATTTAACCTCTAAGGGATCCTAGAGGAGAAGCCCGAGGCAGCTAGCTGCAGGAGCTACATCCCAGACAGTAAGATCTTGTAGCAGCTGATACTTATTATTTAGCTCTTGTTATGGGTGGAGCCCTGTTCTAAGCACTGCATGCTTATTAACTCATACAATACTCCCAACGACCCTCAGAATTAGGTAAGCTATTTCATACAGAAGGAGACACTTGGCTGCCCAACAGAGATGAGCTTTTCCTTTTCCAGGAGGCGTGCCATTTAGGAGATGTCCCATTTAAATCAATTCACCAACCTCATGCCCCATGGCTTGAGCTCTGGAAGCAACACGTTTCCCTGAAGGGGTTTGGCTTCCTATAGGAAATCAAGCATCTGTATGGCCCACAGAGGAGGGAGAAGACACAGAACGGATATCAAACATATGCAAGGCAAGCCACAACTGCACTCTTCTAAGCCCAGGACACATAACACCGTCAACCAGAGGGCTTCCTTCTTGACGAGCCCAGGTTCAGCCCTGGGATCCTTTGCCACGCCATGCTCCCAGAAGCCACTATAAGTGGTTTCCATCATTGTGCTGTGACCTCTCTTGGATGTATTTTTATAAGAACAAGGTATGTCTGTATCCTTTCTCAGTGGGTCTGCTGGTAACTCGGAAAGAGGCAAGTAGGAGTCATTGTCTCAAGTATACAATCACGAAGACTGACCCCCAAGGGTCAGTGGCTTTTGTCAAGGGGTTGTGCCAGTCTCACTGGCCTAGCGTGGACCACGTCCTGCCACTTGCCTGATAGAGGCCAGACACCTCAGGGTGCAGTCTGCAAGACTGCAGGTATGGGAGAGAAGGTCATTTCCAAAGACACATCCATGCACTTTTACAAGAAGCTAGTTTTGATATTGAACAGTGAAATAAAAAGTTCCTATATACCCTGAGTATGTCTTCCACACAAGCTGATTCCACAGTATTTTTTTTTTTTTTTTGCCCCGAGTCTGGACTACTCTCGTGTTCTACATCAAGTTTCAGCGTTGGGTCTACGTCTGGCCTTGACATCCCCACGCCTACCATGTACCAGATGGTCTGTTCACATCACTTTATTGGATTTTCATGAGAAACCCACAAGGCAGGGTTCCTTTCCCCACTTTCTGGGTGAAAAAACTGAGATGCAGGAGAGGTTAAGTGACACATTCAAGGTCACACAGCTAATGGGTTCTGATATTGGATCAGGGTTCTGCTCAAGTTCTTTCCAAATAGAATTCTAAGATGCATTTAGGTATTAAATAATTAGTTCACTCATGCTTTGTTGAGCACCAAATATCCTTTAGCCTTGCCATCTTGTGTGCCTTTGCTCAAGGTCATCCCCTTGGGAACATCCTGATCTCATCCCCACTGAGCTGAAACCCAACCCATCCTTGTAGACCAATGTCCCGAGGCAGCTTCTTCAGACAGAAAATGACTTTCCTTTGTGACACTCTCAGTTCAAGCTCCTCTGGCTCAAGTTCCAGCCACATGGTGTGAGAGTCTTGATTCCCTGTCCCCTCAGCCCTGGCTCCTGAGGTCCCTGGACACTGGTGCTGTATTCCCCCACTGACCACAGGGCCCCATGAGCCCTACAAATCTCAGTAACTGTGGTTGAATAGAACTATTCTATGTAGGCTGAACCACTTGAAGTTGCTGATAACTGATCATTTTGAACCCACAAAAACTGCAATTGCTTAAGGGGCCAATCTAAATTAATGTGTCTCCCTTTATTGGGGTCGATGACCAACCAAGAAGCACAATGAACTTGACATACTGTGATACACTGATTCTGTCTGTTCAAGATATTTCCTAATCTGTGGCCCCCCATGATCAGGGAAACATAGGCTTTACTTTTCATTTTTCACCTTAAAAATGAAAGCCATTCACAATTGTAGGGAGAAGAGCATCTTGATGGCTCACCTGCCCTTCTGAGCTTCAACAGTTCTCACTCTGTGTAGGGTCTTACCTTGTCTCCACTCCACCCATGTCCAGCTTCCTCATCCCAAATATCATAAAGCAACTCCTAGATCATCGGGTTATTGGAAAATCAGTCAGCGTGTGTTTCTAAAATAAAAGGACTCTTAAAAAAAAAAAAAGATCAAAATATTTAAAGATAAGCAAATGACAATTTCATACTTATCCTCGAAGATTCAGCATATAACCCTACCCTATATAAGCCTACAGGGGGCGCCTGGGTGGCTCAGTGGGTTAAAGCCTTTGCCTTCTGCTCAGGTCATGATCCCAGGGTCCTGGGATCGAGCCCCACATCGGGCTCTCTGCTCAGCAGGGAACCTGCTTCCTCCTCTCTCTCTGGCTGCCTCTCTGCCTACTTGTGATCTCTATCTGTCAAATAAATAAAATCTTTAAAAATAAATAACTAAATAAATAACTAAATAAATAAATATAACCGTACAAAATATAGTCAGGCAAACTCCAGTTTGTTTGAATTGGGGTCTCAAAGTTCCACACACTGTGTTTGGTGCACAGGCCTCCTAAGTGTCTTTTCATCCTTGTGTTTTCCATCCTAGACATTGTTTTCATCAAATAGTTCTCTAACAGTTCCCATTGACTTAGGAGGAAACTGAGGCCCTAGCTTTACTGGGTGTGCGCAATGTCTCAGAGCATGTCCAGGACGTAGGCCAGGAACGGAGCCCAGATGCCGGGCCTCCGGCCCCCCACACCCTGCCCCTGGACCTCTGCCCACCCTGCCCATGAGGGTCCGACCTGTGCTCCCGAGGCCCACCTGGGGTCAGCACCGCTGGCCTCTACAGATCGCCACTTCCTGTGGATCTTTTCACCAGGCAGCCGACGCTGCTGCGAAGGTTCAAAGGGTTTCCTGACACACAAAGCCCCTAAAAGGCAATATTTTGATGATTTAAGTATAAATGATCAGAAACATGTGGATTTCATTTCCTTCAGAATACACTTGGGTATGAAAATGAAGGGGAAACGTGCTTGGCAAAATACAACCCGGGTTTCCTCAGCCCCCTGGAGGGGTTTAAGATGTTTAGAGAATTTGAAGTGAAGTTACCCTTTCTCTCTGGCTCTCCCATCAGGCTCACACTCATCTGCACGTTAAATATGTAGAGAGCTGGCTACTGCAGGGGGCCTCGACCTTCTTAGAGGGAGGGCAGAGGGACAGGAGAGCCCCAGAGGGAGGGGCAGGGCAGTGGGGAAGTCAGGGCACTGCTCCAGGGCCTCGCCTTACTAGGAAGACAGTCCCTGCAGGTCTCTGGGAACAGCCGTCAGGGTCTCTAACCAACCATACCTGTCCCCCGGGGTCTCTATGGCCATCTGTGTACAGGGACCTGGTCATACCCTGGCCACCTCTTTCCTTTCCCCTGAGAAATAACCGTTTGGTGTCACCCAAGAGACGTGGCACACACTCTGGGGAGATTTCCCCCTCTTGACTAGTGTTAGGATGGGATTCCTTCCATGACAGTCTTCAGAGCCCCAGGAAGTCCAGGAGCACCTGGCAACCCAAGTTTCTGGTATAGAAAGAGGGAAGGCAGACAGAGGTCCGAAGGACAGGAGAATACACTAGAGAAAGAAAGGGAAATAGAGCAAAAGGAAGGCAAGGGAGGCAGTGGGGGAGGGAGGGAGGGAAGGGAGGAGGAAAATGGGAGGAAGGTGGGAGGGGGAGGAGAAAGGGAAGGAAGAAAGAGGGGAAGGAGGAGAGGAAGGGAAGAGGAGGGAAGGGAGATAGAGAAGGAAGTAAGGAGGGAGGGAAAGAGGGAAGGGAGGAGGGGGGACGGGAGGAGGGAAGGAAGGAAGAGCGGAGGAAAAGGAAGGAAGGATAAGTGTGTAACTCTGAGTGGGGAAGGTAGATGAAGATCCAAAGCTGCCTCGGGACCCCAGGTCAGGGTGGCCGACTCTAGAATAGTGTCTTTGTCAGCAAGCATTTCTAGAAAGGCCCCTTTAATAGGGCGCGCTACAAAAAATGTGAGAAGCAGTTTTGGGGGAAAATTTCATGAGCTGGGACAGACTTCTGTTGTCTGCTTTTTGTTTTAATCATCACCGTCAGCAGAAAAGGGTCCAAGCCTTGCTGCTTGTCCTGATTAATGGACGCCAGCCCTCTCTGTGGCCTGGGGTACCCACCGTGTGCGGGCTGTGAGAGATCACAGGTGCCACTGCCCGTGGGGCCTGGGATCCCGGGTGGGGCCTCCCAGGTGTCAGGCACTGCATGTAAGACCCTGAGGAGGGAGCAGAGGACAGGGGCCGGCACGACTTCCACTCCCAGAGGTGCAGGCAGGACAAAATACTTCTGGTGGGGCAGCATGGGCAGAGCGGCCCCAGCGCTTCCTCAGCCACATGCCAGCGCTAGTCCAAAGGCAGGAGCCTTGGGTTGGGGCTCCCCTTAAACAGAAATCAGACAAGGCTTTGGTGGGCAAGTGGTATAAATAGGAGGAGACCCCATGAAGCACAGTGAGGGGGAACAGAAGCTGGAAGGAAATCCAAAAAGATGTTGTCAAGGTCAGTGCTGTGGGCAATGGGGGCTCAGTAACATCGGGACTCCTGGTCTACCCTGTAGAGTATCCCTTGGGTGGCCCCATTGAGAGCCCAGCAGCTGTGGTGTATCCACAAGCTCTCGTCACTGCTTGGTCAGGGGCTGCAAACTCCCAGCTCTCTGGTTCTCCTTCCCCTAGCACACTTCCCAAGCTCAAGAACACCCCCAGGGGGGAGGCTAGGGTCACACCGGCAACATCTTTAGGTGGCTTCCGGAATGGCCTGAGCAGGTCTTGATGTGGTCGTCTACTGGCCGCACTCTTGAAGACACACCAATACCCGCCCAGATGAACAGGCTGGAACCAGGTGGACGGGAGGGGGAAGACATGAGCACGCAGCCCCGCATCAGCACGGTCCAGCGTGAAACGAGCACTTCCGGGCCCAGCCTGTGTCAAGGACGTTGGCTCCTGGACTCCCACCTCTTCCGCCCAGAGCGGGAGACAGAGAAGAAGAACATCCCTGAGCTCTGATCCAGGCTGTGGGTAGCCTGGACCAAGTTCACAGCTAACTAGGAGTAAATGTGGAACGCAGTAGCCACATTCGTGAAAGCAGTAACTGGCGTATGTTTCGCTTTTGTGGAATTTTAATGAACAAGTGGCATTACCATCCATTATTTGTCGTCTTTCTATTGCAGTGAATAGCTTTAGTGACAAATATCAAATCTCCGTATTTACAGAAAACCGGCACATGTGTTGATAATGGCACAATTCAGTATTTACAGTATAAAGTGCTGAGTCGTTTTTCTTTAATACAGAAATTCCGTCATTATTACTATAACTATTCATTAAAATGTGCAAGTAGCTAAATAATAAGTTCATAGAAATTTTGTGTCCCCAGAAAAAGATAGCCAGCTTCTCTTTGGGAATCCTGACTCTTTGGATTTTGGAAAACTTAGCCTCTATTGGGATGAGCTGGGTGGGAGGTAGCAAACTCTTGGCATACGACAGATGATCAGGAAAAATACATTGACCAATGTGTATTGGTTTGGGAAGACCGCTGAGCACCGGCTTTGTCCTGACATCCCCCAGGAGGGACCAATGTCACTCCCACGGAAGTTTACACCACAGGCATAGGCACGGTGTTGGTGCCAGATGACAAAGCAAAGCTTATAGTCACTTGATCACACTTTTAATTTGGCAACATCTCAAGAAGAATCATTTACAAAGAGGAATTTGCAGGACTGATGGGAAATACTGCAGAACATCATAAGAAAACCTTCTAAGCGGACTAAACAACAGTAACTCCCCTATCTGGCTTCTCAGTCTGAGGAAATGTACCTGTAATGATACTTCATGCATTCATTTGTCCATTCATTCATTCATTCATATATTCAGATAGAATCCACTGCAGGAGGGGAGGGCACTGGGTGCTGGAGGCATAGAATGATACATAACCCTCTCTGTCCCCTAGAAACCTGAGACTTAGGGATAACCCAGCCCCAGGCAAAGGAACCACATATTTAACAGTGTTATTCAGGATGGGCCCAAAGACTGAACTGATCAGTGTGGGCGAGGAAAAGAAGAGGGGCTTTAAAGACCTTAGGGTTCTGTCCCACGAGTTGGTCCTTGGTTTAACACGTGAAGCCCCGTGGAAGGGAACACGGGTGGAGGTAGAATGACGTGAGTTACAACAATTACATCAGCTTTACGTGTCCACTTGTAAGTCAGGAACCCAGTTATAGACACACTTCCCCTAGAATCCAGTGGAAATGAACCCCAAGTCCTACCAGTAGGTGCAGCAAACTCCGTATCTTCCAATGTCTTTACAATAGCAAAAGTACCATATCTATAAAACTTAGAGTAAAGAGCAATTATACCTTCCCTACCTCGGAAACCCTTGGTCTCCTGAAACGTTTGCGGTGCCCACCACTTCATCATCTGCCTTCCCCTTCCTCCTTTCTTTCCAGGAACAGATTCCTGTAACTTAAAAAAGCAGAGGGTGCGGCAGGGAGAGAGATTTGGAAGGGGGCTGGCCTGGCCAATGGTTCGGGCCCCTCAACTTTCCCCCATCTAGCTTGACCTCCTTAAAAGATAGAGGTCCGGGGCGCCTGGGTGGCTCAGTGGGTTAAAGCCTCTGCCTTCTGCTCAGGTCATGATCCCAGAGTCCTGGGATCGAGCCCCGCATCGGGCTCTCTGCTCAGCAGGGAGCCTGCTTCCTCCTCTCTCTGTGCCTGCCTCTCTGCCTACTTGTGATCTCTGTCTGTCAAATAAATAAATAAAATCTTATATAAAAAAAAAAAAGACAGAGGTCCTTGGGACCCAGCTTGGGCCTGCCCACAGTGGCGGGGCTCCCCGGAATATAAGGCCTTCACCAACAACAGCCTCTTAAAGGAACCCACAGGCTCCACCTTGGACGTGGTCCTAAAAATTAGCCTTTTGAATTTTTTTTTTTTTCCTTTTTAAAGAGCAGCTGCTTTCAATGACTTCTCAAGTTTTGCTTCCTGGTAGCTAACATTCCAAAGCACTCTAAAAACCAATTTTACACTTAATAAAGTTTAACTATTCAATATTTTTCATTTTAAAACTAAATAACAGACATTTAAAAGAATATTTCTTTTTTAATGACACTCATGCCACTATTTTATAAAGCCGAATGACACCCACCGTGCATTCCTATCTCTTTAACTGCCAAATACTCTATTAGTCAAGTTTGTTCATATTTACAAGAATTTTTTTGGAGGGGGATGTTTTACTGCTATCAGAAGATCTAACATCTGTTTCTCCAGGGATTCTCCATGTGTTCTGTAGTTTACAACAATTGAAACCACTGTTTTCGAAATGCATTTGGATTAAACTCAATGTACTAAGACTGGATTTCACAGGAGTCCTGCGCCTACATCTGGGGCTCACTCGCGTCTAATTTTTCTGAACGGCGCGACGTTCGCTCTGGATTTCGGTGGGTGACATAGGATAATAGTGGATCTCAGTGGAGCCCATTTGTAAAATAATGTTGTCAAAGACACTCAAGTGTGGGACCGGTTTCCCGGCGTCTCTGTTTCCGTGTGGAGAGCACGACGCAGGAAAGGGCGTTCCCTTGAGTTTGCTTCTTTAGGATTGACCGTGGGAGGGATGTTTCAAGTTCACTCCCCTGCCTCCAGGCAGGAGAGGGAGTCCTGCCTGGTCATTATTGTAAAACAACACTGTCCAGGAGCCTGTTCTGCTGTAACAGAGGCACTGGGCAGGGTAGTGTTGCCACTAGCCCCTGGTGGCTGAGTGCTTGAAAACACAGTCAGCGAGACTCAAGAGCTGAGACCTCCTTTTATGTAATTTTTACATCTAAGTGCTGGTATCCAGTTATAGCTAGTGACTACCATAGCAGACCATGCAGAGACACCCCGGCTCCTCCAAGGCCAGCCGTTCTTTGATGAATCTGGACTGAAGCTCATTTCAACCAGATTCCCCATTTCCCCTGCCCCAGGTACTGCCTCAGTGCCTACAGAGCAAACGGCACCGCTGGTTTCAAACTCTTTACTATTGTATCTGGGGCCTGTCCATGTACCACGGAGGTGCAGATCAGGAAAAGGGGCTCTTCCTAAAGATGTTTTTTTCCTCATTTGTTGGCAAGTGATGTAATAACGTGCAAATCTAAAGATCAACTATATGCCAGACTCCCTGGAAATTCTGCAGTGGACACAGCAGCCCAGTTCTCCATGTGGTTTTCAGATCCCTGGGTGTAGGATCTGATAGGTTGCTGTTTCCATGAAAACAGGGGCTGCATGCCCCTCTCCCCCACACTGCAGGCAACAAGCAATGGTCTACATAAACCAAAGAAGCTTGAGAAGAAGCTGACTCTATGCCAGCCGTCTTCTTCTTGACCCAGAAGCCCATTTCCCAGAAGCTTCCTTTTGGTAGGGCTTCTGGGAAGAATCACCATCTACTCTTTCCCCCTTATGAAGCACTCCTTCAGACTTGTGGAACAGGGGTCCTGGGGTGACTTAGCTCTGTCTCACATGCCTCTCTTTCTCCAGCAGATAGCCAGGACCCCTGTTCATGGTGAAGGCAGAGGAGAAAGAGTACAAGCCAAGTCTTCAGTCTTCTTGAGGCTGAGGCTCAAAATTGCTGGGCTACCACTTTTGTCTTGAGTTTGGGCCATAGCAAGTCACATGGAGTAGGGAAATTCATTCTGACTTTCATAAGAGGAACTCCAGAGTCACAGGGCAGAATGTACGGAGACAGGAGGGAGAAGGAAGAGAAGCATAGGACCGTGCATGCAACCCACCTATCACAACTTCTACAGGGACACTGTCCAAGATGGGACCAGTGTTTATGTCTTGACCGTGAGCCTATACGTGATTCTTTTTCTCTTTGCTGTGTCTGTATTTTACCACTTCTTTTTACACTTTCAAATTATGGAATAGCTGCATTTTATTGTTTGTGCATAAAGGGAATAGACTTGTGATGATCATTTGGAAAATAGAGTGGGGGGGCATCTAAACTCGTTTTTCACCAAGAAGGTCAGCAGCATTTGTGAGACAGAGCTGTCTTGTTGGAGACTGCTGTATGCCCAGCAGGGTGTTTGCCTCTGTGGCTCGTGCACCCTCAACACGGGAAATTCTGCCAAGCAACCCCTCTACCCACACCGTGCACATTTACAAATGACCCCTAGAGTCCCCTCTTCATCGAGAAAACACTGCGTCCTTCTGATGCATTACCTTGTTTAGCATTTCTATGCATGACATTCATTCACTCACTCATTTCAGTCATTTTATTGCTCATTTATTTACTATGTACTGTTATCTACTATTTCTCATGGATAGGACACACCCCATGAATAATTTTGATGGCATCTCTGTTTCTTTTTATTTAATGGTGCTGTCTAAATGCCTGAAGCCCTTTGACTTTCTAAAGTTATCTTTCCTTGAACAAAAGAAATATTGTTTTAAAGGTACCCAATTGGCTGCAAGAAGTCCAGTGCCTTCCCTGGGACTTTTTGTGGATCTCTGGAAGATGAGCAGGAGATGCCCAGATGCCCACGTTACCCCCTTCAGCTGGCTGTCCTGCCCTCTCAGCCCAGGCACCTCTGTGCTGCTCTTTCCCACCAGCTCCGATGGGCATTCCTTCTTTCCTCATTTATTTCCTTGCTCAAGGCATTTGTAGGTCATAGAATTTTATGACAGTTTTGGTGGTAATGGAAGCTGGCCACTGATTGGAACCAGGAACAACCTCGAAGTGCATTTCAGGGATCACAGCTGTACAAGTTCAAAGGCATGATGTATTTTAGGGCACACTTGGAGTGTGCAAGGAGAGCTCAGTCATACCCTTCTTGCCTGCAAATTTTAAGTCAAGTGAGAATCAGTGAAGTAAGTAGGTACCAATTAAATTACTGGAGAGAAAAGCTTGCATCTACAGCCAAAGCCAGCATTCTGGTACTCCCTTTCCAAATTTAGAATTTGGGATTCCTTACCCAGCCAGATGCATGGAGAATCATGACCTATTTCTCGAGAGAGGCCAGTTGCAGAGAACATACATACATACAAGGGCAGTTCCCCTACCACATCAATCCCACCTAATAGATATATGAAGCCCTCCCGCTTGTACGAGATGAGCCAGTCCCCATTCTCAAGTGAAGAGAAGGTTGTTGTAGGTCCCTTGCAAAGACCTACTCTGCCTGCAGCCTTTTCTTTGGCCCAACACATGTCTAAGCTGTCCTCTCCTTTTCTCCCATCACTGCTCGAAGATCCAGTGAACAAGATCCCCTCTATTTGCTGTAGCCACCAGGAGAACAACAATATTTATTGCTTTGGAAGTAACCTCCAACCTGATCTTGGCTAATAGACCTTAAAGAATTACTTGTGAAAGAGATGTTCTTCCATAGATAAGCCTCCAAAAGGATTAAAATAAGTATTATTTAATATATAACATAAAAAAAATATGTGCATCATTTTAAACCAAAGCCTACTGTGTTTCCTTATGATAGTACATAAATACACCTTTTTTAAAAAGTCCATAAAATATGAACAAAATTATGAAAATGACCATAGCAGAAAAATAAGAATCAGAGTATAACAAAAGCTCATGTGTCCCATGATTGAGGCCTTGTGCACAAATAAATTAAGATAACACAGTGAGAACAGTCCACCTTGCCTAAATTTCCTTAAAATATAAATAACATTTTTTTTAAAAAAAATCAACAGCAACTAAGTACATATTGGTACTGTAAAAAGGAAAATATGCCTTAGCAGACCAGAACATGTGGGGAATTCCTAGAAGACAGAAACCAGATGGGGCTAGGGTGACAAGAGTAGACGCATCTGTAACCGAAAAATTTCATGCAACCCACGATTACTCTGAAGATAAAAACAAATCCGGAGGAACTCCAAAGTCCAGGCTGGGACAGAACTGACTTGGAAGAAAAGAATTTACACATTCGCAGCAGGTGCCAGGAGGCTGGTTCCCCACACCCAAGCCCACCCCCTACACACCTGTACCCTGAGCACCCAGCAGCTGAATTCTCCAAAGAAAGGGAACCCCCTGATATCGGCTGGGTAGGGGCTCATGGAAATGGCAGAGGGAGGCTGATTTGTCTATAATGTTTCTGTTCAGATGTTCTCCTGGTTTTTCTGTTAGGCTCTCTTTCATGTATATATTTGAAAGATTTCTTTACATATTCTGGATAAAAATCACTTGATCTTGTACAAATGTGACCTTCCACTCTGTCTTCTCTTCTAAGCTCCACAGGACATGTTTAATTTCCTAATTTTGGAGTGGTCAGATTTATCCATCTCTACCCTTTGTCATTACTATATTTTGTCATTAGTATAAAGGATGCTATTCAAGAAAGCTTTTCCTATGCCAGAGGTCACGAACAAATGCTGCCATATTATTTTCCAGGAGTTTTCTAGTTTTACCTTTCATAATTAGCTCTCTAATCCACCTAAAGTTGATTTTTGTGGGTCGTCTGAGGTAGGGAATGAATTCCAATTTTTATTTTCATATGAATAAATTTTGTTCCAGAAACATTTACTTACTTAAACGTTCATCCTGAATTCTCCATAGCAATACCTCTATTGATATTTTCATTTTATTGTGTTGCTCTTCTGGATGTCAAAGACTTGATAAGGCCAATGTGATATTGACCACAGGTCTGTAATTATGTCCGTTCTCCTCACAATGTCCTCCTTCAGGAGTGTCTGGCCTTGCTTGGCACTCTGTTTCTCCATGTAATTTCATATCATCTTGTTGAATTCCACAAGACCAAATGGGGGTGGGGAGTGACACTTTAAACATACTGACTTTTCAAAATCACAAACATTACGTGTACTGTTTAGATGTTATTACTTTGGTTTTGTTGTTGTTATTGTCGTTGCTTAAGATATTTATTATTTATTTATTTATTTATTTATTTGGCAGAGAGAGAGAGACAGAGAGAATACAAGCAGGGGGAGTAGGAGAGAGAGAAACAGGCTTCCCGCTGAGCAGGGAGTCTGACGGGGCGCGATCCCAGGACCCTGGGATCATGACCTGAGCTGAAGGGAGATAGTTAATGACTCAGCCACCCAAGTGCCCCTATTACTTTGTTTTAAGTATAATTTGGCAAACCCAGTGCAGGTGGATTTTGTTTGTTAACACGGAGAGTCATGCCCCTTCACCAGTACCCCAGCAACTGCTGGAGTTCAGTCACTTCCAATTAGGGCAGTCAGTGACATGCTTGGTTTTAGTTCCTTTGTGGATTTTGTTGTTCTTTACTTGTAGCCCACCGTGCGGTCCTCTGTTTCCTTTTCCTCATTTTGCTGTTTTGAGCATGATGCCATTCATTCTATTTTGCCTCTGCTATTAAGAAGTTTTATTGTACTTCTTCTTTACATTCATGGCTAATTTCCCTTCCCCTGCTCTTTAATTTGTACAAATAACACCCTACCATTACTTGAAAGTAAATTACCAATTATTTCCCCATCAAGCCCTAATTTTCCCCATCTCAGAATTCCTTAATACGATGAGAGATATAGACTAATTTTACTTCCTCAATCTTCCCATGCTTTCTTCTTGCTTCTTAAATGATCTTTGATTTTCTCTTTCCTTCCTTTTCTCTATCACTCTTACCTGTAGATTTTATTGAAATGTTTTACTTATTAGAATTTCCCCTATTTCTGTGCTTCTATAAATAGAATTAAACTTGTCATATGCATGCATGTATATGCTTCATATTTGATATTTCATATGTTGGCCATATTCATTGTTCACTGCTCTTTCTTCTTTCTTTTATCTTCCCTCATGTTTCCTCTTTCAGTAGAGTCATTTCTCAAGTGTTCTCCTCAGATTGGGTACTTGGTTGGTACATTCCCTATGTTCTTGAATACATTACTCTCACACTTCTGGATTTATGATATTTCACAATGTTTAGAAATAGACCTTTCTTTACTCAGGTAGACAAAGTTCTACTGTCCTCTAGTTTCTAGTATTGCAGACAAAAATCTGATGTCACTAACTTGTACTTTCTACTTGGAACCATGTACAATTTTAATTTTTCTGTAAGATTCAAGAATCTTACCAAGTGGGTCTAGATACATGTTTGTGTGTATAAGTGTTTTCTTGACAGTTTATCCCAACTTGTTTAATCTGCAGACTTATCTCTGTTTGTGGAATTTATGTATTTATGCATCTTTTCCATCAAGTTGATCATCTCTGGTTTTTTTTCTTGTATTCTTTCAAATATCTCTTGCTCCTGATTGTGGCAGCATTAATTCAATCTTAAGAGTGATGAAGTTCTTCTTTAACTTATTTACTTATTTACTTTAAAATTATATTTTAGTACCCATCCAGTATTTTTCTGCATATTAATTTTCTCAAATCTCATATTAATTTTTGTATGGAGATATTCAGCAGCCTCCTCTAGCAGTCTCTTTTGCTGTGTTTGCATACTGATTGTACTGTCTAACATTCCTCATTAAGTTTCTGGGCTCTTTTCACTGGAATTTAGTATTCTTTCTGTGTTTATAGATTTGACTTAGTCAAAGTTGTTGGAGTATTTTAAACAGTAGAAGTCGTATTGATGGTGAAAGGTGGGATAATCCCTGGTCCCAAGAACCTGTCAAGTGAAAGCAGAAGTCACTTCCCACTAAGGAAGCTGGAGCCACCTCTTGCTTTTTGATGTGCCCACATCAGTGGCTCCAGGATCAGAGAAATCTCAGTTTGCCCATCTAGCTTACTAGCTGTCTTTCAAGAATGTCCATAGACCAGGTCTGCCCAGGTCACACTATACTCTTGTCCTTCTCTTGAACTTCATCACTGATGTTTGGTCATTTGTTTAGCACCTGTGCTCCCTGCCAGGTCCACTAAATTCTTAAGACTCATTCCGCCAAGTTGACTCTTGTAGGCGGCAACAGACCTGTGATTTAGGAGAAACTGGTAGCTTGGATTAGGTAGTAGAGGACCAAGGGAACTGGAGTTACTAGAATCCCCTTCACACCTTCACACCATTGGCAGGACACTCTAAACAGTCTGTAATACTGCAGAAGCAAGGTCCACAGATTCTGTAGAAAAAAAAAATGAATCTAAAAATCTGTATCCAACCAGCCAACCATTCCATGGGGAGGGACCAATTAAGATGTTATCATTTGGGGCACCTGGGTGACTCAGTGGGGAAAGACTCTGCCTTTGGCTCAAGTCATGATCTCAGGGTCCTGGGATCGAGCTCCGCATCGGGCTCTCGGCTCAGCAGGGAGTCTGCTTCCCTCTCTCTCTCTGCCTGCCTCTCTGCTTACTTGTGATCTCTGTCTGTCTAAAAATAAATAAAATCTTTTTAAAAATGTTGTCATTTGACATTGTTTATGTGAAATTTGTTCAGGCAACATAGAAGAAAGTCTTCAGGGGCGCATGGGTTGTACAGTCAGTTAAGCATCTGACTCTTGATTTTGGCTCAGGTCCTGATCTCAGGATCATGAGACTGAGCCCCACATTGGTCTCCATACTCAGCCTAGAGTCTGCTGGAGATTTTCTGCCTCTTCCTTTGCCCCTCCCTCCCTTGCTTTCTCCCCCCCCACCAAATAAATAAATAAATCTTTATTATTTTTAAAGATTATTTGTTTATTTGAGAGTGAGAGAGACAGTGAGTTGGAGAGAGAGAGAAAGAGAATCCTAAGCTGACTCCATGCTGAGCGCAGAGCCTGATGTAGGGCTCAGTCTCACAGCTGTTGAGATCATGACCTGAGATAAAACCAAGAGTCAGATGCTTAACCTACTGAGCCACCCAGGTGCTCCAGTAAATAAATCTTAAAAAGAAGAAGAAGAAGAAGAAGAAGAAGAAGAAGAAGAAGAAATCCTTAATAACCCAGGGTTAGGCAAAGAGTTCCTAGACATGAAACCTTATGCACAATCCATTTAAAATGGCATCAAACTTAAAACTTCTACTCTAAGAAAGATATTGTTAAGCAAATGAAGAGATAAGTGACAGAATGGGAGAAAATATTTGAAAATCACATATCCAATATATTATTTATATCTAGAATGTATAAATAACCTTGAATATTGGACAATAAGAAAAGAAATAACTCAATTTTTTAAATGGGCAAAAATCCTGAAAATGAATTTCACCAAATATAACACATGGATAGCAATAAACACACAAAAAATTGTTCAGTGTCATTGGCCATGAGGGAAGTGGCCATAGCCATGTAGGACTACATGTCTTTTAGAATAGTTCAGACAAGTAACAAGTGTTGATAAAGACAGGAAGCAAGTGAAACTTCTGTCCATTGTGGGTAGGTCTCCCAAATGATTTAGCCTCTCTGAAAAATGCTCAGCAATTTATTATACATTTAGACTATATATAATAGAATATATATAATAAAAGTATATAGTTTGTACTTAAACTATGACCTGTCAATCCCATGCCAAAATACTTAGCGTTAAAAAATGAACAGCTTTGATTCACACAAAAACTTAATAGATGTTCACACCAACTTTATTCATAATTGCCAAACAGACTAAATGTTACTCAACGTGTTACTCAAATGTCCATGTAAATGGACAAACAAATCATGGTACATCTGTATAGTGGAATGCTATTTAACAATAAAAAGGAATACACTATTAACTCACGTAAAACCTTAGATGGCTTTCAAAGGCCTTATGCTGAATGAAAGAAGCGAGGCTCAAAATATGACAATATTATATGATTCCACTTAAGTCACATTCTCCAAAAGGCAGAACTCTACTGGTGGAGGAGAGATCTGTGGTAGCTAGGGATAGATCTGACTGCAAAGAGAACAAGTTTTTGTGTGACCGAACTCTTCTCTGTATGTATTAGAGTGGTGATTACATGACTCTATACCTGCGTTAACTTTTTTAGAAATGTAAATCAAAAAGTCAATTTTACTCAACTTTAATTCTATAAATTAAAACTTGAAAAGGAAAGAAAGTCCTAGTGGATTCAGCCTGAAGCTGAAAAATTCTAGAAACAGAAAATTAAGAAAATAGGGGAATGATATTATATTAAAACATGATAATAAATTTCTCAGAGTGGAATCTTCAGTTTGAAGTATTTTGTATGATAACTGAAAATATACCCACACCTTGACATGCCATATCAGCATAGAAATAAGAGAAGTAAGATGTCCTTTGCAAAGGAGCAACCATTAGACTGGCCTTATATGCCTCCCCCTCTATCCTAGATGCTAGAAGAATCCATGGATCGAGACCTTCAACATTCTGGGGGGTGAGCTGGGAAACAATCTCCAAACTCGAAGCCTATCACCCAGCAAATTATGAATCCAATGAGAGGGAAGAATTAAGATAAATTCAGACTACAGAAATTCTGAAAACTTACCTCAAATACACTTTTTCTTTGGAAGTTATTCGATGACTCTAGCAAAATAGCATAAACCCAGAACCAGGGAAGAAAAAGATGTGGGATCCAGAAAACAGTGGATCCAAAATGAGAAATAACAATGCCTTATTTCAGAATTCCTGCCCAGGGAGCAACCTGTCCAGATCAAGGTAGGAGGACGGCTCTAGAAAATAAAAGGACAATAGGAAGATTATGGCGAATGATTGAGATGTGGGAAAAAACGGTGAGATACGCTAAAGACAATGGTGAAGAGGTTTCTTTTGAGAATGAATTTATATGACTCTGGGCACATTCTTCTTTGAGTGGCTTTGTGGTCATGCTGTTGGTCTCCTGGTGAAAGGAATGAATCTTAATACTTTACTTTGTTCTGCTGTAAGCAGCATTTGTATAATCATAATAAAATGAACACTATTCATTAGCCTTTGACTTGTAGAATTACCCCACTGATGAATTACAGAAGATCCAGGTTTTACGACATGGCAAATGTAAATGTTATGGATCTTGGCAAAATAAAAGTATATTTGAAAGAGAAGAGGAGGGAACAACAGGGAGATTCAGAGTACTATCATCCTCATTTACAAAGTTAGAATTCAAGAAATTTAATTCGAACATTCAAGCTATAATCCACTGAATAAGAAATAGAGAGAGGGACTATGATATAGTGGTTTAGAGCATTGCCTCTGAAGCCTGACTCCCTAGGTTTGAGTCCCAGCTCCGCCACTTATAAGCTGTGTGAGCTTGTACCCCTTACATAACTTCTCTGCCTCAAGTGTCACATCTGTAAAATGGGAACATTAATAGTAGCCATCTTCCATGAGTTAATCTGTCTCAAACACTTAGAATAGTGCCTGGCACAGAGTAAATATTACATTCATGTTTGCTACAAACTCAGAGAAGAACAACAGAGAAATTGATGAGAATGGCTAAAGTTCATTGGGAAGAAAAGTACAGAAAAATAAGAGGTGATATAATAGAGCAAAAGCTCCATTTGAACATAGCAAGAAGTTGGTGGAGAACATCTACATTGAATAAATGAAAAATGGTGAATTGCTGATACAGATATGGCAGTAAGATTGACGGAGATAAAGGCTTTGCTTCTGGAAAGCTGGTCTGGGGTTTGGGAGGGCAGGGGCTGGAGCTCTGGCTTAGAACGGTAAGGTCTTCTGAACCATTCAATTCTTCAGTTATGGGCATGCTTTGCTTTGACAATTTTTTTTTCATCAAAAATATTTAGACAGATGAATAATATAAATGTCTAACTTGTAAATATTTTTGTGGTGAAATTGAACAAGGAAAACGTAATCCAATAAAATGAAACAAAAAATACAAACAAAAAAGCGTAATAAATGGAAAACATAAAATAAGGTGACGGGAATTACTAAGCATTTAAATAACAGTGATGGCCTCCACGGGCTAAGGGGCTCGCTCAGATCTCCTGTGATGGGACACATGGTGGCTGACAGCCCTGCCTCTGGCCTCTCTGGGCTCACGACCATGTTCCCTCCACCCAAAGTGTCGCCTGTCCTGGGCAACTCCTTAGGGGTGCACACTCAGGCCATTTCTACAGGGCTTGGGAATCCATGGAACAGGCAACTTTAGCTCCAGGTCTCATCGCCAGGCTGGAACTTTCTGACTCTCCCTGCCTAGTCCTTCCTCCTTCTCCGCTTCTACAGGGATCAGACCTGCTTTACTATTTAAAGTCCCTCCCTGGCTCCTTTTGCTTTCGAACTTCTATTCTCTATCCCAGTCTCCCAATGGGAAATTGGGTGCATATCTAATCTCTGTGTTGGAGATTAGATCCAGCTGGGGTATCCAACTGATCCACCAGAAGACAGAGCTCCCAGATTTAGAAATCCAATAAGATCCAATATGTAGCTGTCCTCAGAGATACAGCAAAAGGAAATGAAAGGGAAAAGCTAAAAATAAAGGCATGGGAAAAGTGCATAAGGTAGGGGTTTACAAAATAAGCAAGTAAAGCCGTTAAGAGTGCTAAACACCACCAACAAAACACAGGCACGGGAGCACACATATACACACACACAAACATGCACACACGCACATATGCACCCCAGATACAGCAATATTGATGTCAAAACAAATAGAGAAATGGAAAAAAACATGATGATAAAGGGGGACTGTAACACAACTCTGAGAAAGTACAGATCAAGTCAACTGAAATACGCAAAATCTGGAAAGTGTGATCAGCACGAATAAGCCTTAGTCACACATGCATGTCCCCAGACTTTCTAACACCCTGGAACATTTACAGAGTCGTGTTGTGTATCAAACCAAAAAAAAAAAAAAAAAAAAGAAAAAAAAAGAAAAATTGATATGTTATGAAAAAGCAGAAATAATTCAGGCCGTTATTCTCTCAGTATAATGAAATTGAGTAAGAAATTAATATCAAGGGGCGCCTGGGTGGCTCAGTTGTTAAGCGTCTGCCTTCGGCTCAGGTCATGATCTCAGGGTCCTGGGATCGAGTTCTGCATCAGACTCTCTGCTTAGCAGGGGTTCTGCTTCTCCCTCTCCCACTCTTCCTGCTTTTGTTCCCTCTCTGGCTGTGTCTCTCTCTGTCAAACAAATAAATAAAATCTTTAAAAATTTAAAAATAAATTAAATAATATCTACTTAGGTGCATAAGGCATGGTTTGGAGAACAAGCGATGGACTACTTGTGAAAAATCATTTGAATAATTCTTGATTTAAAGAACAAAATCTCAAATCATGAACCAATTTTAAATGAACAACAGAAAATATGGTCCACTTGAAAATAGGTAAGATATGATGAAAGTAGCACTCAGAAGAAAAAAAAATTAGAGTCGTAAATACATTCTTAAAAGACAAAACAAAAATATCTTAAATGAAAACATAGACATAAACAAGGAAGTAAATAGCAGAAAAATAAAATCCCAGAAAGTCAAACAACAACAACAACAACAAAAAGTAATGAAGTGAACAACAATATAAAAAAAAAAAGCGCACCTTATCAGTGAATCCAAAAGCTGATTATTTGACAACATGAAGGACAGCAACAAGGACTATGCAGAGCCTAGACTGGTCTGCCAAATGCCTCTGCAGTGGTTCACCAGTAGTGACATATGTCCCCACCTCTCTCTATAGGTGCCTCACAGTGGATACCATGATATGGCCCCAGTTTTATCTGTTTCTATATTGTTGGTTCCCATTTTATAAAGCAATGATTCATTCGTTCATTTGTTCACTGAACAAACGTCTAACACCTGCCAAGTACTGTGGCATATGTGGTATCTCTCTGCATTAGAGAATGGTTTGACAGGGTTATATTTGCATCACATTTCAAAAATACTGACCATGGCTGTTTAAATTCTTATTGAAATTAGCATTCTTTTATATTTACATACATTTTGCTATTGCTGTTTATTCAGGTATAATAATTCACATCCTATAAAAGTCATCATTGTTAAGTATACAGTTCATGGCAATATACCACATATATAGATACAGTTATGTAATCACTGCACAGTCAAGATATAGAACATTTTATTAATCCCCAAATTTCTCCCTGCCTTTGGCAGCCAATCTCTTCCTCCCTTAACCCAGCCGCTAAAAACGACTCAATGGTTTTCTGTACCTACAGTTTTGTTTCTTTAAAACATTGTATGTGGTGCCTGGGTGGCTCAGTGGTTAACCCTCTGCCTTCAGCTCAGGTCATGGTCTCAGGGTCCTGGGATCGAGCCCCGCATCAGGCTCTCTGCTCACCAGGAAGCCTGCCCCGCCCCCACCCGCCTGCCTCTCTGCCTACTTGTGATCGCTCTCTCTGTCAAATAAATACATAAAATCTTTTAGAAAATTATATAAATAAAACCATAGAGAATGTGGTCTTTGTACATTTGGCTTCTTTCACTTAGCAGAATGGTTTTGAAATTTACCCATAACATTGCCTTAATCAGTGATCCATCCCTTTTCATTACCGAATAGCATTCCACTGTGCAGATAAAGCACAATTTGTTCATTCCTTGATAGACATTTTGGTGGTTTTCAGTTTAGGGGTATTATGAATAAAGTGCTATCAACATATACATACTTATAGGACTTTGTGTAGACATATGTTTTCATGTGTCTTGTAAAAACACATAGAAGGGGAATGGCAGGCTTCGTAGCAGGACATGTTTAACATTTTAAGAAATGACAAACTTGTTTCCAACACAAATGTACCTCTTTCCATCCCCACTAGCAGTATCTGATGGTTACAGTTTTTCCACATCCTTGGCAACACGTTACACTTATAAGCGTTTTAATTTTAGCTATTCTAGGGAGTATATAGTAATATCTTTTGTGATTTTATTTTTTCAAGATTTTATTTATTTACTTGGCAGAGAGAGACACAGAGAGAGAGATAGGGAGAGAAAGAGCACAAGCTGGGGGGGGTGGGGCAGCAAGAAAAAGGGGAGAGAGAGAAGCAGGCTCCCTGCGGAAAAAGGAGGCTGATGTGGGGCTTGATCCCAGGATGCTGAGATCATGACCTGAGCAAAAGGCAGAGGCTTAACCCACTGAGCCATCCAGGCACCCCACTTTTTGTGATTTTAAATTGCTTTCTGTGACGAGTTAAGTTAATATCTTCTCATGTGTTTACTTACTACTTCTTTGATAAAGTGTCGTTTAAAACATTTTTTTCCTTTATAAAAGTATATATGTTGTTTCTTTATTACTGAACAACAAGACTTCTTTATATATTCTGGACATAAATAAATGTTTTCTATATATTTTCTCTTAGTGTATGGCTTTTTTTTTTTTTTTTAACATTCTTTTCCCCCACAAACTCTGCATCTTGTTTAGTTTCTTTGATAGTTCCCAAAGTTAGGGTTTAATTCAAACCAAACTTAAAGAAAAAAAGATGTATTATCCATACACCTGATGGTATGATTTGACAGATTGTACCTCACGTAGCCATATTTTCTTTCTCTCTCTCTCTCTTTCTCTCTCTCTCACACACACACATACACACACACACATCTTCTATTATTGGTTGGCATTCTTAACTGTCATGAAAGTCTTAGGGATAGATTTGAGTCTGGACATTAGAATCACAATTGCATTAGGAATTTGTCTTTTTCACTCTTCTTTCTCCCACATTTTTTTTTGAGATTTTATTTATTTATTTGACAGACAGAGATCACAGAGAATCAGGCAGAGAGAGAGGAGGAAGAAGCAGGCTCCCCGCTGAGCAGAGAGCCCAATGCGGGGCTTGACCCCAGGACCCTGAGATCATGACCTGAGCTGAAGGCAGAGGCTTTAACTCACTGAGCCATCCAGGTGCCCCTTTCTCCCACATTCTTAACCAAGTCTTTTGAAAAGCAAAATATTGTCATCTGATTAAGTCGAATTTGTCCACTTTCCTTTTTTATCTTATGATATTTGTGTCCTATCTAATAAATCTTTACCTAATTTGAAGTCACAGAATTTTTCTCCTCCATTGAGGTTTATGGTCGATTTTGAGTGTGTGGTGTGAGGAAAGCACAGAGGGTTTAAAAAAAATTTTTTTCTCATATTGTTGGGAAAATTTTCCTAATTGTTTTAGGTGAATTTCTCTTGCTGAAAAAAACTATCATTTTTGAAAATACTATCCTCTCCCCATCGAATTACCTTAGCACCTTGTCAAAAACTAATTTACCATATATGTGTTGGTCAATTTTTGAATTCTCCATTCTCAGTCTTAAAGCTCTTTTGTTATGTACAGACACTTATAGAATTGTTTTATCTTTCTGGTGAATTCACTCCTTTATTATTTTGTAACGTACTTCTTTATGACTGAGAATACTCCTTGTTTCAAAGTCTACTTTGTCAGATATTAATAATATCATTCTATTTTTTTTAAGATTAATGTAGGCATATTGAATCTTTCCCCCCATTTTTTTTTTAAGCTCTGTGTTTCTTTATATTTAAAGTGGCTTTCTTATAGACAGCGTATAGTTGGGTTTGGCTTTTTATCTGATCTGACACTCTCTTTTGCTTTTTAATTGAGGTTTTAGATCAATCATATTTAATGCAATTATGATTGGATTTAAATGTATCATTTTTCTTGTCGTGTTCTTGATTTCATCTGCTTTCATATTCCTTTTTCCTCATCATGCCTACTTTTAGATTGAGTATTTTTACGATTCTATTTTATCTTCACTATTGGCTATATTAGTTATACATATTCTGAAACAAATTTTAGTGGCTGCCATATGGTTTCAATACGTATCTTTAATTTATCGCGTTCGAATAATTTGTATATTTACTCCACGGATAAAGAAATTTACCCTGGAACCCTCCTCACAGACCCTTCATCCCTCCTGCTAAGCCCCTCCACATGCTTTTTTCTTCTTAAGTATCTCAACTTTGCCAGATATACTTAGTGATTAAAAATAAGGAAAGGAGACATTTTTTATATTTACTTCATTGTTGCTATTTCTAGAGATCTGCATTTCTTTATGCAAATCCAAGTTCCCGTCTGATGTCATATTCTTTCCGCCCTCAGGTCTTCAGTATTTCTCGTATCTCCAGGGGGCTCATGGTGAGTTCTCCCGAGGTTTGTTGTGAATTTATTTGCCCAAAAGCCTTTCTTTCACCCTCATTTGTGAAAGTCATCTTAACTGGATAGAATTGTGAGTTAAGGGTTTTAAAGACGCCACTCAGTTGTCTTCTAGCTCAGTAGTTTCTGGCAAGAATGCCGCTCTAGCAGACTTCTTTTCTGTTGCTCTGTGAAGTGAGTCCTTTTCTTCCTGCTGCTTTCAAGATTTTCCTTTTGTTTTTCTTTGGTTTTCTGTGGTTGCACAGCTATCCATCCTGACTTGGGTGTTCGAGTGTCCTGGATCTTTGGTTTGGTGTTCATCACTATGTATATTTTTTTTAAATCTTGACCATTCTCTCTTTAAATATTTTTTATGCCCTATTCTCTCTTACCTCTTCTCTGTACATTTGATCTTGGCACTTACTTATATTATAACTGAAAATTTATACCTTTGGTCTGGGCATCTCTCCATCTCCCCCACAAACAACCCCAAGCAACTACCATTCTGCTGTCTGGAGAAATGCAATTTAAAATCACAATGTGGTATAACTACATGCCTAGAAGAATGGCTAAAATTAAGAAAGCCTGAAAATACCAAGTGCTGACCAAGATGTAGCTACTGGAACTCTCATACAGTGTTGTTGCCAATGCAAAATGGTAGAAACACAGTTGTCAGTTTCTTATAAAGCTAAACGCAAAATTACCATATAACTGAGAAATTCTTCTTCTAGGTATTTACACAGGATAAATTAAAATAAATGTGTATACAAAGACTTTTTCTCGCATGTTCATAGCAATTTTATTCATAATGGCCCCACACTGGAAATAATCTAAATGGTGAACCACTGGTGAATAAACAAATTGTAGTATATCCATACAAGGAACATGATTTGGCGATAAAAAAGGAATTAACTACCCAATAATAAGGAAGAGTCTCAAATGGATTGTGCTAAGTGAAATAAGGTAGACATAAAACTTTATATTATAGAATTATTTTTATGTTGTAGTTAAATCAAGAAAACAAAACCAAAAAAACTAACGAAAGTGGTTGCTTTCTGTGGCTGTGGTAGGAGGAGATTTACTGTAAAGAAGCCTGAAGAAACTCCTAGCATGATGGAAATATTCTACATATACATAAATCATATACATTTGTCAAAAAATTTTAGACTGTACACTTGGAATTGGTGAATTTTATTGTATATAAATTATACTATATATATATGGTTAAAATAAAAGAATAAGATGGGAAAAATATTCTTCAATAAGTAAAGTAGAGATTATTTTCAGGACAGAGACCAAGAAGTGTGAAAAGAAGGTTAAATTCAGGATAAAAAATGAGAATTCAGAAATAAAGCTAGAGATTGAGGAGAAGAGAATTGGCAGAGACCATAGTAGAGAATCGAACATCAGAAACAGAAGGAGAAACCTGATGGGAGAGAAAAGGGAAAACCTTGGCTGGGTATGGAAGAGGCAAAGGCAAAGAATCTACTGTTTTGTCTCTAGTCTTCCATCTTTGCTAGGGAACAAAGCAACCTTTATGTCTGCCATTCCTCTTTCAGAGTGGGAGGGAGGACTGGCTTCAGGGTGGTCTCATTTATTCCACACTGGTGTCTAGGTTACTGAGTCCTTTCATGACTAATCATAGCCCAGACGTTGCAATCAAAAGAGCAATAACAATAATAAAATAAAATAAAATAAAAGTATAGGGACATGAGTAGCAAGTGAATGTGAAATGTAGGGCTGTCCTGAGACCACAAATATCACCATCATCATCATCATCATCACCATCAAAGAGATAGTTCCATTAGCTAAGTAAGCGAGGGGCAGGCACAAGCTATGGATTCTTCTGCACCTGAGGGGAGGCATCTCTGAGGAACCACTGAGCTTCCAAAGATCTCAATCCAAACCAGCAGCCCAGGTACCTCAATTACATTGCATTTGAGGAAAAATGAGAGCCATAGGATGTGAATTTCCAGGTCAGATTCAATGGTTTCAGTTCCAGGGTTTTAACCAGAATTCTATAAAACCAGCATACAAACAACAACGAAAACCCAAAATATGTTGAAGGAGAGAATGAATAATTTCCCATTCATCTCTCTCACTTAGATTATGTTTTCAGCATCAACTATATGCATGACATTATAAGCTAGCTACTGGAGCAATAAAAAGATAGCCATGAATCTGGCTGCCCAAGAGCTTTCTGTTAAAGACTGAAGTTCACACTGTTTTTAGCTATCTTTTGCAAGAGCGAGTGCATGCTGATCACACAGGCCCATCTTGACTACAATGTCAACAATATAGGGGTTCCATCATGACAGACAGCCTGGCTCTGCCCCACACAGGTCTTAATGCTCCCAGATGGCCACTGTGTGGTGTTGGGAGATGTGGCCAACCCCCCAGGTCAGGTGGATGGCAGACTGCAGTAGACTTGGGGATTCAAGAAGCCCATTCATTTCTGTATCCATGGAAGAACAGCCATTTTTCTGAAATCTCAAATTTGTCTAGAAAGATGATCACAAATTCAGAGAATTGACTTTTAAAATGGTGATTCTGGGATTCCCTTGCTTTTTCTGCTTTCCCAAGAGAAATCTTTCCTGGGGGTGGGGGTTTAGGGGACATATCTGTCCTCAGAACCACTCCTACTGCTCAAACATGGCCATGTTCACCCATCCAGCTCCTGCCTTGTTTCCTTATAGCCTTGAGGGTGATATATTTCATCACAAGCTCTCTTGGTGGCTCCTTTTTTTTTCCTTCTCTTTTTCCTTTCATACTTTATTTTTTTTTCTTTCCAAAGGAGGGGGGTTGGGGAGGAGAAAGCCATTGTCAATTAATAGAGAGACATTTTCACCAGGTGTTTCTCAATTATCACATTGGCAGCCAGCCCTTTCTGTGTAAATTGTATTAAAAAAAATTCCTTCCAGTGCAGAAATCCTCCTTGGGATTGTAACCAACTCAGTGTCTTATTTTCTCTGAAGGAGTCTCATCCTCTGGGAACGGTCCTGTTTAGAACTCTAAGAAAAGCCAAGGTTGCTGCCTCCTGCAACATCATGATTTAAATGCCTTACAGTGTGTGATTATCAGTAGGTCTTTAACACTCTAGATTTGCTCCCTCACTCCACACAAGTTTGAGAAATAAACCCGCAACCAGTCTCCAGGAGAGATTGATGCCTATTCTGTGTCAGAGGCCTGGTCCCCAGACGTCCCCATAAATTTGTCTGCTGGAAGACCATAAACATAATTCTGAGCATGGAAGTTATTTAGATTTGAATTAATTGCTTTTTCAGTTGTTTTCAAATATGCAAATCAAAAGAGCCAAAGAAACATGCCCATAAAAAAAGCAGTCCATTCTTCTGGAGAGATTCTAGAACGTCCTTTGCCAAGGTGACCTGCCTCTTCTCAATGAAAAGACAGAGGCATGTTTTCAAAAATGATGCATGTACGTGTGGGTATTTCCTCTTGGTCTGGCATTTTCCTAGTCACTAGGTCAAGTGTGTTGTGTTGTTCGGAGCCTCTTTGACTTTAATAAGTTACCACAACATAAAAGAGGGTTATCAAGTCAACAGTGGAGAGTAGAATTGTCTTGGCTAGCCGTTGGATCCTGCAGGGAAATGACTTCATAGTCAAACCTGGATGCAAATGCGGAAAACTCACTCATTGTTGTGAAAGTCCTCCAGTGGCACGGGTTGGACACCCCCCATTTTTTTGCCCCCATTCTTCTCATCAGGAACCTCAGCAAGGTCAAAAAGGTCACTGCTTGAATCTATGACGGCACAATAGCCTATGTTTGATGGATACTCCAAGGGACCTCCGGGGGGAAACTTGGTGGCTCATCTGGGGACACCACTTCTGTAAAATCCCTAAATCAGAAATTTCCCATAAACCTTCTGAGCCTGAAGAGGGACCCAGCTCGTGCCAAGTCCTATAGAACAAGCTCCAGAGGTTGTCTCTCTGCCGTGCCAGGTGAGATGCCCCAAGATTTACCCTAAAGCCCACAGCCAGGGAAAGTTCCAGGGTCAGATACGTGTACAGGGCTGTGCTGCTTGAGTGTTCAGTCTCCAGTCCTATCTGCTCACAGTCTGTTTGTCCAGTTCAAGGGTCCCATGTTCAGCCAGGAGAAAGGATGTACCCCTTCCCCATGACACCTCTGGTGAGTAGTCCAACGTGGACTGGAGGGTATGAGTGGTAAGGCTTTTTGAGGATTCAAGTCCAAGTTCTGAACCAAGACATACAAAAGTCAAAGAAGGAGGGAACCATAAACTCCCCTTGTTGCCTCAGGTCAGGCACCCAGAAGCAGAGCCTGAGGTAGGGATTCTGGTGCTGGTGCCTTACAGAAGGAGTGCTCTTAGGGAAAACCAGGAAGCTGTGGAGGGATGTCAGTCAGGGCAGGGGAAGTGACAAAGTGAAGATCTCCTGTAGAGAAGGCAAGGTCAGTCCTTTTGGAGTGGACAGGACTGTGAGGTGTAAAGGAAAGACAATGACCCAGAGAGAGACCAGTGAGGTTTAACCATGGGAGGAGACATTTGGAAGGCTGCTCGGGTGCCATCGACATGGGCCTGGTCCCCTGTCCTTCGAACCAGAGACTGTTGCTCTTAGGACACTGGGGAAAAGCCAGGGTCCGAACCCCACCTCTCGGCACTGCTTACCCACTGGGGGCTGTGGGCCCTGAGGTTGGAGGGTCTGTAGGACATCAAGAGCTCCCTCCAGAGCAGAGCTGTTTCCTGCCGTGAAAGTCCTGTGTGTGTGTGTGTGTGTGTGTGTACACAACTCTGCATGCATGTATATGGATGTGTGTCTGTGTCTGTCTTTCTCTGTGTGCCTGTGTCTGTACTTTAAAAAAAACAAAACCAGGAGCACCTTGTGGCTTAGTTGGTTAAGTGTCTGCCTTTGGTTCCGGTCATGATCCCAGGGTTCTTGGATGGAGCTCTGAATTGGGCTCCTTGCTCAGCAGAGAGCGTGTTTCTCTCTCTTCCTCTGTCTGCCGCTCTGTCTACTCATTGTCTCTCTCTTTCTCTGTCAAATAAATAAGTAAAATCTCGGGGCGCCTGGGTGGCTCAGTGGGTTAAGCCGCTGCCTTCGGCTCAGGTCATGATCTCGGGGTCCTGGGATCGAGTCCCGCATCGGGCTCTCTGCTCGGCGGGGAGCCTGCTTCCCTCTCTCTCTCTCTGCCTGCCTCTCCATCTACTTGTGGTTTCTCTCTGTCAAATAAATACATAAAATCTTAAAAAAAAAAAAAAAGAAAGAAAAATAAATAAGTAAAATCTTAAAAAATAAAATAACAAAACCAATACATGAGACAAAATTTAAAAATCGAGTGATTTCATATAATACTTAAGGTCTTAGGTAGTGTTGTCACTGCCGCTGTGTCGTGACTCTAAAGTCCTTGTTACATGGCTTCCCCTTCCCGTGTGGCCAGAGCTGCGCAGTGGCTGAGCCTTTTATGCATGGCATTTTGCTCTCCCACTCATCAAGGCTCACCTGCGTCCAAGAGTGACCCCACAATGGGCCCATGGAGACTAGACCAACATTTGCAGGTTTATATGATCAGAGCTGTCAAGAGGAGCCCAGGGCTCAGAAGCCCGGGCTCCCAGGCGACAAGGGTGGCCCCGAGAAGGGGAGCATGCAATTTGGTGGAGAGGTAAGACCTGGTTCCAGAATGGATGATCAGAGTCCAAGACATGCCCATGGCCTCACCTTGACCCCGTTGTTCTAACACTCCCAGACTACTCCTAAAAGCTGGAGCAGGTGCAGGACAATAGTGCCCCAGACAGAGGCAGGGCCAACGGGCTCAACCTCCACAGTGTTGCTCTAGGTCACCTCCCATCTCCACTATCCTTCCAGGTCCAAATCTCACCACTGCTTACCTAGATTGATGCCCTTGCCCCCATCAGCATCCCCACTGCCTCCTCCTCTGCCTGACCTCCAGCCTTGACCAGCGGTCCCCCAGCTCTATCCCAGCCTTTACAAGCGCCTGCTTTCAGCTCCACCCAGATTGCATTCTTTCCTTGAAAAAATCTGCAGGGACACTCTCCCCCACCCCAGGGTCTAGGATGCAATTCGGCCTCTTTAGCTCAGTGGTCAAGCCCCAAGCAAGCCGGTGGTGGGTCATCCACGGGGCAGACCAGTGTCAGTGTCTCAGGAAGCTATATCTCGTGGCACTCCAGGTCCTACATTAATCCAGCGAATTAAAGAGTGGCAGCGAGTGGCTGGCTCAGGAAGTCTGGTGCGGAGGAGATGCAAGGGGGCCTCATGGAGGCAGCACAGGCTTCCCCTGTGTTCTCCACACCTGAGGGGTGAAAGAGAGGAAGGCAGTCAGGAGAAGCTGAGAAGGATGCTGGAACCTGGCCTGAGAGGTGCCTCCACGCCTTCATCCAAACGTCGCGAGCTGGAACTGACTTTGTTCTGACCGGGTGTCCAACCAGCCCAGTCCCTTCACACACACACAGTGAGAGCTCTGGGATCGCGTCTGAGGAGACTTCTCTCGTGCCCAAGTCTGCTGTGGTAAGGGCAAGAGTGATGTTACCCAAACACACACACACACACACACACACACACACACCCGTTTCATAAAGCACTTCCTACAAATGTGTGTTCCGAGTTATGGATTCCTCTAGAAGCTTCCCAAACTTCCAAGTTCTCTCTCCAAACCCCGCCAACCACAGGTGTCTATCTCAGTGGTGGAGGGAGCCTTGTTTCCAGGGTAAATTTCTCTCCTGTGACATGAAGGCACTTCGGGTACAGGCCTTGCTCAAAATCATGGTGGGGTGACAGAACCTTATTACAGAGATATTGTCTAGGGCTCCCTGGATCTCCCGCTGGATGGGGGGCAATGCCAGATCGAAGGTTCCGGGGAGCAGTGGCATCCCTAATTCAAGGAGGAAGAGGCTGAGTCAGGGAGTTTAGGAAACCTGCCTAAGTCAGGAAGTTAAACTTTAATATATAAACTCCATGCAATCCAAACGGGAGTTTTACTTTCCCTCAGGAAACTGGTAATTGTAAACATTCTTTGTGAGAACAAACATCAGAAACAGCTACGGTGATTACAAGACTAATCAAACATATAATAATAACAGAACAAACAAAAAAGAGTGATAAGAACCTTGTTCTCCCAGCTCATAAAATACACAACAAAGCTTCAGTAACTAACCCAGGGTCACACCAGCGCAGATATGAGGTCACATGTTAAAATAATGGCTTCAACTGTGCTGTGGCATCATCTTGGAGTTTAAGAAAAAAAAAAAAATGTAGAGATGCTGATCTCACTGGTTGAGACACGGTATGACCTGAGAGCTTCCTGGTTCGTAAATGCTTGTTAGGTGATTTTAATGAGCACAAATGGTGAGAATCACTGGATTAACAGAATGGAAAAAAGGTGCACAACGCATACTGAAGTTTCTAAACCACTGGTGGGAAAGGGTCCCAAGATACCTCGAAGTACACAGAGGAATTTCATAGGTAATAAAAGTGGCGTCAAAACACGGGGGGAGGGGCACCTGGATGGCTCAGTGGGTTAAGCCTCTGCTGTCAGCTCAGGTCATGATCTCAGGGTCCTGGGATCGAGCCCTGCATCGGGCTCTCTGCTTAGCAGGGAGTCTGCTTCCCTCTTTCTCCCTTCCTGCCTCTCTGCCTACTTGTGATCTCTCTCTCTCTGTGTCAAATAAAATTAAAAAAAAAAAAAAAAAACACTGGAGGAAAATGTACCAGGAGTGTTGGTGTAACTGATGATTAAGTAGGATCTAGAATTCACTTCTTTCAACAGAAATCCTTGAAACAGGACTGACTAATCTATAATGTGGTGGAGTCAGCGCTTCTAGGCTAAGAAAAACAGAAACTTTATATGAAGTAGAAATATGAGGATCTGACTGCTTATAAGTGACACTCAGTCATGAACTGTGCAAAAGATAAAGTTGCCACACATAGTACAGAAAAATAGTCGAGAACCCTAATTTGCACAGAAAGAGAGAGAGAGAGAGAGTTTATAAACCAAAAGCAGAAAGGCAAATATTCAGTAGAAAAATTGAGAAATAAACACAAAGAGGCAAATGACAAAATAAAATGTACACTGTACAAATTGTCAATACATGTTAAAGTGTGTTTTGCCTCATCAGTAATCAAAAGTGCTGTTAAAGGTTAAAATGATTCATCTTTCTTCATTCATCATATTGGAAAGGGTTAAAAGTCTGACAAAACCCCAAAATAGCTGGGATGTGGGACAATTGAGACTCTCATGCACTGTTGCAGGGAATGAAATTTGGTATTTCTTTCTGGAGTGGAGTTTGCTAACTGAAATCAACTTCTGTTGTTGTGGTGGCTGTTGTGGAGGACCCACGTCTTTGACCCAGCGATCATACTCTCAGGAATTTATTGTGAAGGGGTCAGTGCCGAGAGGATATGAGTAGGAACATAATGGCATTCATTAATGTTTTCAGTGGTGACATTCCAGGAATAACCGAAACATCTGTATGTAAATGAATGGCTACCCAGACCATAATATACACATACAAATAAAGACACATTATTTGAAATCATGCATAATGCTATAGATTTTTAATCATTATAAAGATGGTGATCTTTTACACATCCTTCTTCGGTATACACTATTCTTTCTCCAGAAGCTGCTATTCCCTTCATTTCCAGATCTGGCTCACTCCTAATCATTCCCAGACCAGCTCAAGTTGTCTCTTCTTCAGTGTCCTTCATGTCCTTCTGAGCCGTGTTAAGTAGCTTCGACCTCTTAACACCCAAGACATCCCTTGGCTGCTTCCATGACAGTACTTGTTCATTTCTTCATGCAAAAAAATGTTTTATTGAGTACTTACTACTATGCTATTGAACACTTCTGAAGCAACTGACTCTTTACCTGGGCATCTCTCCTGCTAGACTACAGGCCATAGCAGAGCAGGAACTGTGCCTGATGTATTCTCTTACCCCAGACTCCAACCTGGCAGTTGGTATATGAGAAAGACAAGTTTATTGAAGGAAAGAAGGAAGGGATGGATAGATTGATGGATGGTTAGAAGGATGGATGAATGGATAAATAAATGAGGGGTGGATAAATAGATAGAGAAAGGGTAAATGGATGGATGGATGGAAAGAAGTGTGGATGGATGGAAGGATGGATGAATGGATGGATGGATGGATGGACAGACGGATGGATGAATGGACGGATGGATGGATAGATAAATGAGAGATGGATGGATAGATGAAGTCAGTTGGTGTTTGGGTGGTGGGGTGGGTAGCTAGAGGAGTGGATAGATGGTTGACTAGATGGGACTCTGTACATAGGTGAGTGGGTAGATAACCCAAAGAGTGGGGGGTATAGCATCCCTGAGAGCATTTGCCATCCTTCCTCAGGAAGGACATTTAGAGAACCCTTATAATCTAATGCTATATGCACAGCTATATATAGGGTCTACAAAGTACATATTTAGGGACTATAAATTGTTCAAAGTTATCAAAATTATATCATTATTTGAATACATCTGTTCTCCCGTATCAAAACAGAGGAAGGACAGCAACCAGACCTTATGTATTTGCCAGGGTTCGATCTGCAAACCAGAAAGTGGGGAAATTCATTTCCCCCAGACGTTGGAAAGGCCAAGAAGCCAACAGAGGAGACAGAAGCAACCCAGAGATGAGCAACTGCAAGAATCCCCTTCCCCTCCCCCACCAGGCCAGCGTGGGGAAAGGAGAGCTCCAGGTGATCAAGCAGAGGAGACAACCAATTGGGCAGCAGCTGGGCCCACAGTGGGCTGGACCAGTGCGGGCTGGTCCCAGAGGAAACACAACCAGCGCCCAAGCAAAGGAGACAGCCTCCTCATTTCTCCTTCCTCTCTCCCGCCTAGGTCTCCCACTGGCCAAGCGGTTGCGGGACCTGGGAAAGTGGGCCGCGGGCATCAGCAGAGGGCATGGGGTGGGGAACGGATCTGAGGACAAATAGGCCCACACCTGCACACCCCACAAAATTGAAGTCAATAAATATTTAAATGTATCCGCAATGTCACATTCTTTATGTCAGCCAAGCAACTGCAAATGAACGCTTACAATACGTTATGAATAAATTATGTTGGGTGTGTGTACATTTTAATATGTCTGATGTGGTGGGGGGGCGGGGGGTTGCTGAGGACAGTCAAGGCCTTAAAGTGACCCTCCAGGCAGTTTCTATTTCTTGTGTGTATTTCAGGTCTCTACTTGAATAATTTGGGGCAAATTACTTTATCCGGGTTACTCATTTTTATAAAAATGCATGTGAAGTTTTCCAGAATCCCTGTGCACTTAAAATAGTGTCACAGATGTGCCTGAGCCCATCCTCCGTGCTAGAAGCCATCACGTTTCTGAAAGAGGCTCGCTTTGCCAGAGGAAGCAGGCATAAGTGGTCTCTATGCAGGACAGTCCATCTTCGTGCACCCAAAGCATGCACAGGTGTATCTTTCTCGAACTGAAAACCCCACTCCCATCAGGAAAAGAGTGATGATTTAATGACAAGGACACTCGCTGTGTTTATATTAGTGAGTATTTTATCTTTCTAAATGCTGAGTGGGATGGGATAGCATCACTTAGAGTGTATCAGCAGTGATGGACTACGGACCATGGGTATGTTTTTATGTGTGAATATGTCCCAAATCATTAGTTAATTAACTAATTAATTTTTATATATTTACTCGACAGAGAGGAAGACAGTGAGAGTAGGAACAGAAGCAGGGGGAGTGGAAGAGGGAGAAGCAGACTTCCCACTGAGCAGAGAGCCCAATGTGGGGTTCAATCCCAGGACCCTGGGATCATGACCTGAGCCAAAGGCAGATGCTTAACGGTTGAGCCACCCAGGCACCCCCCCTTTTTAAATTTTTATCAGTGTTTTTTTTTAATTATCCTTAATAACTTGTATAAATTTGTTAGTAAAATTGTAATATTTGTTGAATGACAGCCCCTCCGACCCAGAGCCATAGCCTGGAAAATGAGACCACGGATGGAGTAACAGGACTGCAGGGACTGAAGGAAATCATGATGGAGGTCCTTCTCAGTCTGGTTCTTTCTGCTTGGGGATAAGCTGGACCCTTCTGGTTCTTGTCCAGTTAAAACTCAGAGTCTGGCCGGAAAAATATGCCTTACAAGCATCTGTGCTTCCAGAGTATCTCTCGGGGTTGTTCTCCCCATGGGCACCCTCTGAAATCACAGGTACAATGACACGGGCTGCAAATCTCAGCAAGGATCCCTGGTCCACAAGGACATTAAGCCCCTCCATCAGGACCATTCACAGGGAGTTTAGTGTAACTGCAGGTGTATTAGGCAGGGTTCTTCACAGAAACAGAAGCAATTGAGTATAACTCTCAATACATAGATGATAGATTAATAGCTGAGAAATAGATACATAAATAGATAGGCAGGCGGATGATAGTGTGTATTATAAGAACTTGATTAACTTGATTATGGAGGTGGGCAGGTCCTAAGATCTACAGGGTGAGTTGGCAAGTTGGAGACCCAGAAAAGCTGATGGTCTACATACAGCCTGAGTCCAAAGGTCCGAGAACCAGGAGAGCCAAGGCTGTAAATTTCCACCTGATGGTTAGCAAGCTATGCACCCAAGCAGAGTTAATGTCTCAGTGCAAGTTGAAAGGCAGTCAGGCAGAAAGAACCCCCCCCACCCCCTTGATTGGGGTAGGACCACCCTTCTTGTTCTCTTCATGCCTTCAACAGATTGGCGGAGGCCCACCCACATTATGAAGGGCCAGTTCATCTTTGCGCCATCTACTAATTTAGATGTTAATCTAATCCAGAAACACCCTGACAGACACACCCAGGATGGCCAGTCAAGTTGATACTAAACTTAACTATCACAATAGACACCACATTTATAATTTTTTTAAAAGATTTTATTTGTTTATTTGACAGAGATCACAAGTAGGAAGAGTAGCAGGCAGAGAGGGGGTGGGAAGCAGGCTCCCCACTGAGCAGAAAGCCCAATGTGGGACTTGATCCCAGGACCCTGAAATCACCACCTAAGCCAAAAGCAGAGGCTTAACCCACTGAGCCACCCAGGCGCCCCATAAATATTTTGTATTTTCTATTTGCCTTTCCTCCCCACCCCCCCGCCCCCGGCCAATCATTTGCCTTCTGCGGGTTCAGTCTACAGCCCTGGAGGAATCCCTGGAAGCCCTCTTCCCTCTCCGGGTCTTGGTGTTTTTTCAGGGAAAGGTGAGATGGAGAGATGGGCCTGGGGATCCTGCTAGTTCTATAAGGGACAATAGGTCTTCTGACCCTATATTCTGTTATACCTTGAGATTTTGAAGCCACGATCTAAAGCAAGAGTCAGCAATTTTTTTTTCTTTTTTTGCAAAGAATCAGAGAGTAAATATTTTCAGCTCTGTCTCTACCATAATTATTTAACTTTGCTATTGAACACACGAAACAGCCATAAACGATGCATGACAAACGAAGTAGGTGGGTTTCAAGAAACGCTATTTACCAATCAGGCTGTGGGCTGCCCTGGGCCTGTGGGCCAGAGTCGGCAGACTCCTGGACTAAAGGGAGCTTATTTCCAAAGACTTAATTAGTGATTGTGATAAAGGTGATAAACGTTCAGATGATGATAATGATGAAGAAGATAAAAATGCCTCTTTGCCTCCTCCCACATAAGGCGTATGTACACGTTTCTTAAATCTTAAAATAATGCCAACTGGCTGTAGGCCATGTAATTCCCCCCACCCCTAGGGAAGCACATTTCCCGACCCTGGGAAACTGTGACTTGCTTGCCGAGCCTGCAAAGGGGACTTGCTGACGTGAGTAGGACTATTACCTTACCCTGGGGAGATTATTCTTGATTATCTCAGTGGATCCAATTTAACCATGTGGGTCTCTAAAAGTGGAGAACCGCTCTTGGCCAGGTCAAAGAGACGTCTGAGTGACACAGACTTGACCCTCTGGGGCTGGCTTGGAAGATGGGAAGAAGCCAAGAGAAGCAAGGAACTCCTTGGGGCCACTAGGAGCAGAGAGGTAAAGAGACTCTGGAAGGGACACATCCTTGCCCAGACCTTGATTTTGGCCCCGTGACACCTACATGACTGTCCGATAATAAATTTATGTTACTTCAGCCACTCAATCGATGGTGATTTGGCTACAGCCCCCAGAGAAAACAAATACACTACCTCCCCGAGAAAATCTCCACACCACAGTCTAAATGATCGGCCATAGTGACACTACCGGGAGATACCCACTATTCACATACATTTTTTCAGATTTTTCTATATGGATTCAGGCAGCGAGGAAGAGAAAGAGAAATATAAATACATTGTTTACATTGGATATAATGTATATCCTGTTTTATTTCATTTAAGGTTTTAAAAGAATTTTCCTGTGCCAATAAATTTTCTTCAAAAACATGTTTTCTAGTATAGATGAGTCATAATTTATTCACATTCCCCCTTTTTAATTGTTTCTAATCTTTTCACTAGTATAAAAATTGCCAAGGAGAAAATTCTTGCACATATTGAAGTGTTAGAATGTGTTAAGGTTACTATCCTTTTTTTTTTTTTTTGCCATAAAAGTTGTGACTATTTTTCCCCCAGTTTTATTTTAATTTATTCAAGCTCATCTTGATGTATAGAGATTTTACATTTCGCTTGAGTCCAATAGACCCGTGCTTCTCCATCCTGTCTGTTCTTCTATGGCTGGGAAGGCAGTTCCCGCTTGCAGACTGATGTTTTCCTTCTAGTTCTTTGAGGAACTTATGTTTTCACTTTTGCCTTTAGTCTAGCTGGTATTTATTTAATTTCCCAATTAATGAAACACTGCTGAGGGGCGCCTGGGTGGTTCAGTTGTTAAGCATCTGCCTTCGGCTCAGGTCATGATCCCGAGGTCCTGGGATCGAGCCCGGCATCAGGCTCTCTGCTCCGTGCTTCTCCCTCTGCCTGCTGCTCCCCCTGCTTATGCACATGCTCTCTCTCTCTCTCTCTCTCAAATAAATAAATAAATATATATATATATTTTAAATGAAACACTGGTGAACAGTGTTTCCAACACCTTCCATTGAAGGATCCTTAACTTGGGCCGTGGGTGTTGAGTTCTGGCTGTCACACTTCACTGCTTCCAAAATGTATATTATTCCCCATGTTAACATCTATGAAATTCAGAGGACCTCAACCCTGGGTGGGTGCTGCCTCTAATTCCAGTCCTCGGGGGAGATTTACTTTTTTCCCTCCACTCAATGCCAAGGTTAAGTTACAGACAAGTCTTTGTTGTCCTGTTCTGCATGATGGGTTTCTTTCTAGTGGACATTTACACCAAGAATATAGCCTTTGGTGCCACAACAGTGTCCCTGATGGACTTGATCTGGAACTTACTCTGTTACTGGTACATAGAGTAATATATGCCTTACAATCAGTATTACATTTTAACTTCAAGGAAATATGCTATATCATGGGTCACAGGTAACACATCAGGTTCAGTTTCTGGGTTACTTTTTTGCCTCTCCTCAATTATACCAATAATGGTGGTGTTTTGAAATCATTTTGTTTCAACATCTGGTAGGATAATTTCTTCCTCATCATTCTTTCTTTCCAAAATGTTCCTGACTACTGTTTCCCATCCCAGATTAACATTAGAATTAATGTTTCAAGTTCTCACACACTATCCACATCAATAAATGAATAATTAAAAAAAAAAACCTCTGCTGGAATCTTTATTGGATCTTTATTAATCCTATGAATAAATATAGGAAGAATTGATACCTTTACAATATTCTGAAGCTAATATAATTCCTAATCAAAGTTTAACATTTTTTATTATTTTAGAGACTTTTATCTTTTGTGTCATTAAAATTTTATTCATATTGGTTTTTTCATATTTCTGGTTAATGACATTTTTTCCTAGTTATATATTTTAATGCCACTGAGAATAGATTTCTGCTTTTGCTGATTTTTTATTTGGTTACTTTCAGCATATAGTATAGCTAATGATTTCTGTAATTTTGATTTTGTAACTAGCCACCTTTCCGAACTTTCTTAATCAATCTCAAACTGTATGTATATGATTTTAAGGTATCATCCACTTTTGGATCAAAATTTTAAATGTCAATTCTTTAGGAAAATCAAAGAAACACTGCCATGTCCAATAAATGCATTGTTTGTAAGATGCATTCTGAGGGTTAAAATCTCCTGCATTTGAGAATGAAGAGACTTGGATTTTATGAGCAGAAGAACCATATTATTGACACATAATTACAGTATTATCTGTTTTCTCAGCTTCTCTGCTTATTTTTCTCTTATGTATTATTTTACTGGCTAATATTAGTGATGTTGTTCTTGATTTTAACGAGAATGCCTCTAGTCCTATAGTTTTTAATTACTTAAGTTTTTTTCAAGGTGGGGAAGGTTGTGGTCCTTTTGAAAATCTGCTGAAAGATAGGCATTGTCCTCCAGATAAAAGCAAATACGTGCCCACACCCAGACTCAGAATTTCTCTACAAATCACCAGAGTTCTTAAAACCTGATTAGGGACTTTTTTTTTCTCTAGGGTTTTACCTTTTGGAGAAGTGTTAAATGCTAATTTCAGATAGAAAATCTTTGGGGGCTCAGTTGATTAAGGAACCCTCTCTTGATTTTGGCTCAGGTCATGTTCTCAGGATCGTGAGATGGAGCCCCAAGTCGGGCTCCGTGCTCAGCAGGGAGTCTGCTTCAGATTCTCTCTCTTCCTCTCCCTCTGGCCCCCCAACAAAATAAATAAAATAAAATAGTAGAAAATCTTTGCTTGATTAGGACCTTCTCTGGATTTTCATTTTATTTTCCCTCCTTAATATCAGTAATTAGTGTTGAATTCTGGTAAATACCATTTAGGTTATTGTGGTAGAAGGAGTCATTCCTCCCTTTCTTCAGGCCTCCCTGTTTTCACACACTTTCCCATGAGACCTGGGGATCCCCCCTAGAGAGAAAGAGCCGATTCCTCTGCCTCTATTACTAGGCACAGGTCTGTGACTTCTTCCCATCAACCGGGTGTTAGCTGACTACATGTGAGCAGGAGCTAAAAATGGGCCCTTGTGGTTGGCCGTCCCATCTCATGCAAAATTCTGCTATCACCACTAGAAAAGCATGAGGTAATACTAACCTTCTGCTGCAAAAAGTAAGAAAGATACAGGGGCAGAGCTGGCTCTAAGGGTAGAGCCATATAGAGCCCAGTGACTGCTCTCAGCACCTAGCGAGTTCAGGTCTTTGCCATGTGGCCCTCTGCACTGAGCCATGGGTCACAAGGAAATCTACTTGAGGGGAGGGTGAGAGTCACTGCTCTAAACAGATCAAAGCGCTCACCTGATTAGGTCAGGCCCACCCAGGATACCCTTCCTTTAAAAAACTCAGCCTCAACTCATGAAGAACACTGCATCTACAAAACCCTTACCTTTGCCATATTCTGTTGGTTAGACTAAGTCACCATTCCCCAGGAGGAAGGGATTATATAAATTCCTACCGTGAGGAGGCAGGGGTTATATAAATTTATTGGGGATAATCTTAGAATCTTACCTTTTACAATTATGTATTTATTTTTACTGGTAATATTATTATTTTACCATTTACCATATTATTAATATCAATATTTTATTTTAATATTAACATGTTAATATAATTAATGCAAATTAACTATTAGTAGATAAAAATAATGCAACATGGTTTAACATGTAAAGATCACATTCGTGTGTTGATATAATAAACCATATTAGTAGATGGTTAATTAACTAATATGGTTAATCATATGATATGTTAATATAATCTTTATATGTTAAAGCACTTTGCATTCCTGGAATAAATCTCATTTGGTCATAATTTATAATTCTTTAAAGATACTGCTGAGTTTATTTCATTAGTAATTTCATTTGTTCTTCTATTCTCATGTTCCAATAGGAGATGGGTCTGTAGATTTTCAGCCATTCTTGCTGGGTTTGGTAGGAAAAAGTAAAGCTGACATGTGAAACTCCTTCAGAAGTCTGCTGTGTCTGTCAGGACTCAGGAACACAGAACTGCCACATGCGTAAACAGAGTAAGAATGAGAACTGTTAAGGGGAGAGAGGATCTGGGGAAGTGAAGGGTGGGTAAGGGGCATGCTGAAGGATGCTTGTTGCTGGAAAAGTTAGAGCTTGTAGGAAGATTGGAATGCCATGAGCAACTGCACTGAGCTGCAGGGGGAGCTCACTGAGAAGCCCCTCTGGGGGAACCTGCCTCTGTGGGCTCTAAACAAGCAGTGGAGGTGGTCTTAGAAGTGTGGTGGGAAGAGGAACAGAACACAGGGTAAGAGTGGAGGGAGGATAGCCCCTCTGCCTGCCTGACCCTCTGATCATGACTTGTCCCTCCTTCCCACACTCCAGCTATTCTGGGAAATGCAAGTGCAGCAGTGCTAAGTAGACAACACACAAACCGCACACACCTACTCTCATTTGCTGAGGTCGGCAATGCTTCAGAGGGTATGGGAACGATATACTCCTTGAAAGATAGAAAGGACTTATTCATAGACCTTTTAGTGCCGGGCTAGCTCACAAACAGCTCACAAAGCAAGGCTGTGTGTCAGCTAGGGAGAGGGGTGATTCTAGGCTAAAGTAGCAGACCTCTGTGCGTTCACAGAAAGCACAGATGTCTTATTTGTGCACTGACAGCCAGCATGATCCCCACAGCGGTCAGGGCACCTCCCCTGAGTGAAGGACAGGCAGGTCTATGGTCAGAGGGAACATGGAATGGGAAAGGCTGCCTTCCTTCACCATCCTTATAGCTTTAGCTCTTCCTTGTCAACTTTTAAAGCTTTTATTTTTTGAAGTAGTTACAAGTTTTAAACTAAAATAACAACAATAATAATAATATTGTCCTTCCCAGGGGAGATTAATTCATTTGTTTTATCATCATTGCCAAATTGCTCAATGGTACGTTCCTCCCTCAGCGATCTCTTTTGTTTGCTTGTTTTATGCTTTCTGAGTCGTGTGTCCTTTTCATAGGTTTCCTTTAATTATTTTAAATTTAAACATCAAGGAATTAATTCTGGTAGTATTTTCTTAAAGCAGAGGAACAGAAAGTTAAGTGTGGTGGTAAACATTTGAAAACATAACTGGGTCTTGCTTCATACTTGTTTTAAATTCCTTGTCTGATATTTCCAAAATCTGTGTCATTCCTAAGTCTGTTTCTAACACTTGTTTTGTCTCTTCAGTCTTGCTGTTTGGTGTGTCTTGCAATGTTTTCTTGACAATTAAACAGGTGATGGGCAATTGGCATTGAATTAAATAGGCCTTTACTGCATGGATTTACATTACATTCTGAGTCTAAGTATCAGCAGCTTCAAATTTCTTGTGTCTGTGTTTCTATCTCCCCTCTTGACCTTGGGCTTCCTTACGAACTCCTGCTCAGATAGAGTCCACAACTGGCAACACACTCAGCTGTGATCCACTCTCGCTATATGGGCAGTTGGGTGCTGTAGGGCAGGATTGGGGAGAGGACTGTTCTGTAATATTCTGATTAAATCCCAGTATTTAAGTGTTTTTCAGTGATATGACCCTCATAAGCATATGTCAGTTGGTATAGCTTGCCCTCTGCTACTGCCTTCTCTGGCTGTAGCATTCCCAAATAATTTTCTGGAAGTTTTATTCTTGTTGACTATGTTCCCATCCTGAATCACCCTTTATGCGTGTCAGAAAGTCTGGAAGGGCCTTCAGTGGGGATGAATGCCCTTCCTCTGAGTGCGGTAGTATTTCAGAATTTCACTCTAGCAAATCTACTTCCCTTGAGAGTAGGATTTCGGTGTGGAGAAGGCTTTGGGAGCATTACTCAATCAGCATACTCCCTCTCCTACTGCCAGAGCTATGAGGAAAATCTTCCTCTCTGGTCACTGTAAGACTCTGGTTGGGGTCCTGGAGGTAAAGGTCATGAAGCTGTGAAGGCCTCTATAAGATTTTGGTCCCAGAAGTTTTTTATTCTTTCATGAGCCCAGATTCAGTTTCCAGCAATTCTTCAGTTATCATTTAACAGATCCTACCAGCTTATCGTTCCCATGGCTTCAGCTCAACTTAGTAGTTTTCTGTTGCTCTGTCTCTCTGGGTGGACCTGTCTCTCTAGGTTAGAGAGTGGCTTTGCCCTGCCACTGTGTTTCTCTGATGCATCCCAGAAAAGTTGTTGATTTCCAGTGTGTCCAAACTGTTATTGTTGCTGGGACAAGAACGATGACATTCAAGTTCTTCAGCTCCATATCAGAACTGAAACCAGAAGCCCTCATTATGTTTTCACTTAGATATTAAAAAAGGAGTGTTCCATAGATTATTTTCATTAATTCAGATGTAACTCTAATACTCATTAAAAATATGGAAGTTGGCAGCTTGGGGTTCACTGTATCAATTTAAATGCATCTTTGTAAGGATGCTTTTCATTTTTAGACTAGAAAGAGACCAATACTGGCCTGGGGGAAAGCATTGCAACTTTTGCCATTGGTCATGTATATATACTTTTTAAAGACTTATTTATTTATTTTAGAGAAAGCGTGCAGTGGGAGAGGCAGAGGGGGAGAGAGAAGCTCAAGCAGATACCCCGCTGAGCACAGAGCCTGATATGGGCTCAATTTCACAACTCTGAGATCACGACCTGAGCCAAAATCAAGGGTCAGATGCTTAACCAACTAAACCACCCAGGTGCTCTGGTCATGTAATATATATTATAATGTGAAGCCCGTGTACATCTTCTTTCATCTACTCTTGAAGACATCACCAAGCTAGACTTCATGGCTTCCTTAAAGAAAAAGGAAAATGGTTTCATGGGTCTCCTGAAGTCAGGAGGGCAAAGGTGGCCAACTGGTTCACATGTTCCATGATCCTGGGAAAGGACCGTCATGACAAATAGACACAGTCAAGGGGAAATGTCAGCATCTAAACATAGACAATCCTAGGGCGCTTGCGTGCTCTGTTGTTAAACATCTGTCTTCAGCTCAGGTCATGATTCCATTGTCCTGGGATTGAGCCCCTCATCGGGCTCCCTGCTTGGCAGGAAGCCTGCTTCTCCCACTCCCACTCCCCTTGCTTGTGTTCCTTCTCTCACTATGTCTCTCTCTGTCAAATAAATAAAATATTTTTAAAAATGGACAATCAATCGTAGTAAACAACAGTTATTTTGTACAAACAAGTATGAAAAATAGAAACCTTAAAATAAATTGAAATAATTCAAATGCAAATTTGTACCATAAAGACCTGTTGAGATAGGAAGTGGGGGACAGGATGGAGCCGGTGACAACAGACCTGGGTGTAGTATAGCATGACCTAGTATTCAAATCAGACTTCAAAAAGATAGCCTGTTTAGTTGCCTAACATAGCAAGACTAGGAGAGAAACATAAGGAGGAGGAAACGAACTTTGGTTGAACACCTATTGAACCACATTTCATTCGCTCATCTATTTATTCATCCATTTCAATGAATTGCTGCTTTCTTACTACACACTATATACTGTTCTTGGTGCTGTTCATTGAAAATTAATGGGATCTGGTCCATTCCCTTGGGGAGCTTATAATCCAGTATGGAAGGCAGACAGGGAGCCAGCTCAATACACTATAGTGTAAAATACAGTAAGAGAGGAGACTACATGGATTTCTTCGGAATATCCTAGGAGGAATCTGAACACTGCCAGGATAGTCATGCAGCACAAGATACATAAGATGCCAGGGAGGAGACTGAGCATGGGGAATGACAAGAAGAGTAAGCCAGGCAGAGGGGGAGCAGGCATGAAGCCCCGGGGTGTTGAGGAGCCTGACTCTTGAGAATTGTTGGGACTGGTGTGGGTGCCATTGACGGTGTTCCAGGTGGGTGTCAGGATAACACCCTCATCCTTGGACAAGGGGAGCGATGGAGAGATTTCAGCAGAAGAGCTGCATGATCACACCTGTGCTTAGGAGACACCATAGTGACAGTTATGAAGGAAACGGGTTGATAGGCCAAATACTGACCACACAGAGACCAGTAGAGAAATCCATGTGGAAGTGACCCAGGCTCAAAATAAAGGGTCGTGGTGAAGAGGGAGATGTGGTGGAGGACCCACCAGATATTAAGAAGGTGAAGTGGGTGGCCCTCCATGGCTGGTCTGATGGAAGGTCTGGGGGTTTGGGAGGCATATACAGGGCCCTGGGCTGAAAGATAGTCATGGAGTGATGGACGAGTGTGGGATGGCTACATTGACTATGTTTGGGGGTATCTGGATGGAGCATCCAAGTGCCTGGATCCAGACTTTGAAATTAAGGAGGGACCCAAACATGGAAGCTGCCATAGACGAGGAGCTCTGAAGGGGACATGATCAGTGCCCCACCAGTGTTCCCAAGGCCACTCACATTAGCTGTTGCATGGACCCCCCACCGCCCCATCTGTGCCTGTGTCTCTTTGCTGGAGACTCTCTGGCCTTGGGCACTGCCTGATGTTGGCACAGAGCAGGCTCAAAGTGCTGGGAGGGGAGGGAGGGATGCTGCTGGCTCACTACCCAGCTTCCTGGCCCTTTGGGGTGCCTTGTCATCGTGTGTCCTAGGCTCGTGCTTCTCAGAGCTTAGTCTTTGTTAAAACCCAGATTCCTGGGCACCCCTCAGACAGTCTGATCTAGTAGGTCTGGTGGGGAAGAGTGGGATGAGATTGGCATTCCAAGCCGTTCAGCCTTGCTCCTAGCAGCCTGAGTGGTAAGTAACCCTTGTTAACACACACCCTATGGATTCTTCCCGTCCCCATCTCCCCTGGGATCACATCCCAGAAGAAGTGCCATCATCCATCTCCCTGAGGTCTGTTTTTGAAAATCTTAATTACAATATCCACTGAGTCTCCATCTTATTATGTCAGATGGTGTTGAGGTTGGAGGGGGCAATTACAGTAACTATTTCTGAATTGTCATCAGAGTAAAAGCAGAAAGGCATCCATGAGATATCCTCAGGTTCAAATGGCAACTAGCAAGTTGTGCCCAATCCCCCTGGTCTCCCTTGAAATATGCCTGAAAATATTCACGGAGACAGGGAAGAAAATCAAAACAGCCTGGAAACATGGCTTATTAACCAACTATTTTTAAGGACCCTGGGAAGAAATCTCATCAGCCACATGGGCATGGGGCCCATGTGAGCCAATGGTCTATGCAGCAGCCCTGTCTTTCTCTGCTGTGTGCTCCCACCCTCGTGAGGAAGAGCTAATTATTATCACTTTCATCACTGTTATTGTATTGTCTTTGGGGCATTAGTGTTGGCTTATTTTTACCATTATCGTTGATGTCATCACTCATATTATTATGTTGTGGCCTTCTCAGGAGTCCACGAATCCCCTGAAAATGGTGGAAAATATGGTGCCTTTTTCTGAAGGGAGGGCCCCCCAAGCTTGGATCTGATTTTTCCGAGGAATCCTCAATATGCCATCAGCCATTGAGTGAGAGGCCAGGTTAAGCCCACAAGAGTGAATGGTATTATAAAGAGATAAACAGATCTGTGTGCAGATTGAGAAGGTAATAGAGTGAGCACCAGCCCCAGGAGTGGGGAGACAGGCAGGTGCTGTGGGCAGTGGGGAAGGGAGGGAACAAATGGTCCAGAACCCCGGAGGAGCGGGGAAGGAGGAGAGGGGACAGTGTTTGAGGTGTCTCCAGGCCAGGCCAGGGCCAGGGGCCTCCTCGGGTGGCCCAGACACTGTCGGGAGTGACTGAGACGTGTGTCAATGGACCCAGCACATTCAGAAAGCCAGGCCTGCAGGACAGGAGGTGGGCTGGTGGGAAGAGAGAAGATATTGATGGGAAAGCCAGGGGGCCAGGAATGTTGCAAGAAACATGACATTTTTCCATCTCTGTCTGAAATAAAGAGACTGAGGCTCAAATGTGCCAAGCTCACTCAGGTCATTGAGCACAGAGTGGAGACTGGCTTCAGTCTGTCCCTCTTTGGAGCATCCTTTTCGGTGCATAATATTTCTTCAAATTGCCAAAGAGTCTCTGTGGCCATGACTTAAAATCTCAGATTTGCACAACTGCAACTTTGGGCTAAAATTCCTCTACAGATCCCTTCCCACAGTGTCAGCTCTGGCCATTCTCAGGGTCACTCTCCAGGGTGCAAGCACCCCATGAAGGGACAATGCAATGGAAGTGAGAGGGTCCACCATCATATATCTCCCCTGACCTTTGGCAGAAAGCTGAATGGACCAGATGCCTCGGGCAAAGCAGAGGAATGGTCCAGAAAATGGAAAGACACTGTGCCCACTAGAGTTTTGCTTAGATGTGACTTGCAGCAATGACACCCATGTCTTGATCCCATCTGTCTTCTGATGGCCTGGTGGAGCCACTGGGCAGATGCCAGCATGTCATCAGCCTTCTCTGGAGGGCAGGACACTTGCCTGAAAGGACATAGGAGCCGTAGGAGGTCCGGGCAAGGGTGCGTAGTGCCTACGCCTGGACACACATGCCTGTCTGGAGAGCACATGAGTTGAGGAGCAGAATTCACATGAAGACAGAAACACTACCATCCTTGGCTTAGCAGAAGCCACTCCTCATGTGTACCCTTCCCGCGTAGACCCAGACCGGAAATGCCCTGGTCGCCACGACATAGGAAGATCCATTGTGTGAGGACAGGAAATAAAAGGGACCGAAGTGTGGAAGGTGGACACAAACCCGAAAATCTGACTGCAGCAGAAATGCAGCCACCAGACTCTGGAGAAGTCCCTCAGTACATGATCACTGTCTTCCATGCTTGAAAATGCCCTACCTCCCTTCCCCTTTCCTGCGATTGACCGTGTCGAAGAGACAGTGGAGCCAGGGAAGAAAGTGGTGGGCGGTCAGACAGCGGACAAGAACTTGAAGCTTCGTGAATGTGTGCTGCAAAAGAGACGGGGAGGAGAGCGGACACAGGAACAGAGGAGGGACTGCGAGCCCAGAAAGTGCCAGACCATCTTCATCCAGCAAAAAATACAATTGGCATGAATCACAAAAAAAAAGAAAAAGAAAAAGAAAGAAAATTAGGACTTGATCCCAGCAAAGCTATCAAATATCAATATTTGACATTTGACACAAATACAGATTCAACCAGTTTATCATTCACTCTCATACACTCGAAATCTAACCTGCCAGAGTTTCCTGCTTTCAGGAGCGTCCCACACAAGCTTCCAGAAGCAAGGTGTGCTGCCTCAGTGGGACCCGAAGTCAGCACCACAGTTTCTTCTCTGTTTGCTGGTGAAGGAAGTACTGAGCTATCTCAAAGAGGAGAAAGTTAGAGCCCAGCCCCCAACGCCAGATTCACTCAACAATCAGCAGAATCGTATCCTTCTCTGACAGTTGGTGGCCCCGTCCTGTGACCAGGTGGGGTCTGCTTTACAAAGCCCTGAGAAATAAGAAATGCCAGGTGGTTTCAGACCAACCAGTCACATGTGAAATTGTGGCAGACTTAGTGTTGAGTCAGTCTTTTGAGCTCATCATGCATGATGGGCACAAATACAGACTCAGAGGGGACCCATGTCAAATTTCAGTTCTGGGGCTTGGCCCCGTGCCCCGGTCTCCAACAGCTGGCTCTGGCGGGCCCCAGCTCGAGGGAGTGATACTCGGACGAGATGCTGTATGCAGACCGTGCGGTCTGGGGCCCCTCTTTCCTAGCAGGTGCTCGACGACTAAGCAGGTACTGGTTCTCTGGTCACCTCGATGTTTCTAACAATGGAATCATTCACAAAGGTCTCTCCTAGGAGCCCTTTATCTTAAAGAACAATTTTTTTTTTAAGATTTTATTTATTTATTTGAAGAGAGATATCACAAGTAGACGGAGAGGCAGGCAGAGAGAGAGAGAGAAGGAAGCAGGCTCCCTGCTAAGCAGAGAGACCGATGCGGGACTCGATCCCAGGACCCTCCGATCATGACCTGAGCCGAAGGCAGTGGCTTAACCGGCTGAGCCATCCAGGTGCCCTTAACGATCAATTTAGAAACATGTAATTTGGGGGCGCCTGGGTGGCTCAGTGGGTTAAGCCGCTGCCTTCGGCTCAGGTCATGATCTCAGGGTCCTGGGATCGAGCCCCGCATTGGGGTCTCTGCTCAGCAGGGAGCCTGCTTCCCTCTCTCTCTCTCTGCCTGCCTCTCTGCCTACTTGTGATCTCTGTCTGTCAAATAAATAAATAAAATCTTTAAAAAAAAAAAAAAGAAACATGCAATTTGGTTTCAGTTGTCCTTTCTAAGCTGTGCCTTGTTTGTGCTGTAAAAAGACAGCCACAAAAAACACAACAGAAGAAAGGGTAGTTCAAGTGAGTTAAGGAATGAAACAGAAAGCCTAAAGTAGCTGCATTGATGCATTTTGCCCTTGATAATGATGCGGGGAAGGAGCCAAGGTGACGTCCACTGGAATGGGGTGACATGGAGAGAAGGGAAGGCACACTGGGAGAAAAGGAAAGAAGGAAGGCAGGCCTTCCATCCAGCCAAATGCTGCAAGGAAATGTAGCCATTTCTCTGCCTCCCCCGGTGATCTCCGAAGCCACCTGGACTCCCTGGGCTCAGAGGAGCTCAAAAGGCTTCCCTTACCCACCCCACGGGGAGCCATGTCCCCACCTGCGCTCCCCAACCTCCCCAGATTCTCCTAAAACTGCCACAGGAGACAAAAGACAATATGATTTTCATCTGCATTTAATGCCATATTTTATTTCCGATTTCTGGAAGCTGTGTTAGGAAGGAGGGTTTCCTTAAAATGAAAGGTAACCACACAGACTCACTTTCCCAATTCTGTGCTCATCTTTTCTGGCCGATTCTTCCCTCCCTTTTGGGACAAGGGGAGAAATGTGAGTTTGGTTTATAAAAGTGAAAAAAAAAAAAAAAGAAAAAGAAAAAGCCGTGGACAGAAGCATGCCCTTCTCTTCTGGTTCTTAGCATGCTGGAATGCACCTGTGTTAAAATATGAAGAAATAAAACAAATATAAATTATGCATTTTCCAACTTAATTTAAAATGCATTATGCTCTGCTTTGTTCTCTGGAATTAGTCTTATTAAGGGGACAGATCTGTATGGATTAATTTTGAGTCAGTTTATTCACTTCTTTGTAATTCAGTGGCAAGGATTTTTGTCCCCAGGCATCAAATTAATTTTTTTTTTTTACTGTAAGTAACACACACGAAATATAGACCTCTTTGTGTTATTTCTTTGTTTACCTAGCAAGCAACACATTCCCATATTATGTTTCCACCCAATGTTACATCTCTCCCTTTAAAGAACAAAACTTTCCAAATGATTTTTAAGGCAATGTAACCATTGTCACAATATTGGAGTTGAACACAATAATACCATTATCCTCTTCCTGCTATTCATTTACAGAGAGAGCCACATGGCCTCCCTCCAATTCAAACCAGGAGGCCACCGGCCCCAAGCCCCTGCCTCCGATAATTCTGGCAACGTGTGAACTGATATTTTACGACGATTTAAAATATGTACCAAATCATCATTTTTAAGTATTGTTTTAGTACCGTAATTCTTCGTTCCGCTCAGACGTTTTAAATCTTTATTTTTTTTCCTCCCCCCCTTAAACCGAGCAAGAAAATAGTCTGCCTTCTTAATTAGTCTTCTTTAAACAAAATATCCTTTCATATGCGCTAATAAAGACTAAGGATCCTTCCTCTCTTGTTTAAATAACTGCTTGCTGTGGTATAAAATTGTAAGACACACGATGCAGATCAAGTTGCGGGCTTGAAGTGGGGAAGAGGAACAAGCCGAGCCATAATAAGCAGATTTTAATGATTTACTATAAATCAGCATTTTTGCCCTGTCAGTGAGATTGAAGAGGCAGACAGCTCCTCACATGTCTGCCGAGCAAATGTCTTCCTGATGAATCATGTGCCCTGAATCACTGATCACAACATTCAAACGGCACATCCAAATAATGAGGGAAACATATACACAGCCTCCCGATGGCTGCTCGAAGACGGCAGGAATATATGTTTTTTCGTTGTGTGGTAGTTAAACCCTTACATTGATCCTCCCAGGGCTCCACGGAGGGTAATGGGAGCGTATATTACTGGGTTAACCGTCGCTGCCCTAACGTGGACTGATCTGCATAAATGCTCTGCCCCACCCCCAGACTTTTGATGAGAATCTAATCTAGTCTTGCAGAGATGGGGCGGCGGGGGGTGGGGGGGGCAGAAAGCCGGGTGGTGATGATAAACCTAAATGCAGAGAATCTGGCCACAGAGACCTGTAAAAATCGGAGCTAATTTCTGTTGGGTCAGAGGCTTGTTGCGTCTGGGGGCAGCTCTTCCAATGCCCCCAGCGGTCAGGACCCCTCCTGTCCCAAGCAGGATTGCTTCCTTGATCCGTGTCTAATATGCCTCCCGACATAAAGGGTTTCTGGGTTTGGGACCTAGCGCTAGAGAGAGGAGCACTGTTGGAAGGGTCTATTTGGAGAGTAGATGTACTGGACCCAGTACATCTACTCTTACCCAGTACACCCCAGACTGGACCCGGGGGCAGGGGGAACCAGGCGCAGATGCCTCTGGCTCAGACATGGAGCGCAATCTCTGCACGTGGTTCCATCTTTCACATGCAGGAAGCCTTCCCTGATTGTCCCCTTCAGGCCCTCCTCCTCTGCAGCTCTACAGCCTGCCTTCAGCCTCATAGGCATATGCTACTTGTCCATGGTCAGCCCTATAGTCCTTCTAGTGGTTACCCACCCTGGGGCACAGCGGCTTTCCCAGTTGCAAACATAGCACATTAACTCTTTCGAAGCCATTACGATATCTTACACATAGTATGGGCTTCAGCGTAACCTGCTCACTCCATGAGTAATGGATGAATGAGTGATAGGGTCCTAGCAGCCAAGGGGGGACCAGCCAAACTCAACGGGATCACAACACCCTGAGACCCCAGGATGCCAGAGACAACACGACAGCGTCCTGGGGCCAAGGGTGATCCATTGCCTCCTAACAGATTCTAACCCTGCTCCCTCTGGCTTCCACAGTCCCGCTTTGGTGCCAACAGAGAATATCCACTATGGGCTCATGCAAGGAAGCTGACCTCTGAAAAAAGCAGAAGACAAGTGTTCAGGAGTGAGCAGGGAGGGGCCTTTGCAAGCCAGTGCCATGTGCAGGAGACTAAAAGTCACTCACACTGGATGGTGTCCTAAGGGATTTTATTTAAAATACAAATCCAAGAATAAATTAAAGCTACCTCATACCCTGCCCCTAGCACGAGGAACGTAATTAGAACTCTGAAATTTTTTTCCAGGAACACCTTCTTGCTAATGAGAGCGGACCTGCGTGGTTGATTTGGGGACACCTGCCCCTTCACCACCCAGGACTTCATGACAACCAAACAAAATTTTCTGGTCTCCAAAGATGCCTCTGGCAAACTCAGAGACATTCAACCTCAGTTCCTGGCTTATCCCACTCCAACCCTTAGCACAGCTGCCCCGCTTCGAGGCAGGGTATGCCGGGGCCTCCAAATGCCCACGGTCAGTGCTCAGCTCATTGCTCGTTCTGGGGATGCCAAGATGCACAGGAACCCCGGGGCTTGCCTCTAGAAGCTCACCGTCCGAGTTTGCTGCTGGAGCAGCCTCGCTCCAACCTTGGGCGTAACCACTCCTTGCCCTGCTGTTGGAGAAGGACCCCCAATGGAGCCTGAGCTCACGCTGGGGAGGAGGGCAGGAGCAGACTCCAAATTCTGGGCTTCCCACCGCAGTCCCATGCGGGGTGCTCCCCACTGCTCTCCCGAAGGCAGGGGGAGCTCGGCAGCCCACACGTCGGCTGGAGCGTCCACCTCTCTCCTAACGCCATCTACTTAGTATTACAAATACAGCTCCCCTCGCCCCTGAAGACCCTTCTCGTCTCCCACAGTGAAAGTCATCATTCCTTTCTTGGAGTCTTTTAATGCTCTGGATATTTAGTTTATTCATTCATTCATTCATTCATTAGTAGAAGGCCCTCTGCCTGGTGCTGAGTAATCCAATGTGAGGAGAGGCTTCACAAGGCATTCTGCCCTCAGGAGCTTCTCCCCTAGACTGGCTACTCTGCCTGCTCGTCCCAGCAAGGAGGAGAAGGGACTGCCGTCAGCCAGGCCGTGGGGTGTGACACATCCCTTCCTGAGTCCGCTTGGAGCATTAGTTGTGTGCCATGCGGGGTCACCCCCGGGGGCCACAAGGACCTGACTTGTGTTGTCACACAGAGCCCCCCCCCACAACACGGTACAGAAGGACCCCTCACTGGTTGAATGCTCTGATGTCACCATCTTGAAATTCTCAAGGACTCATGAACAAGGCACCTTGCATTTTCATTCTGTAAAATTACTTCACAGTCTGGATCCCTTCTTTCAAGGGCTTCCAAGATGCAGGAAAGAGGAAATAAACAAGCAAACAAATAAATTAACAAGACATTGGGATGGATCATAGTGGTGAGATAGGGAGTGGGAGGGGGTTTCCACAGACAGGGACATCGAGGAAGGCTGGGGGGAGGGCACTTCCTGCAGGTGGCGGGGGGTGGGGGCAGCCACCAACAGGAGATAACACCAGCCAACCCCACTAGTTACATAAGGTCACTTTTCTGTTAAGGTCTGGATGTGTGGGAGGATGGAGACTTGGCCCCTCTCTGACCCTATGGGGAAATCAGGAGGGTAAGAAGGGGACTCCTGTCACCTCCGTTCCTGGGGTCAGCACCACTGGGAGCAGCAGGGAGGAGCCTCTGTGATCAGGCTTCCTTGTTTCCTGGTCGCTTAAGTCTTGCTCCATTTGTCCTCGGAAAGCTCCATGGGAAAGGCGGGGAATCCGACAGGGAACATTGTCAAGACTGGCCGCTCTGAGGAGCCCCACTCCCAGGGGCATCCTGGGCACTCTTGGATGGAGCCAATGCTGTGCCCTTGGCCTGATGTTCAGACAAAGGCCAAACAGGTCCCGTGCGTTCCCTCATCTACTGATGACATCAGCCTCACTTCTTGTCACTCCCAAAGTGCTCCTATGGGTTTGTCAGTGCCTTCAGGGCAGCCTCCTCAACACCTGGTAAGTCAGGTGTGAATTCTTCTACCCCAAGGCTGGCTTTCTGTCCAAGTCCCTGGAGAGGAGTGGGGTGTTGTGTCAATTGCCTGTGGCTTCACCCTCAATTTGGAGGCTCGCTACCTCGTGCACACCCCACCTTCACCCGGGTTTCTACCACTTAAGCCTCAGCCTGGCTTCCTCAGCGAAAGGCAGAGAGCGTGACACCCCGAGGTGTTAGACGGTCACAGCAGTCCCTTCCCCATTTACAGGGTGACTCTCTCCCCCAGCAGACACTGGTTCCCTGTTGCAACAGGCACCAGACACAATTCAACCATCGTGATCTTCATGCCAGAGAGGAAGCTTCCTGAGGACAGCACCTTAGCACCTGCCACATTTTCGGGGTCACCACAATATCTGGCACCCTCCAGCCCACCGGGGCTGGATACCTGGCAGGTGTGCAGCTGGGGCGATCGGGATGGGTGGTGGGGACCGGGGAAGACATGGTCCCAGGGCAGCAGGAATCCAGGCTGTGTGCAAGGGAGCCTGCAGGAGACTTGTCACCACAACAAGGAATGACACGCAGCACTGTGCAGTTGAAAGCAAATTTCATCCACAATGTAATTATCCACCCTGGAAAAGAGGGGTCCCCTCTCCAGGGACAGCCATCCATGTGAGGCGCAGGAAAATAAACTCGTTCTAGGTCAATTTAAAGGTTAAACGGAGGTCAGTGGGGGGGGGTGTGAGACAGCCCCCGACAATGGGAGCAGTCTCCTGGCCACGGGCTCAGGACTTTCACCTTTGGCTCTCACACTCATCTGGGGAAAAAAAAAATTGTGAAGCAGATAATTGGATATTAGTAGACATACCATTTCAGTAATCTCAGAAAATAAAAACAAGAGTGATTACAAATCCGGTGGCAGTTACTTTAGAAAGATAGTAACGTGTAGTTCCCAGTTTCTCAGACTGTAACTTGTGCACTTAACCACTAATTTCTCCACTGCTCCAAATGCAGTGTATACATTTAGCTCAGAATTTATCATCGCCGTTTGTGTATATTACGCCAGTGGTATAATCCATCCTCATGAAGCTAATGCTTGGCATTAGGAAAATGGACTCCGTATGGGTCCTGCCAGCCTCTGGCCTCAGACACACCCCCCCAGACGCTGCGGGTTGGTGCCCCCCATGCCCCCCCTCCCCGAGTGCTTGTGGACCCATGCTCTGGGCAGCATCTCCAAATAGCATGGTCTGATTTCTGCGAGTTGCTGGTGTCCATTGTCTGTGGATGTAAAAATCAATGACCTACATAAGATTTTGATTTTGCACCAGGAATTGAGAGAGAGAGAGAGAGAGAAAGGCTTGGGGGGGCGGTACTGAGATGCAGATAGAACAGAATGAACTGGTCATGTTAAAAATATTAGTATGTTGGGCTCAAAAATTGTATCTTCAAGGAGAGATCTATTTTTTTCCCCTTTGAACAGGAACATATTTAATTTCATGGTCGTTTGATTAAAACAGTTAATTGTATTAATGTGTTATTGAGCCGAGAGTGTTGGTCATTCCTAGGTGGACAGTCCCCGGGTGCAGAGAATAAAACCCCCTAATTCCAAGGCTGCCGGGGAGCCAGAACCAGAACCTGCTGTTGAAACCTCTGCGTGTATTTTCAATCCTTGTTTTTATTTTCTTAAAAGAGAGAGAGAGAAAAAAAAGCCTCAAACTGCTGATTTCTGCAGAAAAATCTGCAAATGAACTGTTCTATTAGCACAAACATACCAAAGTCTTTAGAACTCCTCTCTTCAAAAGCATAATTAGGTATTTATTTCAGACATACTAACATCTTTGCGGTAGCTAATAAGATGCAGCCCATTTGAATATTAATATAATAAATGATTAAATTAAACAGCAAGATTCAGACTCAGAAATAGCCTTTATAGGTCCCAGGGGGTCACTAAAACTGTTTCCATTTCTTCCTACAGTTAACATAGTGCAAGGGACACGGATGCATAGAGCAATATTTGTCTTATGAAACGCAGAGTTTTATATGGTGCTATTCAGTTTTATTACTCCACAGTTTGAATCTGGGGCCCAGAGTGAAGTCACCATGCTGAGGCCTGACAGCCGCTCTTCCTGTCTCCCTGCTCGCCGGTGTTCCAGAAACCTTCCCCTTTCTGGCCAAGCGCGCCCTCTGATTGTCTGCACACTTATAGGTACCCATGCAGGCAGGAGAGCAGGAGGTAAACCCACCATGCAATTCAAAGACAAACAACAAAACAAAACAGGCACTGCGTCGCAACTGCCCAGGGTTCCTTTCGCGTGTCTGCATGGGCGTGTTTCATGCGTCCACAGCGGCCCCCACGAATGTGGGCCTGCAAGGCCACGCCCAGACCTGGGTGCAGGCCCCAGCCAGCTGCGCCAGGATGTGCCTGGCCTTTCATCTCCCCACGAGGAGGGACCCCTCCCCCCGCCCCGGCTCCACCAGATAGAAAAGAATGGGCAAAGTCGGCAATTATAATTGGCCATTATTCCAATAAAGGTGTTTCCCTTTTTAAATTAGTCCATGAAAACTGCACACTCTCCAAATCCCATGAACCTGAGAAGTGTTAATAAACATCTGGCCATGGTTTTTGCTTAATTAGCATTCCTTAGTTTGGACAGAAGTCTGTTTATGTAAAACAAAACACACGCCCGCACCCGCGCACACACATTCTGTTTTGTAGGCCCCGAGTCCTCAGAAATCCAAGAGCAGCCTCCCCTAATGGTCGGGGAGAGGCTTGGTTGGGTCTTTCCAATACTCCTATTTGTCAACTGAGCAGCGGGAAGAGACAAGCTCCTTGGATCTGCATGCTTAATTTTATTATGCAACAATCAGACCCCATTCCTAATAACCCGATCTCCTCACGCTGTTTGAAAACACACACGTCTCCGAAACGGAAAAATATTGAAGCTTGGCGGCCAGCGGGAATAAAATCGGAAACAACACGAACCAACCTCCAGCGTGTCCACAGGCCACATTATTATTATCTGCAGCCAAAAATCTCCCAGCCCTATCTCTCGGAGGAGCAGCCTTGGCGGGGAGGTAATGGATACACCATAACCCGGCTTGCAAGACTCTCCTGTCTAAATTAGATAAAAGAAAAGTAGGAAGAAAACTCGAAGATAAGTGGTACAAAGTAAATCAAAACAAATCATCTTACCAAACTTTATTCACATCTGATACCATTTTTAGAAATTAAGGTCAGTTTTGTGGAACTAATAGGGAGTTATACCTATATATCTTGGACACCATGACAAAGCTGGAGGGGAAGATTTATACTGCATGGTTGCAGATGCAGAAGAAAGATATGAAAGATCAAATGGAAGTGCATGATAACAAATGAAAAATGGTCCCCACAGCCCATAAATTAATTGAGAAAAGAAGGTTGTCATTATTTGAACATGCTTTAAAATAGGGTATGGGGTCCAGATGGTTGAGGATAGATAGGCCCACAAGTTTGAGTAATTGATGACTTAAAAATAAAACAAGATCTTAAAGGAATGAATCACAATAGGCAAGTTAGAGGAGGAATATTATAAGAGAAAGGAACAGATTAAAAAAAAAGCACACAAAGCAAAAGATAAACTCCCAAATCCCCAGGACCATTAAAGCCAAATGAAAGCATAAAAGCGAAAAGGGCATTAGTGGAGATTCACACATGGGGGAGAGGGGGTAAGTCGGAAACAGAGTCCTAATAAAGCCACGTTTCAAATATTATTTCATTAGCCTACCAAGTTTGGGGGGCTTTCTGCTGCAAACACACTCTTTTTTTTTTTTTTTTTTTTAATTTCTTTCTCTTTTTTAACAGTCTCCAAATAGGGCTGTGCTGAGGTGGGCCACGAACCTTGCAAATAATAGTTTTCTGCTGCTGCCTCTTGAGCTAATCCTCCACTGGAAAATTCAGAAACAATTTGCCCTTGGGGAACATGTGAGGGGTGGTTGGCAGCTTGGGAATTTTCTTTGTGGGGGAAGGTTACCGAAGGAACAAACCTAATTGATTTCCCACAGCCATGGAAGACCAGACCTTTCTCTGAGGAGGGGATAGCACTGCCCAGATAAACCCATGTCCTCTCTTAACTACTGCCAATGGGTAGGAAAGGTGGGGCTTCTCCATTGGTCCTTCTCCCAGAAACAATGTTTCTGGTGCAACTAGGAGCTAAGTGAATTCAAAACCAACGTGAGTTCTAAACTAACAACGTTAGTTCTAAACCATTGTGAGTTCTAAACATTTCTTTCCTCCTGTCCCTCCTTCCTTTCTTCCTCTCCCTCCTCCCTTCCTTCCTCCCTTTCTCTCTTCCTCCCTCTTTTTTCTTCCTTCCCTCCCTTCTTCCTTCCCTCTCTCCCTTTTCTCTCTTTGCCCTCCCCATCCCTTTTCTGTTCCTCTTTTCCCCTTTTTAATCAGAATTCCTTTCTTCCTCCCCCTCCTCTTTTTTTTCTTTTAATCACTACTTGTACGGCCATCTGTAATTTCACCCATATCCTTGAAATACAGGAAATGGAAGCAGCGGTGCAGTGTATTCCATATTTATGACTTCTCAGTACATTAGAGCATTTACTGACTTTGGAGAGCCCCCATCGGAGCACACTCTGCTCCGGGGAGATGCTCTGTGTAGCTCCGGGGAGATGCTCTGTGTACAAGCCAAAGCAGGACACTGGGGCCACGAGGAGCCTGGGAGGTATGCGAAGCGTACTCACAGAGGCTCCCTATCAGAGCTCTACTTGCTCCTTGTTTCTTAGATTTTTCCCTTCTTTACACACACACACACACACACATACACACACACATTTTTGCCCTCAAACCACATATTTGCTGCTCATGCTAGGAGGGTATTATGAATATTCTGAATGAAAATAGAATCCTGGGAGAAAATGCAAGGCACAAAGGCCAGTGTCAGCGCTGGCTCCTCCTCTTCTCCCCCAGCTTCCCCCTGGATGCACCCCCCACCCAGCCCCTCACTTTAAATTCCTTGGCAACTAATTACTAATGACAAAAAATATAGAAAACAATGGAATTCCACTGCTGTGGAAAGCACAGAACCACAGACTACCTTCCCGTCAAGAAACAGACTGTCGTACTAAAGAGTGTACAAAGTGTGTGCCTGTGTGAGCACATACATGAGTACACACGCGTGTGTCTGTGTGTGTAGGCGGGAGCAAAAATGTGCCACTATGACAAAATCAAGGCAAAGTTAAGGAGTCTTTCATCCATTCACACTCCTGTTATTAGAGGTGCATTAATCTCCAAAGAGAGACACACATGGGATACGCCAAAATATGGCCCTAAGTGCTGAAGGCAAGCCAAAGGACTTGAAAATAATCTGAAGACAGAAATATATAGGCAGCAAACATTTCAAGAGAAGGAGACTTGCCAGCAGGATTGATTTGAATACTCTGCCTGGAGATTTATTTTGCCTTATCGTCATAAAAGGCGAATGTCCCCCCACCATCTCCCGCAGACAGTGAAGAAGAGGGGATAAAAACCTTTTTGCCCGTGTGGCAATGGCTATGTCTTAGTAGAGGCTAAAAATGGATGAGAAGTATCGGAGAAATGAACTTCTGTGGTTTTCAGAAAAAAAAAAAATGGTTCAGAATAGATGAGCCAACTCCTTCACATGTTCAAAAGAAAGAGGGAACAATCTTGTGAAATGCTAAGGCAGTGCAAAGTGAATGTTAAATAGTTTTTATCCACCAAAAAAAAAAATAGACTTATTCAAATGCATGTCTTGCTTGTCTTTAACTAAAGTGAAATTTCTTAAATCCAGCTGTAGTCTTATGGGCGGCGGGGGGCGTGGGAGGGGGGGACAGCGGAAGCACAGAGCATCTTCCCTGAACCGAGCATCGTGTCATTTTAAAAGCAGAGGCACACGCTATTGATTTTTTTTTAAATACAAATTTGGCAGATTTCACATGATCCATTACATTTCTCAGGACGGTTAAGATGCAGCTTGCATGATTTATTCAGAATAAGGTCCATTTTTAGCTATATTTAAGTCTCCTATTTGTTATTTAACATGTGTTTAATGTTTTCTGTCCCTGCTGTGCACAGCTGCGAGCTGCTATTTTTTGGCAATTTTTGTGACTGGGAAGTGATTTGTGTCTTTGCATCTCACCTTTCTATTCTACGGCCTGCTGTTTTGATTTTTTTTTCCCCAAACTTTGAGGAAAAGTTACTCTGTGTCGTGACCTCTGCTTCACTTTGCTGGGCAAACACAAAGGCTTAAAGGACACAAACAGCCATGACGAACCCCTGATAGGCTTTTTAGAAAGACGTCGCCCGGGAGCTGGGGAGCACTGACATTTCAGGAAGTTTTTACATAAAAAAGCAAAGTTCTTCCATCTATGGCAGCCCCTCTTCGGAACGGATCGAAGGCGGTGATTTGGAAATACGTCTGTCTCCCAGCAAGAATGTCTGTCTCGATTTGATGTGATGCTGACACAGTTCTCAAGGACGCAACCAGGTGGGAAGCGCTGACACCTCTGTCCCTTGGAATGGGGACACGACAGCCCCCTCCCCACCCAGCTATCTGGGCAAACACACTCCAAAGTTCTGGAGGCAATAGCCCCAGCGACACGCTCAGATGAGAACGGCTTTTCTGGAAGAACCGTTCCATTCAGAAGGAAGGCACGTCTCACACTGTGCTGACTTCTCCCAGCGCCAAGTCGAAAATGCCACTGCAGCCACCGCGGCGTTTGCCTGGCCCGGCGCACCTGCCAGGACACGCGCCGGAAGTCAGCAATCAACCCGGAGAAGGACAGAGCAGCAGCCGCCTCGGCCGAAAGGCAGGCTCGCCAGCCCGGTTTGGCTAGATCACACATAAGTAAAAAGTCTGTAAGTGTTTATCTGATTCGGGCGAACACGGTGATGGCATCAGATGACTTGGTGATTTATTTTTCCGAAGCCGAAAGGATCTTCCTTAATGTTGCTTGATATATGCTAACCTTTCCTTTATAGGGTCTGCAGTGGAAAGCCACGTTGCTGTGGTTTCATCCTGGCCTCCTACTTATCTAAAACACACTCTCCGACTGTGCTGGGAAAATTGAATCTTTTCCTCACAATCTTACTGACATGAAAAATATATAATACAGTAAATGATTAATGCAGTTATAAACTATACCTGAGATAAGATTTAAGTATTCATATTTCTATCATGTTAATACAACACGATAAACCCATGAAGCAAAGTTGACCGGGGCATTTGTTATTCTGTCCAGCGTTCAATTATTCTTTGTCCAAATACAATTTAGGGGCTTGCTGTAAGGCAGTCACTTGGTGCAAGACATTATGTGCTTCTGGGAGATAATAAGCCGCCTCTATGGTCAGCCTCGGAGACCCCACTCCATAAAAGGCTCTTCCCAGCCCAGGGAAACGCTCAGAGGGAGAGCACGCGCCTTATACCCGGGACGGGCCCCCCGAAAAGACCATTTGCGCCAGAATGCCAAGCTCGTTGTATTCACCCTTTCTCCTTTGTGTAAGAAAGTCTCCTACTCGAGGAAAACTTATTTGCCGTAATCCAGAAGGAAGCTTAAAAGCTGCCTTCCCCTCACACCGGAGATCGCGTTTTATCTGTGACTACAGAGAAGCCATTCCTTTGTCGGCTCTCTAAATGGCCCCCATTCCTCCGCTGTGTAAGTTGCTCACACACGCCAATGTGCCGTTCACCACCCACCTCATTATTTTTATACTTCGATGATGTCGATTTTGATTTTCAAATGCCAGCCATTTATAGCTCATTCTAAAACACACACACACACACACACACACACACACACAATTAAGTGATTCAAGATCTCTGCCATTAGCCGGGCTTTTCAGGGCCTGGCGTGAAGTTGAAGAAAGGCAGGATGGTACGGTGGTCACACACCTGGGTCTGGCATTCCGGATCTGTCCCGTGATGAACCACGAGACCTCGAACAAGGGACTTTACCTCCATGGGTCTCGGTTCCCTGCCAAAGATAGAACAATGCTTTGCACCCCTTAGGGATGATAAGCGACCACTAACAGAATGCCGCATGCAGTAGGATCTCAATGACTTTCGTGACTGCCCTACCGAGGTGCCACAATTCCCTGACGGCTCAGGACAGTGCGTGAGTTGACACCGGGTGGCAGGCTCGTGGTCATTCGTCCCCTGCTCGACGCTGGAAAGCAGTACTCAGCCCTACACTTCCTGCAGGGGCTCTAGCCGCTGTGGCTGCATTCAGAGATGCTAATACCCTCAGCCTTCTGACCTCCATGCCTGGGAGGAGATGGTCTCTGAAGTCTTCTAAGATGGGCACAGGCAGGCAACAGTCTGTAGGAGGCACACTCAGCACCTGGCATTAGGTGGCCTTGAAGTCGAAGGTGTAGGGTGCAGGGCATGCTGGCGGGTACGATGTGGAGTGTACACAACCCTCCTCAGAGTGTCTGCACATGGATCCTAGGAGTCACTTTTGATTATGACCTGATTGTAACAAAGCCCCACCCTCAAGGGCCAACAGAGAGCTCACCTGAGGAGCACTCAGTATTCCCCCAAGAGGGCAGAATCCATGCCCTGAGGATGGAGAGACTGGGATTTCCCAAGTCTCTGCCCAGAGTCCAGCCCTCCCGCGTGGGAGGTGGAGAATCCAACCCGAGACTTGCTGTGCACTAGACAAGTTGTAATAAGGAAGGGATCTCTGTGCTCTTTGGGGTCAAGGTGAGATGGACTGTGATAGCCAGAGAAAAGCAAAATGGCAGCCGAAGTCCCCTGGTCTCAGGGACCACGAGACCTGAGGAAGGAAGTCAGGAAGCCGATTTGCCAAATGAAACCAGTCCCTCGGAGCTGGACTGCGATCACCTTATGGTGGGGACCTGAGGGGCATTCATCCCTATGCTGTAGAAATTGACATATCCATACTTATCTTGTAGAGCTTCCTGAAATCAGGTATTTCCACAACTGCCCTCCTGAAGCAGAACAGCTTTATGCACAGTTCCTAGGTCGTGATAGATGCTCAATAAATAGCAGCTTCCATCAGGATAAAATTGTCTTTTCTGTAATCGTAGGATCAGAAATTTGCTCTTTGGAAATGATGTTCTTGGTCTTGTCTTTGATGGCATAGTGTTAGGGAGGGCTCTGGAGGGTGGGGGTGGGGCAGAATGCCGAGACGCCGCAGAAGTATGGGTCCAGCCCTCGACAAGCTGCTCGCTGCTCCCTGAAGCTACCATCCTAGGCATCTTTCCTCACCTGGAGCCCTCCCTTCTCAGACGCAGGAAGGAGCAGATCTGCGTTTTTTCTTACAGGGGGCTATGGGGCTATTCTCACAGCCGGCTGGCTTCTGTACGGTGGCAGCTTAGATGAGAAGGTCCTTCATCTCCCCAGATTTCCCCTACCTGCTCCCTGATTTCGAAGCCCCATTAACAGAGAGAGGTATGTTTTAAGATGAGATATTTAAAAGTGATATGAAGTTTCAAAAGGGCTTATTCACCAAAACAGAGATCAGATTCCCCCCCACCCCAGGAATGTTTTTAGCCAGGAACAAGGAACCCTATAAATCCCATGAAGCTGCCTTATGCCAGGTACCAGTAAATATTTGCTTAATGAATGACTAAAGGAAGATAAGGGGAGGATCTGGGTGTCTGGCGAGGAGGGGCACCATGGATCCTGGAAAGGATCTCCTAAGAGACCCTTACGTTCCCCTTGATCTGCAGCAGGCATAGAGGAGGTGCTCGGGGGGGTGTCTGCTGAACTGAACGGATGAACAGAGTCCAGGGTGAATAAGTCCACTGCATAGGTTTCAAAAACTGACATAGGTCTTGACATCAGTTCATCCTTGGCCACATTGGTCTGGCTTTGAGAATTGGCCATGTTGCCCCTGCTCTCTCCCAGTCCCGATCCCTTTGACACTATGTGTCTCGGGGTCCAGGCCCTCCTTGTATTGTATTCACAGGTCCCTGTGACTCACTGTGTCCCCTCTCCAGGCCTCTAGTCAATGCCTCCTGTCATCCAGAGTCACCATGGTAATCCCACAGACAACTCTCCAAAGACCATCTGGACAGAATCCCTCCTCTTCCTCATTTTTATAGCAAACCAATGGGAAGGAGGCTACAGGCATCAGAACATTTTAGCAAATAACATAGATGCAAAAATGTCTTATGACCCAACCATTCCAGCTTGCCCAGAATCGTCCCAGATTAACACTGGAAGTCCCCATTTCCCAGAAAACTCCTCAGTCAGAATGACACCAGGGTGGATAGTCACCCACCCGACCCTCCGATACCACTTCTAGCTGTTTGCACTAATAATCATAGATGCGTGTTAAGATTTGGCCACCGAGATTTGGACAGAGGATTAATTCTAATACTGAAGCATTGCGTAGGAGCTAAGCACCCAGCAATAAGGAAGCAGCTAAGAACTGTCATCTGTTTGCATACAGTAGGCTGCACTGCTACCGTGACCGTGAATGTGCTACAGGAACATGGGGAGAGTGGGCAGAGGGAGGGGGATGGGTAATGCATGAGCATATAGGATGCAGATTTATGTAAATACACACATTCTACATAAGTAAACTAGGCATCATACTTAGGACTCTGGGGCCGAACTAGCCAGTTAAATCCCGTGTTCTTTACTTACTAGCTAAGGAATACAGGCTAAATTACTGACCACTGCCACTCTTGGGTTTCGTCATGGATAATAGGACCGGACCTACCTTATCAGACAGGAGTGAGGATTAGTAAGTTAATACAGGTAAAACGCTTGGCCCAGGGGCGCCTGGGTGGCTCAGTGGGTTAAGCCGCTGCCTTCGGCTCAGGTCATGATCTCAGGGTCCTGGGATCGAGTCCCGCATCGGGCTCTCTGCTCAGCAGGGAGCCTGCTTCCTCCTCTCTCTCTCTCTCTGCCTGCCTCTCTGCCTACTTGTGATCTCTCTCTGTCAAATAAATAAATAAAATCTTAAAAAAAAAAAAATGCTTGGGGCAAAGCCTGGCCCATGGTAGGTGCATCATAAAGTGAGTGCCCGTGGTAGTGGTAGTGGTGGTGGTGGCAGAGGAGGAGGAAGGGGTTCTCCTGAGCGATACGCGGGCTCCAGGCCAAGCCCTCGTGACTGTGCACGTGTCTCTCTCAGAGTCTCCATAAACGGGTGTTGACCGTTTCCAAAGGTCCTGGGCCGGCAAAGGGCAAGCCAGGGTTCAAACAAGTCCTCCGATTCATGCGGGATGTCTTAAGAGCAACCGGCTGACGCCCGGTGAGTACCGTGGGGCACTGTCGTCATTATCCATGCCTATGCAAACTTAGCTTCGTAGGATGGAATAGTATCTGTTTGTCCAAATCTCACCTCTGCTCTGAGTCATTAGCATTGAAACAGTGTTGCAAAGAGAAGGCTAACCAGAATGTGGACTCTTGGTTGTCAATTGAAATGTCTTTAGAAAGGTGGTACCATGATTAAGGATAAAACCAGTATGTTAGCTTGGATAAAGAAGACTGACAGTCATACGCCTGATAAGGCAATTAACAGGGGTGGAAACCCCCAGGTCCCTAGTGATAGGCAAAGGCATTTCATGGTTGCGACAAGTCCCATTGTCTAACTCACGGAGGACTGACTCAGCACTGAACATCTATCTGCCGAAAGCTTCCAGTGACTTTCAAGAGAAAACCCTTGCCTTCAAAAAGAACGCATGTCTGAATTCAGGGAGAAGAAGTTTATTTAAAAGTTTCACCAAATTGGAAATGCAGACCACACCCTAACAACTGTTGATGTGCTTCAGAGATAGGCAGTCAGTCGGAAAAGTGTTTGAAGATACCAGAATCAAGATTGCCAATGTGGGTTTTGAAAAAGTAGCATTCCCATGAAGCCGGGCATTACCATTTATAGCCAAATTGAACATGAAGAAAGCAGATTCAAACTGTGATAATTTTAATTGTAATTTAGAAGAATAAGCCAGAATGAAATTGAATGGATAAACAAAAATTCCATTGCTGGGTAGAAAATATTTTTCTGTTCATTTACTATTTTGCTATCCCTTCTCTAACCAAAAAACTCTGCTATTTCTTATGACCAATGGTCCTTAAATTTAGAAGATGTATATGTATGTGTGTGCATGTGTTTATGAAGTATACATTGTATTATACATTTATTAATTATAAATTACTTATATTATATTATTATTATTTACGTATTATATTATCTTCTACCATGCAGATATGAATTATCTAGCTATCTATTTAGGTATAAGAACAGCATGCCCCACTCCATACTTTGTATAATATGTATCTCAAAGGTTTTACAAAAATATATATATATTTGGGTAGGGAGTTATAGATGCCTGCAAATTTTTCCTTGTCTCGTTCATCTGAATTTTCTCTGTTATCCGCAACAACAATGCTCTATTTTAAAGTAATGAGAAAACTCACACAGAGGAAGGCGAAAATATCTGGAGCCAAACAGACACGGTCCAAAGCCGCCTGCTTTCTAGTTTTTATGCTAAGCCCAACTTGCACACTCACAAAACCCTGTTCCTGTTCCATGCGTGCAGTGACGTTGTAATGTCTCATCAGCACTGCACCTGGAGGCATGTCCCTGGCCATTGGGCTGTCAGGGAGTAAGATGGGTTCTTCTAAATTCTGGGGGACGGGCTACCTATTGAGCCGTAGGTAGTGCCTGCATTTTGTTACCCATGGTGACAGCTGCCAATGTGTGAGTGAATGTGAAATGTCAAGTTCTCTGGCACCATTCCTGGAAGCATCTGTAATTTACTGGCTCTGTCATGTCACTCTCTGAAGTATTGCCTGGGAGACAGGCTATGACCCACCCGGGATCTTGGAGGAGTTTCCTTTGGAATCTTCTGAAGGCCACTTTCCCATCAGGGTGCTTTGCTGGGGACCTTCCCACGAATTTTCTCTGGTTTCAGATTTCTCCTGGGAAAGTGGAAGAGGTCTTTGGCACCTTCCTGATTTTGTATGCCTTTTTTTTCCCTGCATGAAATCCCATGAAGGCACAAGGTCTGGAGCGGGGACTGCTGTTTACCCCGTCCTATTTTAAACCATGATAAGGTGGCAGGAGCATCTGTCTGTCAGGAAGAAAGAGACAACTGGGGAGTGGCAGGAGTAAGCAGAGCAAATTCCAAAAGCGTTTTGGAGGACTCACAGAGAGGGTGCCTGCCCGTCCCTTTTTAGTTTTTATTTTTTAATACCAATTCGGTCGCCAGAACTAACCTAAGGCAGTGTGTGGGTTACTTTTTTTTTTTAATTGCTGCAAATGAAATGCATGATTAAATATTCTAAATTAAAAAACCGGCACTGGGTGATTTCAGACTTCGGATCAAACAGCACAGAACAAGTCACCCCAAAAGGTGGGGAAAGCAGAGATCCTTTCTTAGGTAATGAGTATTACAGACCTCTCGCTGAGGATGCTGGTAAACCACTGGGGCTGGGAACAGTCCTCCCTCCCCACACCTGTGTGTTCTGGGCTCTGAGGAGGGCGGGTGGGAAACCCACGTGACCCATACAGAGTCACCCTGGGCAGCCACGAATGACTGGTCCCCTTGGTCAAACAACGGGACCGCGGAACGGCATGAGAACAGAAGGTTGAGGTGATGGTGCGTTAGGGGGTCAATCTAGAGTCTAACCACCCGTCTGTCCCCATGTGCCCGATCTGGGTTAGCGGAGCTCTCTTCTGAATAACTGACTCAACTACTATTAAGCAGAATCTGAATCATTATCAGCCCCGATCGCTCTCTTAAACACCAAACTCAAACTTCTGGGAGACGCATCTCCTGGGTGCCTCTGTCAATTCTTCAGTCAACAGGGTCATGACCAAACTCATTGACTTCTGCCTGTTTGTTGGGAGAGAGAAGCTAGGACATCGTCCCTGTGTTCCCCCCTTTCACTAGGCACCCCAAAACAAGGAAACTGCAAGTCCACAGAGCCACTACCCACAGCCAAGGGCCTCTGGTAGCCCTGCCTCTAATTTACCCCCTCTCCCATCTGCCCTCCGTGCCAGGAGCAGAGAGGTCTTTCTAAACATGGGCAGGCACACAGCATCCTCTTCCTTAGAAAGGCTTGCTAAATCTCTGGCTGTGCTATAAATCCCAGACATTTTAACGCACCCTTCCAGGACTTTCCCAGATACTCTGACCTGGTAACGTTCAGTCGCGATGTTGTGGTATTCCTTCAAAGACCTGAAACCCCAGCCACGAGAGACAACTCACCTTCGGAGGAGCTGTGCTCATTGAACTTGAGGGGCCTACCCGGGCAAAGGCAGAGAGGAGGGTGAATTGCCTTTCCCTGCCATTGTTGTTCACTCGTCATGGTTTTGGTCTTTCAAGACTCAGCTGCCTGTGAGCAGCACACATCCATGCTGTCTCAGCCCAGCGACCACTGCCCTGCAGGGGGACCCTCTTCCGCAGCTGGCATTCTCTAGGTTAGTTACCTGGCAAGACTGAGGTGCTTGAGGGTAGGGACCATTTCAACTTAGTTTGCATCTTGCCGTCATCCAGCATACAAATCCCAGAGACTCAAGAAATGTTCCTTGAAATCACAAAACTTTGAAGAGATTATTTGGGCAACATAGACAGGAAAAAGCTACAATGCCCCAGCCCTTAGCAAGGGAATCCAGGGTATCTTCTGAAATGAAAGCAAAGGGCCTGGCTCTCTTCCTCCCTTCCCTCACTTGCTCAACTGGGCCCAAACTGGCAGTCATTTAGGGTTTACCCTAAAGTCTCTGGAAAAGCTGGAAGCTGTCAATCTGCGGCTCTGTCAATCACGGGCCTTTCGCAAAGGCTCAAATTCATTAGGAGGGTAAAAAAGCCTTTAAGAAAATGTTGTCAGAACGAATCAATCCACTTAAACATCTAGAAGTAAAATGCGCGTCGTCAGTCTGCACCGTGAGGTTTTCATAATGCACGGGGTCCCTTCCTGGTCTTGAGCGGGAGGCCCCCTGTGTCTGTGCTGCTGGGGCTTGGCTGCTCCCAGAGAAGGGAAGGGGGGGAAGCCGGGGGTCCGGGAGCAGGGAGGTGCTGAGCCTGCATGAGAATGGCCTGTGTCCCTTCCTGGCTGTTGCCTGTCTCACACTCAGAGAAAGAGACACCCTGGCTCCAGGCTCTTCATCAGTTAAGGGGCAGGAAAATAGTCATCTGGGCTTGTTTTCTGGCTGTCATTAGATTTTCCACCATGGACTCTTCTTCACAAGAAGACGGACAGGGAGAAAGGAAGGAAAGGTGGGAGGAAGAAGAGGAGGCAGGCACCGCCATCATTTGCATTTGGGGGGCATTTGGGGCCTTTCCAGCATATCCGTGTCACTTGATCTTCTGGGGGCCCCCAGGCTACTTACTATTACCTTCATTTTGCTGTTCAGGATGTTAGTAACTTGCCTAAGGACGTGCAGGTAGGCAAACGGCAGGAGCCTTGGAGCCCACTCTCTGATCCCATGTTTCAAAAAGGAAGTAATAAAGATGATAAAATGCAAGGGAAGCACATTCTTCAGCACAAGAGGTCTTTCCAGGTGGAAGGGGATAGAGCAGAGCCACCTTCGAAGGCAAATTTGGGGTGAGAGGCGCGGAGGCTTGTGCTGAAGATGCAACTGGAGAGGTGGATGGGCAGATGGGATCTCGTGGCCTGAGGGTTCAGCCAGTGCCCTTCTGGCCCAGCTCCACGGCCAAGTAAGCTTCCGATTGGCACCCTGTGAGCGAAAGCTAGTTAATGAACCCAAGACCAAATTATAGACCAAGTTAAAGAACAATTTCTCAAAACTTCAGAATAAAATGCAACCGATGGAGTGAAAACCCGTAAGTGGTTTCTTCTGATATCCATCTCTTAGGAACTTAAATCTTCTCGTGTTAGCAAACCAGACAGCTGCCTGCACACACGGGGAAATTTCACTTAAAAAGTCCCCTGCTCTGTTTCTCTCACAGTGGATTTCCTTACACCCCCCTGCCCCCGGCTGGCCAGAAATTCGACCACTGGAGTTGATTTTGGCCTAGGATTTTACTTCTGTGCACATGCAAACACTTGTGGCAACAAATTACACCCAATTATCAGTGAGTTTCTCAAATTAGGAGAGTAGGCTTGTGTAAAGGAGTAATAAGCATAAAATGGAAATGAAGGAAGAGACAAGGGCATCAAAGGGCTCAAGGAGTGGGAACTAGGGAGCCAAAAATAATTTTTTTAATTAAATTACTTTCTTTGTAGCTTATCATGAGACATTCCAATATGGCGCCCAGGCCAATCGTCTTCAGGGACTAACATACAGGGAAAAGTCCACAGAGCAATGGGGAAGGCATGGACATGTCCTCCTGGCCCCTCATGCTGCCATCTCCAGACAGGTGTCCCCTCCTGCTGGCACTGCTGGGTGTCCGAGGGGTCCCAAGGCTTTGCGGTTGGAAGATCCCCTCTTTGGAGCACATGAGGATGTGACACAGTATCTCCTTGTTTGGGGAATTGGGAGGGGGTTGTAGTGGAGACAGCTCATGATATTTAAGTTTATTTATAAATATGTATAAATAAATAAAAAATAAAAAATATTTATTTATATATACATTTAAATATTTATTATAATAAAGTGAATTAAAATTATTTTAATCATTCATTTATCCATTCATTTTTTAAATTGTCATAATAGCTAAAATTCCCATCAGTTGTCTTGTGTGTGTGTGTGTGTGTGTGTTTAAAGACTTTTTTTAAAGAATTTTTTTTTTTTTAATTCATTTGCGAGAGAGAAAGAGACAGAGAGAGCACAAGCAGTGGGAGGGGCAGAGGGAGAGGATGAAGCAGGTGCCAAAGCCAGAAGCCTGACATGGGGCTCGATCCTAGGACCCTGAGATCACGACCAGAGCCAAAGGCAGACACCTAACCATCTGAGCTACCCAGACTCATGTCTTACGTGTTACTACTCATGCATACACACAGATTATATTTGTATGGTACCTCATTCTCTTCTAAGCATCCTGCAAGCTGGAAATTAAAAAGGAACTTGAAGTTCTATAATAACATTCTTCAAGCCATATGTAAAGAGAATGGTTCCTGCCACATCCTGTCTACTTGATCACTTCTAATAATGGAGAACTCACTACTTAGTACCTGTTTCCTATATAGGCAGTTCACTGTGTTTTTTTTATTCTGTTTTGTTTTTGTATTTGTGTTTGTTTTCTTGACTTAACATAAAGAGGAACTTTCTGTTTGCCCATAAAAACATTTACTGAATTCTCGTGACATTCCAGGTACTAGACTAAACCCTCTGACATATTATCTCTCTTTTTAAAATTATTTATTATTTAGGGGCGCCCGGGTGACTCAATGGGTTAAGACCTCTGCCTTCGGCTCAGGTCATGATCCCAGGGTTCTGGGATCGAGCCCCACATCGGGCTCTCTGCTCAGCAGGGAGCCTGCTTCCTCCTCTCTGTCTCTGCCTACTTATAATCTCTGTCAAATAAATAAAATATTTAAATAATTTATTATTTATTCATTTGAGAGAGAGAGAAAGGGAGAGCAGAAGCAGGGGGAGGGGCAGAGGGAGAAGCAGACCCCTTGCCGAGCAGGAAGCCCAATGTGGGACTTGATCCCGGGACTCCAAGGTCATGACCTGAGATGAAGGCAGTTGCTCAACCAACTGAGCCACCCAGGTGCCCCCATATTATCTCTTTCAATTACATCAATAGTCTTGTGGGATAGGGATTATATTACAGATGAAGACCCTGGGGCTCAGAGAGACCCTTTGCTAAAGATCCCACTGTTAGTAAGTAGTCAGGCTGGGACTTTATCCTACGTTAGCTGACTTCCAAATTCTCACTCTTGAACAGTTAGCTTGCGTTTTTACCCATTCATCATAGGTCAATGTTAATTTCCCTTCCCATATGTATTAGTCAGGCTTCTCCAGAAAAATAGAACCAATGGAAATACATATACATACTATAGGATTTGTCTTACATGGCTATAGAGCCCGCTCTCTGTAAGCTGGAGAACCCAGGAAAATCTGGAGTATAATTCAGTTTGAGTCTGAAGATCAGAGGACCAACGATGTAAGTCCTGGTCTGAGTCCGAAAGCCTGCAGAGAAGCACCAATGTCCAAGGGCAGGAGAAGTTGGTTGTCCCAGCTCAGAGAGCAAATTCTCCCTTCGTCTGCGTTTTTGTTCTATTCTCACCCTCAGTGGATTGGATGATGCCAACCCGTGTTGGGGAGGGAAACCTGCTTTATTTGGTCGACTGGTTTAGATGGCCGTTTCTTTCAGGGACACCCTCAGGACCCACTCAGAATGTTCTGCCAGCTCTCTGGGCACCCCCTTAGCCCAGTCAAATTGACATAAAATTAACCATCACGCCCTAGAAGCCCAGTGGCAAGATGTGCCCAGCTCCCCGCTCCCTGCTCCTGCTCTACCCATCGGCCTTCCCTAGAGCCTCATCTTTTCCAAGCTCTACGCTGCATTCCCCAAACCCAGCCACCTTTTCTTAAACACACTCTAAGTGACCTGTAGCCCTCTGTGAACATCACTGTTTGAGTAAACAAACACCATTTGTGCATTTTCCGTAGTGGTTACCTCCTGCCTACAGTGTCCTCAGAAGGAGCAGAGGGATCTTCCCAGGGGCCAGAGGGCCAGCTCTCAGACAACCACACCCCTTCTTAGAGCCCAGCAGGAGTGACCTCTTCCCACTAGGCCTGGGCATGGTCTTTGGCACTTACATTTCATCCAGCAAATATCCTCCTGTGCCTGTTTTCCCTTGCCAACCGGACTCCGAATTCCTTAAGGAAGGCTTCATTTATCATTGTTCTAGCAACACCTATTGTGGCTCAGGTACACAGCCAAAGATAGACAGCTCTTTGTGGGAGGAAGGAAAGCAGGAAGCAAGGAAGGAAGGAAGGACGGACGGACGGACTCAATTACGGATAAAAATCATGTAACCTATATGAAAGGAAAACCATTCATATAACCGAAGTTATTTCTTTTTAGGAACAACTAAAAGGATTTGGGATGTAATTATGGGTGATTATAGAGATGATCTAGTGATACTCTTGGTTTCTACTATTTAGGAATGATCCAAGTTCATAGTACAGAAGCAGTAAATAAAAGGTACAAAGCCTAATATTCATTTTAATTGTTCTTAAAATCTGAATCAGTTGCCAGGAACTTAAAATTAAGTAAAAAAATTGAATTTCCAACTTCCTTTGAAGCCTTTGGAAGATCCCTGGCCAACCATTTCTTCCTGGCAAGAGCTAGTCCGAGCTGAGTAGTGGCCACAGCTCTAGAAGCTGGACAGCTGGGGAGCCAGCCACGTGGCGGTGGAGCCCAAGTGCCCCACGTGCGGTATAGCTCCCGGCTGCTCAGGAGGGCTTTCCCTTCATGCCTCCTATCTCCACTCCATGTGCACTTTGAATGCTGAGCAAGAATGAAACCATTCATTCATTCGTTCATTCATTCATTCGCTTTGGCTCATGGGTCCTTGGAAGAAGGTCCCAGTCAGAAGCCCCTCGATTCTACTCCTTGTCCTCCAGGGTTCTGGGAATCAGCAGGGAAGACCAGGCCCACGGCAGTTAGAAAAACTGTGCTAAATGACAGGGCCACCCCCCTCCCTCCGCGTAATGGTTCCATTTTCAAATGTTTATTTTTCAGGTGGGAGTTTTTAATTTTTCATAAGTCATAGCACATCGAGTTCCATTTGAAGAATTGTTGAGGCTCTTTGAAAACGAGCTCCAAGGCAAAGCCAAACGACAACAACCATAGAACCCTGGTCCTCGGGCTCCCAGTCCCCTCGAGGCCCTTGCCCTGGTCAGTGCCTCCCACAGAAGTAGATAAAGCTCTCTGGGGTTGTCTACACACCTCCAGCCCTCACCTGCTGAGCCCTGTGAGGAGCGATGAAGGCCAGTGTTTAGGGAACCCAGAACAGCATCTAACTCCAGGAGCAGGTGTGTGACTGTGCCCTAATGGCATGGTCTTCCTGGTGAAATTCCAGGGCTCAGGAGCCTGGAGAACCCACAGCACCGCAGTTGGGAATGCCTCCCCGAGCCTCAGTTCTGGAGACAGGCAGGTGCTCTCCGGGGCTCTTCCCGCAGCCAGTGGGAAGTGGGTGGCGTACACCTCAGATGGCCAAGCCCACCAGTGTTTCATTGGATGCCGCTGAGCTGCTCTCAAGACGATGTCTTTGAGTTTCCTTCTCTCCTCCGTTGAGCAGAGGGGGTAAGTCAGGGAAAGCTTTTTTGTGGTTGCTGCGTTTCCAAATGTTCCTCTGTGATTGACAGCTCTGCATTCAGCTTCCCATTATGGCACCTGCAGATAATGAGATATCTTGAAACCGGAATTTCCAGCGCCTGAGCCTGCCAGGAATATTATCATCAGTGTTCTAGCAAGCCATTCCTGCTGCACACATGACCTCTACAAATTTGAAATGTCAAAACACAGCCGGGAGCTGAAACCAAGGCCACTCCAGTCCAAGTGGCTATTGGCTCTTGAATGTCCAGGAAGGAGTCCTTTATCTTGGGAGAATTATGGATTACCAGAAAATAGTGATCTTTTCATTAACCTATATGTATTTAGAATGTAGATAATGTCTGTCTTTTATCATTCTCATAGCTGTGTGTGGGGAGACAGAGGGATGGAGGGCTCAGCCCTTCCCCAGTGAATCTGGGCCTGTTTGGGGACTAAGTCAGCATCGAATCTCTTTGTCCTTGGGTGGAAATTTGGGGCCTTCATTTTGTAGCTGTTATAACCACTTAGATCTTATTATGTCATCAGAGAGACTAAAGGTGGAGGACACTTGATTCTAGAATTTGAATTGTTATCTTCTGTGGATCCCTTCTCTTCTATTTCTTTTCCTCCTGGGCTATAAGGCTTTGAGCTCGTAATGCTAGCTAGTTATGAGCTAATCTGACAACTCGGTTGAGCTCGTAGTCTGGGCCCTTCACTATATGGGTGCTGATGTAAAGGTAAATTAGACACTCCAGGAGTTTGCAGTGTACAGAAGAAAATACCAGGCTAACCATTTCATTGTCTTCATGAACATGGGAATTCAAAGCTTGGGATGCCTATCTAGGGGATTAAGGTAGGAGAAGGCTATTCAGAGAACAATCTATCTTGAGTCGGGCCTCAATGGATGAGCAGGACAGCTCACCAGGCTTGAACGAGAATGGGAGTAAGGTCATGGATGAGCAGGTTTTACATCCAGAGGGACCTACATGAACAAAGGCTCTCCTATGAAAAGCTTAAACCAAATGGAGCTGGGTCCTGCCCCCCAAAGCCTGAGAACTGGGACAGCAGGAGTGACAGCTCCTTCCACCTTTGTCATTTTTCCAGATAACTGGTGAGCCAGGCTCCCCAACTCTTCATCCGTGCTGGGGCTGAACCCACCCCTGGGTTCTAAGGACAGACATGTGAGCTGGTTCTGGCCATTTGTTTATTTATTTTTTTAATTTGACAGAAAGAGAGAGCAGGCAGAGAGGTAGGCAGAGAGGGGGGGGGGGGAAGCAGGCTCCCCGCTGAGCAGAGAGCCTGATGCGGGGCTCGATCCCAGGACTCTGGGATCATGACCTGAGCTGAAGGCAGAGGCTTAACCCGCTGAGCCACTCCGATGCCCCTATTTTTTTTTTAATTGAGATGTAACTAACATAGAACACCGCATTGGCCTCAGGGGTAAGCATGACGATTTGATATTTGTATCTATTGCGGAATGATCATGGTCACATGTCTAGTTAACAGCCACTTCTGAGAGTACTTAGTCCCCCGGTCACAGTGATTGGTTGGGCCAGTGAGAATCAGCCCTGTGATTTGGGGGTTGGTGCTTTCATGAATAAGGCACACTATTTCTACTGAGATTTATAAGCAGACAAAAATATAACTTTAGCACTGCTGGAGGTCATCTTAGCACTTCTAGGAGAGAGCCTGCCTATGGGTGATGTTAACAGGGAGGGACAAAGAGGAGAAGGATGGAGAAAGACCAGGATATAATAGCATCACTCGGCACCTGATTTCAGCCATGTCTGAAGCCAATGTCCTCACTCCAAATTTCACACTGGGAGGTGACATGTTTTGTTTCATCTGTTAGCTCACATGAGCTTGAGTTGACATCTATGTCTTGAAACCCATGATTTATATAATGATTGATATAATGACTTATATAATGGCAAACATGGGTCTGGCTTGTAGTTCTGTTCTTACCATAGTGATTTTTGAGGGTGGCCCACCCACTTGTCCCTTGATCAGATGACAGGACAGTGAGTCGAAATCCTGCCCCCGTAGTGACAGCTGCACCTGAACCTTGTTCTAGACACCTTACGAGCCCTCTTCTTCCATGGTGTCTCTCTAAGACCTCAGACACCAGTCAACAGGTGCCAAGACACAGCCACTACCCCTGCAGGGTGGTTCTGACACCAGCCCTCGGAGAAGGCCCTCTAGGAGACCAACCAATGACTACCAAAGCCGAAAACTCAAGTGGAGCTACATGACTGAAGATATGGCTCCTGGAAGATTCAGGATCTCCCCGGTGCTCCCGCCAAGCCCCAGTCCCCACAGACGTGTCAGTTTGGGATGACCTAGAAGGTAGAGCCTGCCCTAGGTGCGAACCCAGCATTGGGGAGGACCTACTCCAGGGAGGCTCTAGACTCCAGCCCAGGGTCTGGGACCTCTTCCCACTCCCTGTTGGGGGCGTTGTCTCCATGCGGAAGCAGACAGCAGCCCTTCCACTGCCCCCGAAGGTAGAGATGTCTGAGTCCTCCTGGGGGGCCTGGATAGCAGGCCTTTCCTCCGCGTAGGACGCAAATCCATCCCAGAGGGGGTTTCTTCTGCTGGGCCAAGGAGATTCAGAATTGACCAGCAAGTGTGGACCGTATTCCCTTCCCCTCCCTCATCCGAGAGCCAAGGCTTCCTAACCCGTACAGTGGTCAACAGCTGTATAGGACCGGAGAATAGTGCCCTGTGCCTCAGAGATCCAACGTCCCCCCTAAACACACACACACACACACACACACACAGATAGACACAGGCACATGCCCCACTTTTCAAAGACATAAGAGCACCCCCCAGGGAAAATTCACAAACCTGGCAGCCGACTGAACCTCACAATGGAGGCACGTAACGTCCGTTGAATAATTGCCATTACCCTGGGATCCCTGAAAAGTTTTTTGTTGTTGTTGTTTTGTTTTGTTTTTTTCCTTTTATCTTTCCCTCTGAGCAGTATCTGAGGACAAAGAGGAACTTGAAGTATCCTAAACAGGCCTCATAGGGCAAAATTAGCAATATCTCTGGAAAGGTACACAAATGCACTCTGATACAGAACAAATCATTTGCTGTCAGCTGCCTTCTCCCCCCCACCCCACCCCCCCAGATATCTGGAGGGCCCCGGGCAGCCCACGTCAGGCTGGGGGAGGTGGGGTGTGAGGGGCACCCTCCCCAGGGCCGGTCCAGCCGGGCCCAGGATGGCTGGTGAGAGGCAGACGGGCAGGGCTCGGGGAGAGAAAATGGCCGCCCCGTCGCCAGGCCTTTCCGTGTGGCCCTGTCAGGAAGGAGCTGGCACTCCGGCCCGGGGTTGGCTTCCGCTAAGTACTGACGCCGTGGCGGCGGTGGGGGACAGGAGATGAGGGACAGAACAGGGCAGCTGCAAATGAAAATCACCCTGGGGAAGGTTACAACTAGATAAAGTTTTCGACAATAAGATTCCAGAGACTGCTGACGGGAGCAAAGCTCAATATTTTAGTCTCAGTACAAATTTGCTTCAATCTTATACAACTCCCATGCAGCATTGCCCACAGCTGCATGCTGTAAACAACAAACAAATCTATTTCCATCAGCCCTGCTGATGCCAGGAGAAAAGAGCCCGAGCATAAGACATGCACAGATGCAAAGCCTCACCTGAGCCTGGTGCTGCCCTCCATTTGGCCTCTCTAACTTAATATCGTTGTTACAAAGCTATTGGTCTCCTGGTAGCTAGCTGGCTCAACGCAGAGCCTCTTCTTCCAGCTAATCTGACAACTCCGATCCAAGAAGCATCAAGGGCCCAATTAAGAAGACACATCTTATCAAGGAGCTTATTTTGCATAACAGAATACAAATGACGAATAAAAATTTAATGTTTAATAACTTAGTACAAAGAGGGCTGTTGATATAGAATGCCTGGGATTTTTATGGAGGCTGTCAGACTTGTGATAAAACTGTTATATAGGAACACTTGGCAAAAAACAGCGTAGAATTTTTCAGTAATGGTGTGTGCATGATAATGCATTAATTCTTGATAGGGAGCTAACTGTAAGCCTGGGAATCAGCCAGTCTGGGTTTCGGTTTAAGATGGTGTGTGTGTGCGTGTGTGTGTGCATATGTGTGTGCGCGTGCGTGTGTGCGTGCACACGCTCACGCACGTTCCATCCAGGATGGTGTGACTGGACATGCACATGTGTGCATTTTAATGAGGACTTGACGGAGAAGGTGCAGGGTCCTGCATACGGTGTTTGGGTGTGTCTTTCCCGAGACCGGAAATGACAGGCAGTGGCCGGGTCATCTTCTGGGCAAACCACCTCGTGGGAAGGGAGTTCTGATGCAAAGGGTCAGATAGGATTGTTTGCTCTTCCTTGGTGCGTCCCAGTTTCTTCTTTACCTGTATATGGGATGAGTAGGTGGCATGGCGGAACTGGGAGGCAGGACGGTGCAAAGACATCGAAATCTCGTTATTCTCTGGAATCCAACATTTGGTCCCAGGAAATAGCTGATAAAAATACCCAGGAGATGTCTCACCTGAGCTTGAAATACAGGGGAACGACTTCCGGTATCTGCCATTGCTTTGGCGGAGAGGACACCTTTCTAGAGTGCATTCGTTCGAATATGTATGGAGAGCCTGAACTCAGCTGGATGCTGGGAGGTAAGCCACAGTTCCAAGAGGCAGCCGTGGAGGTGGACCACACGCGTAACTCCTGGCTTTGCCACATGTTGCCTGCAAGACACTGAACCAAGTCACTGATCCTCTCTAAAAATGCCCACTTTTTCAGCTGTAAATCAGCTAGAAAGGCACCTACCTCCCTGACTTAAATAAAGGGATACCTGAACTGCATTTAGCACGGAATCTGGGGGACAGCGAACTCTCCATACCTTATCTCCATATCTTATTGATAAGTGTGCCTTATCAATGCATTTCAGATCAATTGCATCCGCTTCCCAAACCTTGGCCCAGAGAAGCCCAGGTGTCCACACTCCATGTGGCTTTAGACTGAGCTGGAAAAACTCTTCCGACATGATCACTGTGACTCCTCGAAATTCCAAACGTCCATCAGGAGAAATTGAGCCTTCATCTCTAGCAATGCTTTATTTTTAAAGTGTCCATTAACTAGGGCTAAACTCATGTTGAATTAGAGTGGAACTCTTTTCCAAAGTACATCACATCTCTATGAATGCAAGATGAATTTCGGACTCATCCTGTCCTGCCGCATTAGTGTTATTACATTGAATACTAAATGAATTTCTAATGATTGGACACTCTAAGGAAAATGCGACCCCTTTAGAGCAGTCATCCAACTCGATAGGCAGACTGGAAATTGTGGGGTGCAGGGCTTGTCCTCATGAAGCCAAACCAAACAGAACACTGCCCAGAGTGTGACTGTGTGGGCGATTGAAAAACATAATTTACTTGATGAGGCTAATATTCAAATGCAAACTTATATTAGAATTAACACTACAGGAGGGGCTTTTACATGGAGGATTTGTTACAGAAATAAAATCTATCGGTAACAGTTTCATTGTTCCATCATTATGAACTCATTTGGTATTCACTGTAATAGCACCGATCAGAATGAATTTGTTTGATATTCATGTAGCTCTCCCACACATTAACAGAGTTTCTGTTATAATTCACCATCCAATAAGCATTAGTTAATGTAGACTTTGGACCAATAAAGATGTGCCCTCCCACCTCTCTAGTTGCCTGGAGACGGGCATGGAGGGACCTTCTGATGTTGCATGGTCCTTCCGGTTCCTCCCGGTTCTGATGTCGTCCCTTAAGCTAGAGAACTTTCTGGTTCCCCAACTGGACGGAAATGAGAATGGGCTCAGTTTAGCATCTGGAGCCCAGAGAAAAAAAATCCCATGTCATGCCCCATCCGGGCCACTCTTCCAGCCCTGGAAGATACAGGCATTGGAATGAGGCTTTTGGCTTCCCATCTCACCGGGACTCCGAGGGGCCCAAATAAGGCATAAACAGTGCTGCTTCTGGTCGAGCATCTCTCCAGACTAAGTTTCTACAAAAAAAGTCAATGCTCTGCATGGGCGATGGTGCTAACGCCCCACCTGCCTTAGACCCCCGCCCCCCCCCAATTCCCCTGCCAGGAACCAAGCCAACTTCTCGGCAGCGCTCACTGGTTGGCAATCAAATGGCCCAACCCTACGGAAAATAAAACCCGACTGATGCTGGCCCAGTTACTTCATCACTTGTCAGGGCACTGGGTGAGGACTCTCTATTAAACTCTCCGGTAATTAAGCTTGTAAAATGTCCCTATGATGCTCTCTAGCTTTGGAATAATGGATTTACCTGAGACGGCTGCCCAGGAGGGAATTGTCTCGTGATGGGGGGGAGGATGGTTCTAGCCATAACCTGACTCTTTCTGCTTCAATTACCCAAGTATTTAATACTCATTCAGGAGTTCCAGAAAACTCATAAGCCGGTGTCATTTTTCTTTAGAACAAAGGTGACCCATGATTGTCCTGAAAAGAGTGTCTGTTTAATCTCTTGGTGTTCCGAGAACTCTGCCCTCTAGGCTGCAGGCTTGATATGGAAATTCACACAACTTACCTCTCCGGGGCTTTTTGGGAAGACAGGCCCTTCAACCCTGGGGGGCTGAGGTGAGGGAACAAAGAAACAGGCTTGTTTGTTTCTTGAAGGATGATGTAGGACCCTGGTAACGTAAACTGGATTGTGTGCAATCCCGGGAGTCAGTGTGTCCTGTCTCCCTGGACGGAGGGGAGCTCCCAGGAGGATTTCGCCCCCTTACTGACGGGAAGGGAGTCTTTGGACAAGTTACTTGCCCAAAGGCAATCAAACGGCCTGGTGCTCCTAAAAATAAACTCTTTCATCCGTCACATGGAGCTGGAAGATGGCTGCTGAGATTAGGTAACCCAGGAGCGCCAAGTCCTCCCAGCTCCAAACGCCAAGCCTGAGTGGTAACAACATCAGGATGGTCTCCGCAGGGGAGAGTCTTTGCCGGGATGGGCCCTCCAGCTCCTGCCGGCCCGCACAAGCCAGGTTTGCTGAGCCCCTTGTACTTTCTCTGCAACATGGAGAGAAGAGTCCGTTTGCTTCAGAGTCCTCCTCCTGGCTCCTGATTTCCTCGGGATTTGCAGACAGAGAGGCATAGTCCATGGATGTGGGCAAGCCTTCCTTTGATTCCTGGGGCAAAAAGACAGTGACCTCCCGAGGTCTTATTCTCTTATTTTTGTTGTGGTGGTTGTTCTTTTCTCTCCGATGCTGTGATGGTTTCCCATTTTAAGGAAAAAAAAAAAAAATACAAAGCCATTAAGCTGTAATAGATACAAATGCCTTTGGGCATTTTTAACATTGAATCAGGAGAGGATGGAAATGTCACGTCCTCTGGTGCTAAGCCGTCCTCCGAGGAATGCATGTCCACGTCGCAGGGGCACCCTGGACGCGGCTTCCTCCTTAGCAGGATGCAGACAGACAAAGAAGGAAAAATGTCTTGGAGGTGAAGGTGGTTGGCTCTTCCAGGCCAGCCGTCCTTGTCCGTGGGATGAATTAGGGCGGGTTCCTGAGGCCCTGAGCTGGCCTGCCCTAGTTCTGTGAGCTCCTGCCAGAGCCTCAGAGTTATTTAGCATAGTTTTGGGTGAGATCAATACACATTGAGTGTATTATAAATACCATCCCCGATGTGCCGTCCGGGGGCTTGGGCCACACACCAGCCAACCAGTTCCTCCTGAGAGCTGCACACAACCTCACCTTGAATAAGTGAGCCACGTTTTGACTCATATCCTTCAAGTGCACATTTTTTTTTTTTTCCTGAAGAGACACCTAGTTGAGAGAATTCCTCTCTGGAATTTAAGAAATAATGAATGTGGACCTCACCAGCCCCTGGCCTTTTCGTAGTTCATAATGAAAACGAATGTTCATTTTTCCTTTAAAACTGTCTCGAGCTAAATGATACTGACGCTTTCAATTTTTAACATCATAATCAATAAAGCCTGCTTATGCACACTTTGCAAAACCATCAGTTTAGAAGTTTGAAAAAAAAATCTGCATATGGCTGCAGCTTGCTGGCTGGAACGCTTTCGCACTAAATCTTCCGAGTTAAAGTTTTACTGGTGTGTTATGAGTAAAAATGCCTTGTCAGCCATCTGCCAGTTTTTCTCCTAACATCCATATTTCCAACCCTTGCTAAACATTGGGAGCATGCGGCCACAAGAGGCCACCTCTACAATTAAACAGCCGAGCGCGGCAGCAGAAGCAAGGGCATATCACAAGAGAACTATCTGGTATTAATTTTAAAAGTCCGTAAAGACCAGCTCTGACCCATCCAGGATGATAGACGGGCCGTTAAATGTATTAGAAGCTGTTAACCCCAGGAGACAAAATAGGGGGAAAAAGAAAGTAGGAAGGAAGGAAAGGAAAATTTTCAAGAAAAGAGAAAAATACAACGACAGCAAACAATGCACCCGTGTCAAAGCTTCAATAAATGCTAATCATGGCTGATTAATCAGTCTCTAATTCCACTGATCCAAAAAGGTTACCGAGTCAATTGTGTAAAATTAGCTCTTTCTCCTGTGTCCCTCTGCCTTCAGAGCCTCTCTCTGTTCATTTGCATCTTTTGCCAATGTTTACTGAGAATTCAGTTCATTAGCTCTTAAGCATAAAGTCAGAAATTGGAGGGGACTCTGCATTTTCTCGCTGAGTAGCACTTAGAACAAATAGCATCACTTCCTCAAACATTTATAGATTAAACGAAATGGCATTAATTACTGTAAATCTCCTATTTGTGAGCAGAAAGAGGGGGGAACAGGAAAAAAATCCTCTTTCCCGATACCCACAGTTTCATGGCAGGCTCACTCCATTCCCATCTAATGCCGTGTGTAGTTGGGGGCAAAATGTTTAATCACGGAATTAACAGGAAGCGGATGGCGAGGGGCGCTAACGAGGCTTGCCGCTAACTTTTTATAGAGCAGCGTTTTGCAAAGCTCAGAAGCAGAAGGTTGCTTTTGAAAGCCCTTATTAAAAAGAGATCCCTGCCACATATGTAGAAGCCGTCTTGGGAAATACCTGTTTTACCGGTGTTTGAAAATCCTGAAACCTGCCAAAGAGGCGTGGGGAAGGCGAGGCGGTGCTGTGCCAGGCCCAGGTCTGCCCGGGCTTCGCAGGGGACACGGAAAAGCTCCTACTTGTCTTCCGAAGGTGCCCCTTGTGGCGTGTTTCTGACGGAGGGAGGGTGTCCACAGGAGGAAAACAGCAAGCAAGTCAAACAAGCCAGTGGTTCAGGAGGTGCGGGAGGTGGCTTGTGAGAAGCCACAGGCCTCCCTCGGAAACGTGCAAAGTTCTTGGTCCTTGGGAAGGACGCAGTGCCACCTGCTCAAATGCGGTTGTGCCAAGGGGCATCTTGCCCTGTGGGCTTTGGGAGAAGTGGGAATGGGCCAGGTGTGACACCCCAGAGTTTTTAAAACTATGTACTAGTGCTGAATAAATCCAGAGTGGTTGCTTGTAGAAGGAGTCTGGCATCCGTTCCTGGTCCCTGAGTGCTCTCCCCATCTCGATCCCAAGTAAATCTGCACTGTCTGACTGCTATATGTATTTTGGCTGAAATGCCCTTTCTTCTACCCCTCTTTTCCCCAAATCTAGGCAAGGAATCAGTATGGAGGGTTGGGAATACCAAGCAGAACCCCACTAACCTTGACCCTGTCCTCCCAGAGCTCACATGGAGAGAGGGACCTCCAGATACATGGAGAGACAATTGTAATAAAGCTCAGTGGTGAGAGCTTCACCTCCTCCAGGAAGCCTCCCCTGATTTCCTCAGGATGCATTCCTGTCCCTCTTTCCTCCATGTTCCTCAGCAAGTCACTGAAGACAGTTTCCCAAGGATGGTTTTTGCATCTGTTTCCTTCTCTGAACGCAAGCCCCTTGCAGACAAGGTAGCTCACCCTCATTTTGCCAACCCCCTGATCAAGTACAGTGCTGGGCAAGTAGGTGTTCAATAAACATTTGTTAAACAAATGGGTGAGCCGTCTCATCCAGACTCCCATTTTGCATGTGCTGTGGGACAACAGAAAGCTTTCCTACTGGTTCTAAAATATCATGACTCAGGCTGGGGTCCCTGATACCTCTCATCCCAGAAGTTAACAGATTTGCAGAGGGTACGGGGTACGTAAGATGTGTATATATATGAGTCAAGTGCATAGTGAGGTTATTAAAGGGGAATTTGAAGCAAGACTTGGATTGGGGAAATAATTTCATGGAAGATATTTATTAAGTCAACCGTCCTTTACTCCTGGGGCAGCAGTGAATTTCTGAATACTAGTATCTCGAGGGCAGGCCTATCTTTTTGTCCTCCAGTGCAGGCTTGACTCACAGATGCCCAGAACATATTTGCAAATGAATCAGGGGCTTGTGCCCTGAAGCACTGATCTTAGGAGTCAGACAGTATTGTCCCATCTTCTGAGCCCATGCCAGACATACCTGGAGGTACAGGCTGAAGAGAGCATGTAAGGAAGGTCTTGCTGAAAATCCCTCCAGACAGCATCATGTTGGGGACCCCCAGGGGCCTCCTGGTCAGTTGTGCAAGCCATTTCTCCCTCCAGTGCAAGAGTGTACCACTGCCTCGTGGGGGATGGGGCGCTGATGGGCAAGTTTGGGAACCATGTTGTATAAATAGGTCTTTCGCTTGTAAAATCGCACTATTGGTAGCAGCGGCCTGGACACTGGATTGGGGAGGACGGTGGGGTGCTCACTCCATGGAAAGGTGATGGAGAACTACTGAGGGGTACCCCCAAGCCACATCAGCCGGCCTGCCATTGCTGGTGTCTCCGCTCTCTGAGGGGTGGCAAGGGAAGCATTAGAGGCTCAGGGGAGCACCAAGGACCCAAGGGGGAGGCTTCCTGGTGCAGTCCTGCCGGTCCGGCCCCTCAGCGGGCTCCATCCAGGAGGGCCCCTGGGCAGAGCTGAGGCGCCCGCCGGGGGAGAGGAGAGCAGAGACTCATCACCGCGAACTGCTCTGCTCTCCTCCGCTTCCTGATTCATCATGTTTTTTTATTAGCTCTCTTTTCCCTGATAAACCTTTGCCGAAGAGGAGCTGTTGGAAACAGCTGGAGCAGGTCCCTTTAGCAGGTGGAGTTTGGCAGGCAGAGTCCCAGATCCAGCCGCCAAGTCACTCAAGCTCCCACTTAGAGGAGGGAGAAGAGAAACAAGGTGGGGCTGCCCCGGCCTCCCCGCCTCCCTGTTGATTCCCTGAAGAGCCGGTGCAGAAAGGGAAGGGGAGCCCCTTGGCTGCAGGTCGGGGGGCCTTCTGCTCCCCAACAGTGATCTGGGTCTTCGGTTTAGGGAGTGAAACTTCTCCTTAGCTCTAACTCTCCGGCTTCCTTTGTTTAATTTTTGTTTCGTCTGCCTGATGAGGCATGAGGATATTTTCCTTGGAATAGACACGCCGCCGGTTCCCTTTCTCTCCCTCCGATGTTCGCTCTGCTCTCCCTCACCTCCTTTCCTTGCTGCGTTCAGCCCCAAGTCAGATGCAAAAGAAATGGGAAAATCAAGGGCTTTCTTTGAAATTATTCGGGAAAGGAATATTTTTTCAGCATTTGTTTTTTTCTGACCTGAAATTTGAGAAGACATTTGTGCTGCACCAGGCGTATTTGATTTGAAACCTCAGACGCATTCAGACTCACTCACGTAGGGGCAAAGCCTCTGCGTCCTACGAGGAGGGAGCCGTGAGCCAGTGCACAGCTGCACAAAACCCCCAGCTTTCTTTCCCCCCATGGGGTGTGGACTCCGTTCTCTTAGCTCTCCCTGATATTTGTGGCTCTGCCCTCACAGGATCAAGAGGAGCAAAGTGGGGTGTATTTTCTTAACTCTGCAATTGACCCAGCAGGAAACAGTACCTATTCTGAGCGGTGGCAGGAGTTTCAGGGTTTCCAGGTTGCAGTAAATGCCTGTTCCATAATGGGATCACACTGGGCTTGCTCAGGACGAGAGGAAAAGAGAGAGAGAGAGAGAGAGAGAGAGAGATCATCTGCACGGCACAGGAGCTGGATGGGTACTAGTGGCCTGGACTGCTGGATTCAGAACTGTGGCCACGTGCAGGCTGAGTGGGAAAGGTTATGTTCACGGGAGGCAGTGGTGTTGGCCGCAGACCCAGATGACAAGGAATGTCTCCATGTGCTGCTTTCCTGGGCCTAGAATCCTAGGACTAATTTTCAGTTGCAACGTATTTGAGAAGTCAAGGAACACTCCATAATTCCTTACGGAATACATGAGTCAACTTTCTCCAAGCCACCATCTTAGCAAATTGAAGGCTCTATGGGACTAGCTCCTTCTAGGGACTTAACTGTGTCCCTCCCTGCCCAGTCTCGCTGCAGATTGTAAAGGGCCCTAGGATGCTAGCTGGGCGCTCATGTGAGTTACTGGGAAGATAATTAGCCAAAGGGAATGTATGTGTCCTTTGAGGGCTGATACAATTCCATGCATGGCAACAGTTGCCTTTTCCGTGACACTTTTGGAGATGGGACATCCAGCGGCACTGCACCTTACAGACACGTAACAAAAGACAAAAGGAGAAAGGTAAGGAACACGAGACGGATTTCTGTAATATTTAATAATCACATTGAAACACTGACATAAATTGCGCTGCATTTACAAATCTCTGTTTCCTTTGAAAATTACACCCCAGCATTTAATTCACCAAAATAACTCATTTTATACAGCACAACAATGTAGTAAAATAACTCATCTCGAATATGTGGATATGAATAGATTTAACACATCTGCATTGAACAAAATGAATTCATCTGAAAGCTGAGAAACTGGTTCTCTTTCGAGAGTTACCGATTATTTTACCATTCCCTTCAGTTTACTTGTTTGTTTTTGTTAAATTACTTTAGGAATTAGGAAATGAGAAAAGCAGAAACACTGGGTAGGTTTTTCTCTGCTCGGAATAGGGGAAAGAGGCATAAATAATCATTTGTATTATACCTTATTTCATTAAAAATTATATTTACAATTGTGCAGAGACCGGAGAGAACCGTCCCCCGCCCCCAGCCTGTTCACTGTGGGTTGTTTTGTTTAATCCTTGTAAAATACTGTATTTCCATTATAACGTTCTCCCAACAGAAGTCTTGATATTAAAATAATTCTTGAAGCTGGGTGTAAAGTGCTAAAAGCAAATCAGAGTTCAAGTACATGGCAGGGCTCCCTCCTGGGAGGAGGAAATCATTTGCAGACATGGGGTGTATCCTTGACGGAAAATGTGTTTATTATATGCCGTTCTCATGCCGGGCCACGGGGCACGCCACGGACGGTACCACAGTGGGGTTTCCCTAAGGCTGAGGCATGATATCTGGGTAGACACAGGAAGCAGAGTCCATCAATGACTGGTGCTTTGGGGATGGCATGGTGAGCCTGGGCCACAGTTGAAGCCCAATAGTCGAGGTGGGGATGTCCCGCACCCTGGATGGATCTAACCATTTCTGGGCTCTGAAGGACCTCTCCAATGCACAGCACCTTGAGGGTCACAAGTAGAATCTACTGGATCCCGCTACAGCATTTGTTAATGCTAGAGATGCCCACTGCCCACTGCTCAGGCAGCTAGAAGGTCTCTCTCTGTAAGCTGGGGTAGAAATGGAGGTGTTCGTGTAGAAGGAGGTAAAAATGGAAAACACTGATCTTCTGAGGCAGAGCCTGGGGAGAGGGGGCCTTGAGTGGGTCCTACACCAGCTGTCTTGCATATGTGGTCCCTCGGATGCACTGTCACAACTTACGGCTTCGGGATCTGCACAGTGGAGACACTTTCACAACCAACGAGGTGCAGAATCTCTATCTTCATGATGTCTTTCCTCAGACAAATGCTCTATTCTCTCTCATGGGAATTTTTATCAGTATTCCGTTATCTGTTGCGTCTTTCCAAAGTATTCAACTTAGTTTTCATTAGTTAAAAAAAAAATCTATTTTTTTTTGCTCCCATGTAATCAATTTACACAACTTATTAAATTACATGAGGATAATTACAAGTAAACCAAGTGTAAGCAGGTTTGAGAACAAACTCATCTGATCCTTGGTAAACATTCAGCTCAGCCAGTGAACCCCCAGCTTTGAGTACTCAGGATGCGGCAGGCCTCAGTCAGAGACTCTTCCAGAAGGAACCCCCAGCTCCAGCCACTCAAGGGCTCTCTAGGTCAAACTTTGTACAACTTGGGAGCTATTAAAGGAATGGTTAAGCAAAGCTAAAAACACAGGCAGGGGCCAACGGATGGGCCCCCCAACTAGAGAGAGAGATTATCCTGGAGGTAACAGGTAGCTACGGATTATGTTCAAGAAGAGAAGAATCTGTTTTATCTCAGTCCGTCATGGAAAGCTCAGTCCGTCATGATGGGAAATGATGAACACACGCCCATTCGTATTGCTGTTTCCCATCCTTTTGCCCTCGCTGTAATGAGATTTTACACCCACACCTTTGGTGAGGTGACTTTGACTTTGCCATTCCCCTCCTGTCCCCCCCTCCCCCAGGTAGTGTAGGTGACCTCTTACCGCTGGACTTGGCCACATGACTGCGTTGGCCAACGAATGTTGATCACACATGACGTGACCTCAGGCTCCGTATGTGTTTGCAGCCATTTCACTTGGCCTCTCCCACTCCTGCAGTCTGCCATGAGAGAAGCATGCCCCTGGGAGCCACTATTCCTTCAGCCTGGGCCCTGGGAGGACGACACATGGAGACACCCAAATCTGACCTCCAGCCTGTAGCAAAGTGTTTTATCCAAGCCCTGGGCCCAGGGTGAGAAATGCATGTTTATTGTCCTAAGCCATTGAGGTTGGAGGGTTGTTTGTTCCAAAGCATCATGGGGGTAGATAATTAACATGGGACTAGACATGAGTGAGTGACGTGGGAATCAGGGAACTCGTTGCTCTGCCTCATCTAGCTGGGTGACCTTAGGTGTATCTCTGTCCCTCTCTGGTCCCTATTTTCTTATTGAAAAGATGAGGAAGTTGTAGTAGATGGTCGGGGTTGGGGAGGGGGTTTTATAACCTGTCAGGGGAAGGGATGGGGTGGAAGAGGAGACAGAACGTCATCTAACTCATGGGAGGCGTAACTTCTGTCACGTGCACCAGGAAGTGGTCATGGTCCGTAGGCAGCTTGCAGTCCACCAGAGCCCTGGAGTTGCTCTGCAAACAGGCAGGGCCAAGGGACACACAGAGGCAGCACATCCCAGTGTCCCCAGAACGCCTCCTAGTTTGTCCCTGCCCCCACGCCCTGGACACACACCTCCTGAACTCCTCAGCTGCCTCTTCCCCAGTGCTGGGGGGGAAGGCACAGCACCTCCAGAGGAGATCATGGGTCTCCGGGATGATCCTAACAGGCAGAAAACTTTCTGCTGGGAGCCCAGCCTGGAACGAACAGCTCTGGGGTGGGATTTCCCAGGAAGGGTAATTATCACGGAATCAGTAATAGGAGGGAAGAGCTTGAGGACAAGATGGGAGAGGCCTCCCCGGTGCAGTCACTTTAAGGTATGCTGCCTTCCTCAAAGCCAGGGCCACTGTCAGAAAAGCAACTTCATCTAACTAATTAGCAGGGTTTGCCACTTTACAAATCTGCCGTGGCTTTCTTGGCACGAAACAGCTGCTTAGGCAAAGAGCTGTAGGAACCTATTAAAAATCACAGGCCTGAAAGGCAAGAAGGGGAAGGGGGCAGACCTGAAAGAGAGAGGGGAGGAAGCAAACTTCCCGGCTCGCTCAGCAGCCCCCCTCCCCCCGCCCCTGCCCGCACAGGGGCTGAAAGAGGGCAAGGAGATGAGACAGGGGCCCACCCTGCTCGCACTGGGGCTCCTGCGTGCCCACCTGCTTTTTCCTCTCGACGTGCTCTCGCTTCTTAAAGCAGCTTTGAAGGAATGCTCTCCCGTGGACTGCAACCTGTCACCGCACCCTGTCATCCGTCCAGTAATTAAAATCTGACTGATTTACTGACTGGCGCCGACCATCATAGCTCAGGAGTCAGCTGATGTGCATCTTTCCCAAGGCTGAATTTACTCGGTGGAAAGAGACTGCCGGCTCCCGGGCTGAGCTGTCATTCAGCAGCGGTGGAAGCTGGAAAGACAGCTAACAGAGCCCTCACCGGCCATCTTTGGTTTATTTAATTCTAATATTTATTGCCACCCAGCAAATGAACATAATACAGACAAGTTAGGGGGAGCGGCTAAGGCTGAGCTGTGGGGCTGGGGTGGCACTCCGGGGAACCTGGGGGCGGCTCCAGAAGGACAGATGTGTCCCCGAAGGGCCAGCTGGTAGGGATCTGCAGGGCTGCCCCTGGTGTCCCCTGTGCAGGCAGTGGGGGACTGGAGAGGAATCTATGAGCGTTCAACAACGAGCATGGTTATATGTACTTATGGGACACTGGAAATGAACCAGGTTTCTGCTCGGGGTTGCTGGCAGCATGGGGCCCTCAGAATCAGGCATGGATTCTGGATTCCTCGACCCACCCTGCAGCCCGTAGGGTGACTCAAGTTCTCCTTTCCCTTCCTAAAGTCCATCCTAAGCCATCCTGTTGTCATCTTGCTTTGCTATACCACAGTCCTGGGTCGTGGTCACGCTTAACCCTTCTTAGGGGAGGTTGAACAGAGTGACTCATGGAAGCAGCCTCTCCCCGGGTCTCTGAAGCTCTCAAACCCAGCTCTGGCCCTTGTGAAAGACAGGTTTATTGTGCCCCCCACAGGGACCCAGGACCCAGCTCTGCCGTATCATTCATGGGAATGAAGTCTTGGGATGTCTGTGCAGTGCTATGCATGGAAGGGGGTGGGGAAAATGCACAGAAGAGAACAGACCTGACCCCAGGCTCCATGGTGCCCACAGGACAGTGGGAAGACCAAGACATGGAACAAATAAAGGCACCAAAGAATTCTCATCTCCTGTCGGGACAAGTGCTGGGAAGGGGAGTGTGGGAACATGTGGGGGGAGTCGAGTCCCTTTTGGAGGGTTTACGGGACAGGACCAGGACCAGGAGAGGCAAGCCAGGGGCCCAGGTGCAAAAGCTCAGGCAGGAGGCCTTCCCTCTCAGAGTCATGCCAGTGCAGTGTTCAGCAGGGAATGATGGCCATCCTAACCTTGGCTCCTGGCACCTGCCTCCCTGCCTCACCTTGGTGCCGGCCCCACCTGGATGGATGGTCCCTGTTCAGTTTGACTGTGCAGGGGGCTGGAGCATGCACTCCAGGATGCTGGACCCCCCCCCAACTGCCAGAAGCAGCCACCCCCCCATCACCCCCAAATCACAGAGCTAACATGGATATACTATGGGGTTGTGAATTCACACACCTCACTGGGGTGGGGGCAGCCACTGTGGGTAATGTGCAAGCCAAGAATAACATAACATTGTAAATCTATACATTTGTTTAAACAAATATATATATACTTCTTAAAGTAAATACATTGCCTGCCAAGAAAGTAAGGGATGTATTGAAAGGGTCTTAAGAACACCCTATAAGATAAGAGATTTTGTAGGTGTCATTGTTTCCCTAACACTGTCTCCTTGGGATGCCCACTCTCCCTGTTCCTGGGACAGCTGTGTTTGGAGAGTAGGATATGTGGGGAACGCCCGGAGGTGGCCCAGACCTGTGCCCAGGAGAATGCTGTGTCCACAGATCAAGCCTGCTGGAGCCCAGCCAGGGGGGAGTGCTGGCAGAGGCCAGAGGGCTAGTCCACAGAGAGCTGCGATTGACAAGAACCAGGTCTCCAGGCCCTTCCCAGAGGGATCTCCCACCAACCTCCAAAATGGAAGGTTCAGTTTCATTTTGCTTGTCTCCCATGGTCCTCCTATCAGCAGCAATTCTAGATGCCAGTGGTCCCCAGAACATCTGAACTCACCAACCAGACACTCAGGTGGAGGACATCAGAAAAAAATTTAAACCAAAGCACTTCTCCAGCAGCTGGATAGTTCATCCTTCACAGCCCAGTCTACCACCTCCTCCGATGCTGGTGTGAATGAGGCGTCCCCGCCCGGCTCTGAGCCTGCTGCTGGACACTTGCATACCTGCACCTGCTCGGTGCAGCTCAGCAGAATGGATGCACCTGCAAGACAATAGCTATGGCTCTTGGGAGGAAGGGAAAACTGTGACACGGGTCCAGTTGTTGGCAGAAAGCTTGGGGTTGTTCTCCTGATTAATACTGAGCATCCTAAAGGACGCCGTCCTCTGGACAGCCAAGCACCTCCTTTACCTGGTAGGATCCCTGGGGGGCAGGGAGGAGGGCGGAAAGGGGACCCAGATTCAAGATCTACCTGCTCTCCTCTCTTAGCACAAGTTGGGCGAAGGGGCGAGCAGAGTGGAAGTTCGTGTTTGTGTTTTGAGTAAATCAATCGGCTAATCGGGATGGGATTTTCCATCTGGGAGTTGAAAGGGCAAAAGGAGAACAGTTAATTTTTCAAACCATCACTTTAAAATACAGCCCCCCTGTTTGTGAGCTGCACTTGATGCAAGGTCCAGGCGGGACATCAAGAAGTGGTGTCAAGGCCAGAACAAGCATATTTTAGAGGAACAGCAAGTAAATTAAGCCAATTAAGCATTCTTAATGCCTAGGAATCTTTCTTTGCCCCATTCTTCTTCCAAGAGATCCTGCTTGCAAGACAAAATTTCTCTCTCCCTCTCTCTTGTTCTTTTTTCCTTATTTGCATTCATACCCTTGATTTTGACCTGTGTTTCTCTGTCATCCATCGTCCTGATGAGGGTGGGAGCAGGAAGCCTGACCTGTCCGAAGGTGGACTGGCTCTACAATGGGGTGTGCTTTCTAAAGGCTTCCCCCCCACCAAGTGGGGGAGATCCCACATTCAATTCCCCAGGTAGGGCTGAGGGAGGTGAAGTGAGATCAAGAAACAAAACCCTTCTGGAAGTTCTCAGGAAGTAAAGTGCTAGATAAATACAGGCTACGTTTATGACGATTTTCATGGTTGGGCTTCTAACATTGTGGGTGGTCCCTGAGCATGGGGCTCGTTCATTCAGCTCCTATTATATCTTGAGGTTGAGATTTGCAAGCTGATGCAGGCTCGGAGTAGAAGCAGAGATGGAGACAGGGAGATGGCTCCACCAGACACCTCGCTAAGGGGGCAAGGAGGAAATCACGAAACAGGGAGATCAACTGTGGAAAAAAATGGAAGGCAAAGAGGGGGTGCCTGGGTGGCTCAGTGGGTTAAGCCTCTGCCTTTGGCTCAGGTCATGGTCTCAGGGTCCTGAGATCAAGCTCCACATCTGGCTCTCTGCTCAGCAGGGAGCCTGCTTCCCTTCCTCTCTCTCTGCCTGCTTCTCTGCCTACCTGTGATCTCTGTCTGTTAAAAAAATAAATAAAATATTTTTTAAAAAAATGGAAGGCAAGTTTCTCAAAATTTTCTGACGGTCACTCATTTGGACTCAGCCATTGGCTCACCTCAGCCACTGGTATGTTTCTGCGGGGGAAGAGCCGGTAAGAAGAAACAATTGAAGAGTAACAACATAAGCAAGTAGCTAGCAACACACATAAATTGTGTATTGTTTACTCTATAAGCGATGAATATGAGTATATAGGCACTTGGTTTTATTTTATAAAACAATGCCTCATAAACTAAACACTAGCCCAGCAATTTTATTACATTTACCTTGATAATATGTTGCAAGCCATTTAAACAGAACAAATTCACTGGCAGACCATCACCCATGAAGTATGACTATACAAGCACAACACTTTTTGGATAATGTATAAATCGGTTTTTAGCATTGGGGCAAGGATGATTCATATTCAAATCACAATGCAAAATGTCTTTGACTTAAATAAAAAATGTTTATTTAGAGGTCAATAATTCTTTACCTGGAACATGTACTTCTATATACCGCAGGGGAGAGGAAAAACCTACAGCAAACTAGTAACGAAACAAAGTTTCGTGTAATTCATAAATTTAAAAAGCAAGATCGGCAGTCTTTGAATATTATGATCAACTCAAGAGACTGGTTCCTGGAGGATCCTTCTGGAAAATTGCACAGTGCTCGACATGGGGGTGGGGCAGGAGGTGTACCAGAAACTCTGAGGTGCTGTCAGCCAGACTTGGAAGAAAAGTCCACCTCAGATTTCAGGACGTTTATTAATTTCCATTCATAGATCCTTAATTATATTAACCCTGAATAACTCTCCTAATGGCTTACTTGTAAGTAGCCATTGGTAATATGTAAATCTGAAACTTGGTGTAATTCACCGTGAAGAGACAAAGACAGGACTTGGCCTCAGTGGATGGTGGTGGCCTTAGGGGAAAAGTAGAAATTACCTGAAGGGAAGTATGAATTAAGTGTTACCCAAACTCAGAAAAAAGAGGCTATTTTGGCTGGATGGAAGGCGAGGTGGGGGGGATCACAGGGCTAATAGCTGGAGAGACAGATCTTCCAGGAGAATTGCTCAAGAGCAAATCCTGGGGGTGAAAATGAGCAAGGGGCAAACATGTGATCCCATTTGGCTGGAGAAGGGTGTGTATAAGGGAGAAAAGGGCCAAAGTCTTGATGATGATCTAATTGAAATGGTAATCCAGCTGTAGGACAGGTTTGCAATGTGCAGTCTTCAGAAACCGATGCTCAGGACAGCATTCTTGGAGAGGTAAGACGGGGCCCCAAGGATAAGCCCTCTTGCATCCGAGAATGGACAGTCCATGGTTGTGGTGGAGATACAGGACTTCCCAAACAAAGAAACGCCTTTCGGGTTTCCTATCCAGAACACCTGATGATCACCCAAGATTTGAATGAGATCTCCCAACAAGCATCTATAAGGGTGAGTTTAGGAAAACCTCTTTCCCCACCTTTCCCCCAAGCCCCAGGGCAACTCTTAGGTAAGGTTTTGTAGGGGCTATAACTTTGGAGCTCTCGACAACTGCCAGTCACATAGCGGCCTAGGGGTAGTCACGGAAACAAAGAAACAAAAACCTAGAAGACCAGTGGAAGCTAGAACTCTTCACTAAAGTCTGGTTCAACACACTGAAATCCTTCAGGGCTTGAAACCAGTAGAAAAGGAATCAGGAGTTCTAGTGCCTGGGTGGCTCAGTCAGTTAAGCGTCTGCCTTCTGATCCCGGGGTCTGGGGATCGAGCCCCGCATCAGGCTTCCTCCTTGCCGGGAAGCTGCTTCTCCCTCTCGCACTCCCCCTACTCGTGTTCCCCCTCTCCCTGTCTTTCTCTGCCAAATAAATAAATAAAATGTTAAAAAAAAAAAGAGAGAGAGAGAGAGAGAGTTCTGAGTTCAAGTGCACCTGTTAGCACTCACTGGCCGCACACATCTGGGGAAGGCCCCCGACCATTGGGACTACTTTCTCTTTCCTGCCAAATGGGAAGGTTAGCAACCACCCAACAGGGTTCCAGGAATGAGCAAAAGGAGTTAAGGGGTTGCAAAGTCTTCAGCAAACTCAAGGCATGATGAAAATGATAGATATCCTTATGTCCCTTTCAAGAGTCTTCTGAACAAAGAAAGGGAAAGTCTCTGGGCAGCATTTTAATTACTATGCGCTATCCATAAGTGAAGCGGGCAGAGCCCTCGCAAGGGCCCTCAAAGGTAAGATCCAGCTAATCCCAGTCCCTACCAGCACCTCACCTCCTGAGTAAGTGCTATTGTTTCTACAAAATACCCAAAGACAAGACTCCGTTTCCAACTCAAGGAAAACACGTTTATTTGTTTATTTATTTATTTATTTAGGAGAAAGACCTCCTTTCCATCAGAAGAGCAGGGACTGTCAACAAGTATCCCCTATTATTACCCTGAACAGAGTTTCCAAATCAATGATGTTACTTAACCAGACACCACCCTAGTGTTCTTAAAAGCCTTTAAAAAGGAACAATTAAGCGTTCTTTGCTTAAAAGAGCATCCTCTGGCTTTTTATTTCCGCGGTTCATCAAACCTTATGTATTTCGTCCGTGTCTGCCAAAATGAGTTCTAGGTCCTCCTCTGGTATTTTTTGTCACCTAATCCACCTTAAGAGGGAGGGAGGCCAAGAGGAAGGGAGGGAGCGAAGAAGGAGAGAAGGAGGCAGGGAAGGGGGAAGGGCGGTAAGGAAGAGCAGATGGGAGAGAGTTGGCTTTCCCCTATACTTTCCGCTCCCACGGGCAGGCTCCGCTGCAGCCCCGGACTCTCAGAAGGCCACCGAGATAGGGCGCGGGGTGTCCCCCTCGGCTCTCATCGCCTGCCTCATGCACACCTGAGGGTCGGGGCCTTGCATCTAATTGGACAGCAGGGCTGGTGCCTGTGGCCGGTGCTGCCAGCCGCCTCGTCGGCCCCAGTGACAGCTGTATCACTTCCTTGATGTGAGTGGGAGCTGGGGAGCGTTGACACACGGTCAACTTCCCCCTAATGTCCTTCAAGCAGTCTGACAGTTGTCCGGCAGGGCTAGTCAGCCAGGCTGCCAGTCCTCACGGAGGCATTGCGGGACAGCTTTCGAAGAAAAACAGGCAGGAGAGACTTCAAATGAGGCTTTTGTTTTCTTCCAGGCGGTGACTTGGGAATTGAAGCAAGTCCCGAGGGCGATGGTTAGTGTAGCGAGAGCTCTGGAGGGCCCATGCAGGGAACAATGGACAACAGCATGGGGAGGGGGTCAGTGGGGAGGGGTCCACTCGCTCTGAGACCAGATGGACTCTCTAGACAGCAAGGGATGTGGTTAAAAGGAGGACTTCCCGGAGGGGCTGCCAGTTTTGCAGGTACAGGACCACACACACACATTTTTCTCTTCTCGCAAACCTCTCTGCCATACGGTTTAAGGTGGAGAAGACACTCTGTCACACCACGCAAAGTTCAGAACCCTCAAAGTTAGAAGCAGCATGTTTCTGTTTCCCGAGGACAGCCAGAGCCCTAACAGCTTTATTGTGCTAGGACCTCCCTGGCCAACCCTCCTAGTACAGGGGGCCCCCCTCCCTCACCCTTCCCTTGGCAGGACAGGTAAAGTGAGGCTGGTGACCAGGAAGTATGAGTTACTTTTAAGGCTCTCTCCTTATTCTGAAGTGTGACCAGAGATACCTTATGGCATTGACAAGTCTGGCATCCTTCGATGTGACCGTGTCATTCCTTTCTGTGACTCTGACGTTCTGTAGACATCAGGGAGCAGGAGCTTAGAGAGGAGCAAGGCCCAGCTTAAGAAAAGATGGCCAGGACATTGGGGTTTCTCAGGGATGGGAGCCCTTTTGGTTGCAAATGACAGAAATCCAATGCAAATGAGGGTAAGAAAAGGAAGGGGAGCTATATTAGAACACTAGAATGTCTCTATGAACCACTGTCCACAGTCCTGCTGGACTTCAAGAGTAACTACAACTGGAGATTCATTCATCCAAAACTGGGAGCCCCTGTCTCTCTCTGCTCACATCTGTAGGTCCCTTCCCAGCCCCTGGTAATTTAGAATCACCAGCAGTTTATAAATTATACAGCCCCACAGCTCAAAAAGAAAATACTATCCTCCTTCTTCCTGCCTTATTTCTAGGAGTCTCAAGGAAAAACCTGATTGGCCCAGCTTGGTCATGTGTCTCTCACTGGACCAATAAACTGTGGGCAGGGCATGCATCACATGGGCCTAACATGGCAGCTTCCGTGGGCAACATACAGATGGGGGAGGGGTTCAGGTGACCCCAGAGGGGGACAGTACTGGGCAGAGAGAGTCGAGTCATCCTTGAGCACTAATAAATGGCTCCTATAAGAGGGAATTATATAAGAAGGTTCACTGAATGCCCATGTTCACAGCAGCATTATGTACAATAGCCAAGACAACCTAAATGTTCATTGATGGATAAATGAATAAAGAAAACATAGTTTATGGAATATACGTGGTAATGGAATATTACTCAGCCATAAAAATAAAAAGAAAGTCTTGGCATTAGCAACAACATGGATAGACCTTGAGGGCATTAGGCTAAGTGAGATAAGTCAGGCAGAGAAAGACAGACACCATGTAATCTCGCTTATATGTGGAATCTAAAAAACAGAACAAAAGCTAAGCTCAGAGATACAGAGAACAGATTGGTGGCTGCAGAGGTGAACGCTGGGGTGGGGGGTAGGTGAAACAGATCAAGGGGGTCAAAAGGTACAAACTTTTATTATAATTATATATAATTATTATCATTGTAAATTATAAAATAAATAATTCATGGGACATGCACAGTATGGTGACTATTTGAAAGTTGCTAAAAGAGTCCATCTTAAAGTCCTCATCTTAAGAAAAAGTTTTGTAACTATGGATGTTGAGGGATGCTAACTAAACTTATCATGGTGATTATTTCATGATATATACAAATATTGAATCATTCTGCTGCATACTTGAAATTAATATAATTTTATATGTCAATTGTATACCTCAATAAGAAAGGAAAGCAAGGAAAGTTCACTCCAGAAATTTTGTTAGATTCTCTGTAGGATTTCATTTTTGACGTTCCTTTGAATTGGCCTTCAAAGTTGTGGTTATTCATTGTTACAATATATTCATTTTGCTTAGCTGGTGAGAAGTCCCTGGTTCTCCAAAGCAGCAGGTGACATCACCAAAATTTCACTGGGTGCCCCTGAAGAAAGAGCAGACATGATCGTTTGAACGTCATAAAAGAAAGCTGGCTCCAAACCTGCCGAGAAGGAGCTGGGAAAGGAGCAAGAGCCAAGCCAGTTCTCTCCAAGGTCTTCTGCCCTCCATGACGCCTCCTGTTCTCCACCTGGACCCAGGAAGGACAGCCCCACTGAATGACCAGGCTTGGGACTGTGCAAGTCCCTATGAATGGAGTAGAAGTCAGTCCTGTGGCCGGTCAATGGCTGCTCCAAAGGGGACCCTGGAGACTCCAATGACACCGTGGAACAGCAGGCTCAGGGAGTAGATGCGACCCTAAGAGGGCCCTGCAAATTCACGACCTCATTCTGGCTGTTTCCCTGCAGAGGGGGGCCTGCAGAGATCCTGGGAGAGTGGGTGAGTGGGGCTGATGCTCGATCAAAGGCAGGAGAGCTGTGATCGAAGTGTAAGGAAGAAGGCCCACAGGTTCCTGACCCCAACCCCACATCTATTCCTGGTTTTATTCAGAGCCTCCCTAGGGAAGAGTTTGCGACCACTTCAAAATCACAGGCTTCCCGCAGAAGTCTGATTTATGAGCGATCTGTTAGATATTTGAATCAGACACCTTATCTGAATTAATTAATCTATCCGAAGGGAAAAAGGTGTTTTCTCCTTAAATGTCAAGTTTGTGTCGTGTCCGTGTTCTACAAGGGAGAAAGCATCTTTTGATTAAAGTGAGAACTTCTTACAGCTGGAGCGACCCAGTGCTCAAGGAAGGGTGCCCAAGCTTGGCGGATGACACACGTGGGTTGGGTCTGTCCCTAATTACCAGACGCAGGTCCCCGTGTTTCTCTCTGAGCTCTGGCATGCCAGAGGAAAATTCAAATTACTGCTCTGTGTGTGTCTTTAACGATTCTGCGATGGGGTGGCAGCTGACCAGCCGGCCAGAGGAGGGCTGCGGGACAGCACGTGGCCACTGGTGATCATCTCCAGGACATGCTGTGTGGGGCTGCCAGGGGTTCCGGCTGTGGGTTACGCATGAAGCTGTTCCTAAAATTAATGTCCTCCCTGGCCAGCTCCACTTCCTACTGGACCTCGCAGAGCTTTCTCTCCAGCTGTTTGTCCATGGCTCTCCTCTCCCTCCCCTTCTTCCTCCTCCAGGCTCCTCTACCCCAACTGCACCTCCCCCCTGCCCTGTCCCCAAATGCCAGTCTCCAGCCCTGGCAGTGTCTCCTGCCAATCACCCCCTGAGGCAGGCCTCTCTTCACTCTCCTGACCCCAGACCCACAGACATTTCTTGGTGACAGCTCTGTGATTCCTCAGTGCCTCGCCCCGGCGGTGTTCTGAGAACTCGGGGCTCCAAAGGGGCATCCAGGCAGGCGGCGAGAACTGGGAAGACAGCCCAGGCCGCTTGTCATTCAGCTGGATTCGGCTGGCCACGGGGAACTCTTAGCTGGAGCTAGGGGGTCACAGTCCCTGCTATGCTTCTCTCCTCTCCTCTCTTTCCTCCCGCACCCCTGCAGGCATGCTCCTCTCTCCGTTAGTTGCCCCGTGTTTGGACATAACGTGGGGTACATCTTACCTTCATTACACAAGAGGGTACATTTCAGAGACAGAGGGGCCTCTCTTAGGCAGCTTCATCCTGACCCACCAGGAGCTCCCGGGTTCCCATTCAGCGAGCAGTTGCGGGGCTCTCAGTAAATGCCCAGATTAGGCGGCAGTGGCCATGGTGGTTAAGAACACAGATCCAGGACCAGAGGCATAGCTTTGGATCCCAGCTCTTGACACATATGCATCCCGTGATCTCAGATGAGGAACTGGATCTCTAGGCATCTGGTCTGTAGGACGGCAGTCCTGCACCCGGGGTTGGCTGCGGGAACAAAGTGAGCGAACACACAGAACCCTAAGACCCGGGACTGGGCCATGGGCACCCCTGCCTCAGCCACACTTACTGCTTGTCGTCGGTGCAGCTGTCTGTGTTCCTCCTTGATTCATTATAAGAACCTGGCCAACTAGGGATTTCTGCGCCCATCCGACATATGAAGACATCGAGGGCAGAGAAGGTCAAATATTTTGCTCCAATACACACGGCAAATGAGCATCAAACAAGACTTGAAGCTGATTCTGGTGGCAGGTTCTCTCTCTGACTGCTCGGCCCTCAGTCCCGGCACCATGCTGCCAATCATGTGCTTTGTAAATATTCGCCGAATGGGTGATGACCTATGTTTGCTCACATTCATGATCCTACGGGTACCCCCCAGACAGCCAAAGCAGGAAAGGTGAGGATGTCCTGCTAGCTGGGGCCAGAAGCCTTGGACTAGCCGCGCTGACCTCCCAATGGTAAGGCCTCCTGGGGACGGTTCCAAGATGGAAGAACCTTCGGTCCCAGTTAGGGAAGGAAAACCTGGGCTTTCCTTTTAAGGAGGGGTGACAATTATACAAGACCCAGCCAGGAGGGAGTGCGGGATGGAAGGATGGGGGTAAATGCTCCAAATGACCTGCTCAAAAGGATTTTATGAAATCAACCCATAAATATGTACCCTAAATCCATCCTCTACCCCGCCATGGCCACCACCCCAAGCCACGCTTCCAGTATCTGCCATCTGGTGGCTTCTGCTGTGCCCTTGCTGGCCTTGGGCTATGCATTCTTCCCTATAGCAGCCAGGATCCCGTCAAACTGCAGATCCGACCACCCCCCCACCCTCCCCAGTGTGTGAGTGAACCCAGCCACTTCCTGCAGCTGTGCCTCGCTCTCCGTTCCTTTTTCATTCAATCCTGCTTTCCTGGGTCTCTCAGCTGCCACTGTCAGGCTCCTACTGGACCCAGGACCCACCAAGCGCCCCCCTTTTCCAGGCTTTGCCTCCACCCAGAACATTCCTTATCCTCAAACCCGCAAGGCAGCCCTTTTCCCCAACTGCGGGCCTCCGAGTGCACATTGCTCTCTCAAAGTCGTGATGTCCAGCCCTGAGCCTCCTTGTCCTACCACATTCTGCTGCCCTTGCTTCCTCCCTTCCTTCTTTCCAAGAGCTAAAACGATCAAGTGCTGAAACCATGTTTCCATCATCTCCTCGAGGGCAGGGGACTTTGTTGTCTAGTTCTGTCACCCAGCCCCGGAACAGAGTGGGGATGGAGGTGCTCTGTAACCGTTTGTGGACAAACGACTGAGATGTGAATGCAGGCTTTACATGTCCCACCCTCGGCGATGTTTGAGGAGGATGGAAATGTACTTGTGTCTCGAACCGTGCTCCCAGGAGCTTCTAATCTGGTTTGGAGCAAAGACACAGTGCCACAGGACACGGTGGGAAAGAGGCAGGGGAAACAGGGTCGGGAGAGAAGGGGGCAAAACACGCAAGACATGCCCTGCGCCAAGGGGAGGCTGTTGCTCTCCAGATGCTGAGGACACGTTTTGACTACCTTTTGACTGGCTCTGCTGTTACTGGCCTGGAACGGGCTCCCCTAGCCTGCATGGGCATGCCCAGGGTCCCTGATTTCTCCTCTGCCCTCCTCTCTCCCTCAGAGCTTCAGACTCTCTTGCCATAGGCAGAAACACTACCGTCCAGAGTCCTGCATTTCACAGTGGACACTGTTTCTGCGCTGAGACAGCTGTGTGGCTGGAGCAGACCCACTGACGGCTTTGGACCAGTTCTGGAGGCTGGGAACCGACAAGCCATGACATCCAGGGTCCAGGGTGTGTGGCTCTGCATTCTCCGGTATTCTGTATTCTTCTCTCTGGAATTGAAAACCCTGCCGGTTCTGGAAGCAGCACACTGCAGGCCCGCCTTTGTCCTTGACCTCTGCCTAAGGCCAGGCAGGGAGAACCTCCATTTTCCAGACCCAGCTCTTCCTGGTCGGAGACATTCCATGGCTCTCCTCCTATCAGACGGCCACTTCGGCTTCCTTGACCTGGCTGGAGCACCACCACAATTGCTTCTTTTCTTTTTATTTCTTAAGATTTTATTTATTAAATTGACAGAGATCACAAGTAGGCAGAGAGAGGAAGAAGCAGCCTCCCTGCTGAGCAGAGGGCCCGATGCGGGGCTCGATCCCAGGACCCTGAGATCATGACCTGAGCCCAAGGCAGAGGCTTTCCCCACTGAGCCACCCAGGTGCCCCGAATTTGGGGACTTTCAACAACAAAATGTATTCTCTCATGGCTCAGGAGGCCAGGAGTCTGAAACCAAGTTTTCTGTAGGGCTGTGTTCCCTGCAAAGGTTCTAGGGATGGAGACCTTCTGCCTCTTCAGGCAGTGGCATCCCTGGTCCCTTGGCTTGTGACAATCTGCCTCCGCCCTCCCATGGGCTTTCCCTCTTCTGCCTGGGTGTCTTCACTTCTTTTACAAGACAGTGTCATTGCGTCTAAGACCCACGTGGATAGTACAAGATGACTTTATCCCAAGATCCTTCACTTAACTATATGACCCTTCACTCACAATGACCCTTTTTCTGAAGAACATCCATGGGTTCTGGGTCACAAACCCATCTTTCTGGGGGGGGGGCGGCGGCATGATTCAAACTTTCACGATTCTTTTTATGTTATTTCTTCTAAAATTGTGTCTTCCAAAGATGTCAATCAGTAACCAGATTCCAGGAGGAAAACCACGACTGAGGCCCACTGGTGAGTTGCTGGGAACACTGCACTTTCCTGAGCATTGACACTCAAAGGATATTGTGATTGCTATGTCACCAGTCATAGGTTCCCCCCTACCAACATTCTTTAACATCCTTAGAATATTACCAGGGATTGGGGCCTCTAGAGTGTCACATTGCATGGTTTTTCCATCAGAAGTACAGCAAAGAGCAACACAGTAGAGCAGAAGAAATAGGTTTCCAATTTGAATTTTAGAAATGGACAAACCCTGTCAGGTCCCACATGTCTGTCTGTCCATCCCATCCCTTTGAACCTTCAGCCTCATAACTAGCCAGGACCAAGCTGGTCTTGGGACAGAGGGTTGGCCAAAAGCTCGTTGGACACCATACTGCCTGGACGTGATGGGAATAACAACAAACACCTTCCTGGGAGTCCTGGGTTCTCACCTCCATCGTTCACTGGCTGCAACATTATGGAAAAGCTTCTTTGCCTCTCTGAACTTGAGTCTCTCTGACCATGAAATGAAGATTAGACGGGAAGTGAGGTTGGCCGACTATAGCCAAGGCCAAATCTGACCCACAGGCTGTTCATGTCAATAAAGCTTTATTGAACACAGCCATGTTCATCCATTTACGATCATCTATGATGCTTTCAAGCTACAGAGGCAGAGTCATTGGATGAGGGATAGAATGGCCCACAAACCCAAACACATTAGCTATCTGGCCCTTTACAGACAAAGCCTGCTGCTCCTGGACAAGCATAGGCCCTCTGAGGTCCCTTTCAGCAGTGGCGTTCTGAGATTTCTATACCCAGTGACATTTTGCAGGACTGGCCATGGAAGAAGTGGTAAAACTGGAATTCTGTGCTTTTGGCTTCACAATGTGGCCATTGTCCCCTCCTCCAGAAGCCCCAGTGTGCTCTGTGCTTCCTCTAGGGACTGTCCCCTAAGGATCCCACCTGCCCTCCCCTTGGGCCTGGCCCTGTCCTGTGGGCAGGGAGGCAGGGCAGAGAGCCAGGGGACTTGCAGATCTCTGGAAGGCCCTAAGACCAGAGGACCATCCGGCGGGCTCTCTGCCGCCCAGTGACAGCCACCTGTGGGTCTGCAGGTTGGATCGATCCCACTCTGTCTCTGTCACTGTCCAAATTCAAGCACGTACAACCTCCTGGCATCAAACCTCTGCCTCCTCCCTTCTCCCCTCTTATTTGTTAAACAAATCCTGATCTGCCTTTTTAGGCTGCTCTTGAATTTTATGGCAACATATAATAAACATCTGACTGCTTTTATTTCTATTCAACTTTTATCTCAAATGTCTCTGCTGTTTCAAACCGAATATTTATAGCATCGCACGGCCGCCGCGATTTCATTCCTCACCCATACTGTCACTCCCTTCAGCTTGAGCTCACCAGCCCCTCGGAAAAGCCAGGGAACCTGCGGGCAAAGGGTCTCTTCTGCCCCCAAGGGGCTCCCAGCCTCAATATATGAGTCACTGGGCTCCTGGGGGAGCAGACAGCCACCAGGTGCCTCAGTTGACTCAGAGCCTTGTAGTGCTTCTCACCTGTGCCTTTAACTCCCTGCAAGACTGGGCCAGGGGTGGAAGGAAACTCTCATGCCCTGGGATCACCCCATCCTGTTCATTTAGGAGCAGACCTGGGACGCTCCTGGCCAGCTGGGCTGGCTTTCCTCATCCCTTCTTCCTCAATGACACAATCCCCTCCAGTCTCCACACATTGCTGGGTTGATGAATCTGTCTCGACAGCCTGTCCCCCCCTGCTCCCCACACTTCGGGTGACTCTACCCTAAGTGACCTTTCTGGGGATCCTGGCCCAACAGAGAGCACCCCACAGGTAACCAGTTTGCCCTTCCTTCCTTGGCATGCCTTACATCTGGTCAACGCTGCACCTTTCAGTTGACTGATTACCCCAAGGGCAGCCCCTTGGCCAACCCTCTTACCTCTCGGTAAGAAACTTCCATTTGACTGTGAAAGCTCTTCATGCTTTAAATCCAGCTGGAGACAAGCCACGTACAACAGCCACACATCTAGAGTCTCAAGCTCACAGAGTTGGCTGACCTTCCCAACATTCTGCATCTCCCATCTTCCCCCGCACGAAGGGCATCTCTGTCCAATACCACTAAAAAGCCACCCTCCTTCTGTACCAGTGAGTCCCAAACATCAGAACTGGGTTCGTCTTCATTGAAGGTGTCACTGGTTGTGTGAGTCAGGACACTTGCAATTTTAAGAAACGGAAGCCCAGTGCAATCTGGTAGAAGGGGGGAAAAGATCTATTGACTGAGCTAACTGAAGAAAACCCAGGACTCACTTAGTCTCAAGTACAACTTGATGCAGGAGCGCCAGTGGTCTCACCCAACGGCCATGCAGTCCTGGCAATGCCCACTGTGTGCAGGGGGGAGGGCAGAGGGATTCTTGTGCATTGCTGCAGAGAGCATAACTAGGCACAGTCACTTTGCAGAATTGCTGGGTGGTTACCTGTTGGAACTGAAGAAACACATATTCCATCCAAAGCAACCCCATGTTTCAGTCGGACCCAGTAGCGATAACAATGCTTATGTCCACTGGAAGATAGGAATGCGATATAAACAAGAAAACACTGGCAGTTGTCTTCATTCTACTAACCAAAACCAAAGACAACCCGAATGCCCATTCCAGTAGACCAGGGAAGGTGGAACACAGTCACAGAAGGAAATACTATGCAGAAGACAATGTCACCAGAAAAATACACCTGAACCGGAGGAGTCTCGCAGCACAGCGTGGGAGGGAAGAACAGGCACAAAGGAGTGCGTGTGTCATCTGAGCGATTTTATTTGCATGAAGTTCAAAAACAGCAGTTATCCTTGGGCCCATTATCTGTGGAAGGAGACACTTTTGGAGTGCTGAAATGTTCTGTAACTTAGTCTGGGTGGTGGCTCGCAGGTGTAGAATCATGTGACGTTGCATGGAGCTACACAATTAACATTGGTGCACGTTTCCACACGCAAATTATACCACGATTAAAGTATCTCCAGAACAATCATCAAAAGGAAAGAAGGAAACTCTGTTTTCTCCAGATCTGAGTTCTGCTGCACACTTAGTGGACACTCCCCGTGTGGTGGCCAGGGGGCCATCCGTGGCTCCCGGCGGACACCCACCAGATCAACAGTGCCAGGGGAAGAAGAAGTCTCTTCTCCAGCGGCCCAGGAATCAACTTTCTTCAGAGCGACTTTGGTCACACGTCCACGCCCACATCCACCCAGCAAAGGAGGCAGGGTCAGGTGGACATGAAGTGGCGCAGATTGGCCAGGCTTGGGCTGCAGGCCCCCCAGGAGCCAGGGGTTGAGCCAGGTGCACCCCAAGCCCATGGAGTAAGGTGGGGGAAGTGTGGGTTCCCAAAGGACAGATGAAGTACGGCTAACCTGAAGGGTTGGTAGATGCTGGAAGGACGTGATCAAAGTGATGGGGGGAACACAGGGGCATGTGTGTATGTGTGAACTTTGCTTCAAGCACCCACACAAATGCTATCCAGAAGCTGTGCTCCACAGCCCCTTCAGGGACAAGGAGCGAGTTCCCCTAGGTGCTTGGGAAGGTTCTTGGCCAACAATCTTCCATTCCCAGGTTTCTTTAGGGACTGCTTCTGTTGGAGACAGGCCTTACCCAGTTCCCTGAAACTCAGAACTTCCTACACATTGACTGAGACCTTGGGCTGCAGTCCGACCCCTCCTACAGACCAACCTCATACCTTGCCCACAGGCCTGGCTCCCAAGTGCATTCCCTAGTAACTATCCTGCACGGTAAGCCACACCTCAGAGCCTGCTTCTTAGGGAACCACCCTGCGACAGCTGCCAACCATCCTTCCTTGGAATGAGCCCTTCTGTATTCGGAGAGTACCTCAGGGTGGGAAAGGAGTATTTGTGCTATGGATGGTAGTATGACCTGATGAGAGTGTGTTATTTTTCTGGCTTTTACTTGCCAAAAGGAACCAGGATTCTCCTGTATGGGATGCCTGGAGTCCCTTTGATGATGCACCGGGGTATCACATTCACCACAGCTTCTCAGAGCACCACTTCTTGCTCGGTTCTCTGTGTTAAGAGCAACAAAATGAAGTCTGCACACATGGTTCCTCCTGCCTGCTCAGATAAACTTCACATCATGCCCACTTCAGCCTCTCTTGTCACTGTATCACACTCCCTCCCAAGAAAGCATTTGTCTGCTGTTTGTTTTTTACCCGTCCAGCAGTCACCCCCACTTTTTTTTTTTTTGGAGAGAATGCCCTCATATTCGTGTGTTGTCCAACCCTTCCCTGCCCTCAGTTCATACCTCTGGGGAAGATTTTCCTTCCTCCTCCCCCTCCCACGGCAGAGTTAGGGATGGAGACAAGGAGCCCGGATTTCATCTCTGACGGCCCTAATGTGATTGGCCCAGAGATATACCTGTCACCTGGGCTACACCAATGAGCACGCAGTGTGGACTCCTGTGGTCCCACTGAGAACAAGCTGCCCTCTTTCTGCTGTGGTTGTTAACCAAGGAGGATGGTGTAAGCCCAGAGATGGTAAGAGGCCCGGATGGAGAAGAGGAGAGCCAAGAGATGGAGAGGAGAAGAGGAGAGCCAAGAGATGGAGAGGACCGGAAACTGAACCCAAAGATGTTGTTTTAGTACCTATATCCAGCTCTATCTGAAGCCATACATGCACATCCACACTTTCCACTTATGTGAGCTAATCAATTCCTCTTTCCTCCCTTGAGCCAATTTGCATTAAATTTTTGTCACTTGCATATGAAAGGGCCCCAAATGTTACAGAATTTCTGAATATAAGTGATGAAAGGAAGTTGGATTTGCTCCAATAATAAATATGAAATGAAATAATGTGTACCCACTGAAACATATATCGAGGCTTACAACCCAAGCCCACAATCGGGAACCATCCTCTGCAGGACAAGAACATCCAGTCACCACCCTTCAAGGCTCCTTGACTCTCCTGGGTCCCAGGTTTCACCTCATTTCCCTTATTCTTATGCCGGGTCCTTGAGCAGGTGAGCCTGGAAGATGGAGACCGGTAGATTCCAGCCCGCAGACCAGATCTGACCCGCCTCCTGCTTTATACGGCCCATGAGCTAAGAATGGTTTTTAGATTTCTAATTGGTTGGTGAAAAAGAGAAGATTAATATCTCCTCCCCTGTAAAAATTATATTAAATTCACATTTCAGTGTCCATAAATAAAGTTTTATTGGAACACAGCCATGCTCATTTGTTTATGTATTGTCTACAGTTGCTTTCGCACTACAACAGCAAAGTTGGATAGTTGTGACAGGGACGGTATGGCCCATGGAGTCTACAATATTTACTATCTGGACCTTTGCAGGAGGAGTTTGCCGACCCCTGCTGAGAGTCCCTGGTGTGGTTTTTCCAGTTCAGTATCCAGCTTCGGTACTCTGGGTCACCAGCAATGAAAAGTGTTTCTCTTTAAATAATTTACCTGCCTTCCCAAGTTTTAGAGAGTGAGCGTCTCAGGATCGGAGGTATTTTTTTTTTTTTTCATCAATTTGAGGTTTCCAGGACCTCGATCTGAGCTCAACACGCCTATTCTTGCGAAAAGTCTTTGCCGAATCAAATCGAAAATGATTGTATGTCAATTAATCTCAAAATAATAACACAAGAAAGAAAACAAAAGTTAAATGTTCAGTTAGGCCCTTGATCATTTTAACTCAAAAGTAGGAATAATCAGAGAAAATATACACTGTTCTTACTGTTTTAATGAGGTCCATCTAGGTCTTAGTGCGGAATTGTGTGGGCATCGCGGAGGTGACCCACACCACTGAGGGACCCTTGGCATTCGGGCGTGCTTTTCTTGGGCAGACCTATCATTTGATTCAGAGGTTGATGCCTGAGGTAGAAGCTGAACTCCAGTCCCAGCCTGCAAATTATGTCACTTCTTTGTGGCTTAGCTTCCACATCGGTAAGAGGAGTGGTAAGTGTTTACCTCCTGGGAGTTATGAAGATTAAGTAAGATAACACTTAAGTAAAAGTACTCCAAAATATTAGCTTTTATTTTTGTCCCTCACTCCTTGTGCAAGAAAACAATTTAAAAGACCTTTATTGCTCTTCATTTTTCTTGTAAAAGCTGTGGGAAGGTGAACTAGCCCCACTGAAACAAAGCAATTCACAAGTTGAGCGAATCATCAATCATCGTGAATTACATGACTGTATTCCATCAGGTTTCCATCCGATAGAACTCATTTTCCAGTTTGGAAATGGGAAAGGTATGGGGTATTCTGTGTGTGAGCCATTGCTCACAAACCCTCCAAGCTTTGGACCAGCCTCAGGGGCCAGATGGACTTTCTACCCCACCTCATGACCAGAACTGATCCCTTCAGGATTCCCAATGATCCCCAAGCTGTCAAATGCAATAACTTGTTCTCAGTCTGAACCCCACTCAATGTCTCACCAGCTCTGGATAGAGTCAAAGCTGCCTCCTTCTTAAAGGTTCTTCCTATGTGTTAGAGGACAGACCTTGCCTGTAAACCCAACTGTGTTTTCTGCTCTCAGAAACTGCACTCCACCTTCCCTATCTTGGCAAATGACCCTGAGTTGGGTTCGAGGGGAAAAAAAGAGAAATCAAGGTTGATTATAAGTTTTCAGCCTCAGCAGCTTGGGGAGTGTCCATGCATCATGATCTTTTCGAGGCACCCTTGTTAGCTGGGGGTACAAATATGGATGTAGATATGGATGTACACACCCATTGGGACACAGATCCAGATAAAGATTGGTTTATCGTCCCTCCGTCTCCACCACAAAAAAGTAGGCTCTACAAGAGCAGGAAATTTATGTGGTGTCTAGAGAAACCACAGTGAACATAACAGACTAGTACGTAGTAAGCGCCACCACCCCCATCCCGCCAAATACACCTTGATTAACCGATCGTGTAGAACAAGAATGGTCCCTGGGTCTCCAGAAGGGCAGGGTTTCCTGAACCACAAAACAAGTAGGAGTGAAGCCCAGAACTCAATCCAGAGTATACTTATAAGGGCACATGGTGGAAAACACATCTCTGGGCAAAGGCAATGTATTTACATGAAGGCCCTGTTTTTGCTGAATTCTGAAACAGATATAGATAGATAATAGCTATAGATTGATAGCTGGGAAAATAGACAATTGGGTTGGTTCAGACTACCGGTATCTAACCGGATATTTTGTTCATGTTATACAAAATGAACATGCTTATTTTCTAGATTTTCTCTTCAGAGCTCCTTGTATTATTATTATTATTATTACTATTATTATTTTTTTAAGTAGTCTCCACACCCAGCATGGAGCCCAATGCGGGACTTGAACTCACAACTCTGAGACCAAGACCTGAGCTGAGATCAAGAGTTGGACACTTAACCGACCAAGCCACCCAGGTGCCACTTTCTTAGAATTTTTTTTTTTTTAGCACAATTGCTTGTTTTTGTGTCAGATAGATACATTCAACTTACAAACCTGGCCTAGAAGATATGGGAAGACAGTCTTCAGTCTTCATGCTTTCCGCCTCTACTATCAGCAAATCCCAAGCCCTATCCTGTGACAAATCCTTGGTAGTCTCCAAGATAATGTGTGGAGCCATGCATATCACCTGTATTGACAAAGTCTACAGTCAGGTGGGCAACCAGATTGGAAAGGAAAAGGTCAAGTTGTCTTCATTCACAGACAATATGATCACCTATATGGAAAATCGGATGAACTCTATAAAAACCCTAATAAAACTAATAAGAATATTTAGCAAATTTCCAGATTAAAAGCAATACAGAGAACTGTACTTCTATATTCTAGCAATGAACAATCATAAATTGTAATCCTTAAAATACCATTTATGATACATGAAGAATATGAAATACTTTGTCATAAAGCTGACAAAGACATGAAAGACATATGCACTGACAACAAAATATTGTGATGGAAATTTAAGATAGAGACCATGCTCATGAGTCAGAAGATTCAACGTTATCAACATCAACTCTTCCCTAATTGATTTAATGATATCTCAGTCAATCAAAATCTTAGCAGGTTTCTTATAAATATTGAGCATCTGATTATAAAATTTATACAGAAATACAAAGTATCTGAAAAAAAAAAAAAGAAACACAGAGGAATAGCCAAACCACTTTTGGAAATGAAGAACAAAGCTAGAAAGAGAATACTACCTGATTTCAATTATTACAAAGTTACAATAATTAAAATGACAAGGTACTGGCATAAAGATAAACAGAGAGGAACAGAATGGAATTGAGGACTCAAAAATAAGCCTATACACATACAGACAACTAACTTCCACAAAGGAAAAAAAACAACACACTGGAGGATAAATAATCTTTTTTAACAAACAAAGTGGGGACAATTAGGCAGACATAGGCAAAAAAAAAAAAAAAAAAAAAGGATTTGCACCTTATACCACACGCTGAATTAACTTAAAGTGGAACACAGACTTGAGTTTAAAATCCAACACTAAAAATGCCTAGAAGAAAATGTAGGAGAAAATCGTTGTGATCTTGGATTTATGCAAAAATACCTTAGCTATGACACCCTAGTACCATCCATAGCAGAAGAAATTCATAACTTGGACCTCATTGAAAGGAATTTCTGCTCTTTAAAACACATTGTCGGAAGAATGAAAAGACAAGCCACAGACCTGTAGAAAATCTTTGCAAAGAAATGTCTGATAAGAGACTTATCTCCGGAATATATAAAGAACACTCAAAACTCAACAATAACAAACAACCCAGTAAGGATGGGCAAAGTATTTGAGTAGATATTTCACTAATAAGGCACATCGATGACAAGCCCATGGAAAGATGCTCAAATCACTAGTCAGTAGGGAAATGCAAATGAAAACCACAACATAGCACCATGTGCCTTTTAGACTGGCTAAAATTTTTTTTAAAAGGCTTATTACACCCAAACCGTAGAGGACCTGGGGATGAAAAAAGCTTGACCTGTTGGTAAAACAGCTCATCAGTTTCTTAGAAAGTTAATCGTGTGTTTATTGTGGGACCCAGACATTCTGCTCATGGCGTTCACCAAGAGCAAAGGAAATATGTCACAGAAGACATGGGCATGGACGTTCATGACATCTTCAACCAGAATAGCCCCCAGCTGCAAGCAACCCCGATGTCCACCGACAGATGAATGCACAAGCAATTTATGCTAAATGCATATGCAATGGAACACTACTGGGAAACAAATAAGAAAGAACAGTGAAAATATGCAAGAGCATGCATGAATCTAAAATAATTGTGGGGAATAAAAGAAGTCATATAAAAAGGACGTATCGGGGCACGGTGGCTCAGTCAGTCAAGCATCCGACTCTTGATCTCAGCTCAGGTCTCACAGTCTCAGGGCTGTGAGTTCAAACCCCAAGCTGGGTGTGGAGCCTACATTAAAAAATAATAATAGTAGTGGTAGTAAAAACTTAAAAAGGACAGGGGTGCCTGGGTGGCTCAGTGGGTTAAAACCTCTGCCTTCAGTTCACGTCATGATTCTAGGGTCCTGGGATCGAGCTCTCTGCTCAGTAGGGAGCCTGTCCCCCCCACCTCCGCCTGCCTCACTCCCTACTTGTGATCTCTCTCTCTCTGTCAAATAAATAAATAAAATATTTTTTTTAAAGGACATACCCTGTGATCTTTTTTATATGGAATTCTAGAAATGCAAACTGATCTATAGAGAAAGAAAGTGGATCTCTGGTTGCCTAGACTGTGGGGGTACAGGGAGGGGGGTACAAGGGGCATGAGGCAGTTTCGGAGGAAGGGATATGTTTGCTTTCCTTGATTGTGGTCATGGCTTCACAGGTGTATATGTATGTCAAAACTTATCAGATTGTACATTTCAAATATGCAGTTACTGTTATTAGGTCGATGGTATATTAGTAAAGCTGTTAAAACAAAGAAGTCTAGTGGGGAGAGCAATGGCCCTTCCCCTGGTGCAGGGAGGACTGGGCAGCTGCTAGGAAGGAAGCAGAAGAACCACCGTAAATTCAATTACCCAGATTCCTTTTGGCCATCAGCTCCCCCAAGTCCTGGGCGGGCTCAGCGCCCCGGGCTCAGTCACATCAGCGGCAGGATTGCTGTGGTGGGATGCAGCTCTGCTGGGTGGCCTCAGACCATTGCTTAACCTCTCTGGACCTCAGGGTCCTCACCTGCAATGTAGGGTCTGCATCATAGACTCCTTATTCTAATTTCCTGGGCTTGGAAGGAGATGGCAACGTGGGAGCTCTTTCGGAAAGAAAGGGTGTATTTATTTTTTTTTCCAATTTATTTATTTTCAGAAAAACAGTATTCATTATTTTTTCACCACACCCAGTGCTCCATGCAAGCTGTGCCCTCTATATTACCCACCACCTGGTACCCCAACCTCCCACCCCCCCGCCACTTCAAACCCCTCAGATTGTTTTTCAGAGTCCATAGTCTCTCATGGTTCACCTCCCCTTCCAATTTACCCAAAAGCACATACCCTCCCCAATGTCCATAACCCTATCCCCCTTCTCCCAACCCCCCTCCCCCCAGCAACCCACAGTTTGTTTCGTGAGATTAAGAGTCACTTATGGTTTGTCTCCCTCCCTATCCCATTTTGTTTCATGGATTCTTCTCCTACCCACTTAAGCCCCCATGTTGCATCACCACCTCCTCATATCAGGGAGATCATATGATAGTTGTCTTTCTCCGCTTGACTTATTTCGCTAAGCATGATACGCTCTAGTTCCATCCATGTTGTCGCAAATGGCAAGATTTCGTTTCTTTTGATGGCTGCATAGTATTCCACCCGAATGTTTATAGCAGCAATGTCCACAATAGCCAAACTATGGAAAGAACCTAGATGTCCATCAACAGATGAATGGATAAAGAAGATGTGGTATATATACACAAGAAAGGGTGTATTTAAGTGCAAAGGATGTTCACCGGAGCACGCTGTGTCCTGGGGCAGCCAGCAGCCATAAGGGCTTTGGTGCCCCACTCTGTCCCCTTTGCAAGATGGTGGGTGCACCCATCCCGGGCTGCTTTGAGGGCAGGCTGCTGAAGCACCTGCATCCTTCTCCGGAGAATCTCCCTCTTCCGGACACAGAAACCCTGGGAGGCTCTGCCCTCCTCGGGGAAACAGTCTCCATCCAATGACTAATGGATGGAGGACGACAAAAGCTTTTACCTTAAGGCAGGACAACTCTATGGCACCGTCCAGGTTCCAGAGCTCCCGTGGGATCCGGCTGTGGCCAGCTCAGCCCCATGTCTTCCTGACCCTCCCCTGCTTCACGCACAACCTCGCACCCTCCCGAGAACCCCCTCCATAGATGACTCACCCAGGAGGCCTGGACACCCGGCTTCTGGAGACCCCCGGCTAAGAACCCCAACACCCCGAGTCTTCTTTCTGGCAGTGTTGATGGCCTTTGCCATAAACCATCTGCTGCAGCCCCACCGGGACGGCCTCCCCTCCTCCCTTCCCTTCCCCGCCTTAGAACGCCCGACAGCCTGGGCCCCGGGACCTGCTTCTCTCCTGGATGTTTTGTTCACACTCTCTTTTCAAAAAACACATTTTCAATAGCTTTAATTTAATCAAAACGTTCTTGACTGAGATCATTAAAGCCTCTGAGAGAGGCATTTAATTCTAAATTCACCATATCCACGCGTAGCAGTTGAGTAACTAAAAAATCAACTTTATGTCATAATAGTTTGTTAGAATGTTTGTTTACTCTTCATCTAAGACACGCTAATTAAAAGAAGAGGCCTTCACGAGCAATCCAGTGAGCAAATGGGATTGGTTAATAGATAAGGCATGGTTGGTAATTACAGGGAAGCCCGTGCCCCACCCACACAGGCTGGGTTTCAAGGGAGAGTTAGGGGACCCCGCGCCGGGGCCCTCCCCAGAGCACTCCTTTGTCTGTCTCCCTCACTGATGTGTCTTGTGACCATCTCTGAGAAACATTTATCTTGGTTGGGTCTCATCTGTCACCAGATCTTTCTTAATTCATCTTGAAGGGTCGTGATTAAGGACCTGATGAATCTCTAGGTCACTAGGGCCGAGCTGGTTCCACATTCCCATAAACTTGCGGGAAATACGTGGTTCTCCCCTCTGTCAGCCCCCGGAGACCCAACCAGCCCTCCCGCCTTACCACACGCACCCCACCCCCTCCAGCGGATGCACCCTTCCCAACCTGGGGGTCTCGCTGCTTACTGATAGTTCAGGAACATCTCCAAACACGGACACTGGGGGGCCTGGGATGCATTCTTTAAAGCGCAAAACATCAGACCCCCACCCCGTCCCGCCCATGACCCCCTTCCACTGCATCTGGCTGTGTCTGCCTTTATGCAATTTTGCACATGCACAAACAATTTTCTCCTTCTTTCCTTTCCTCGCACACACAAGGCCAATTACCTGATGTCCCGCTTCAGGCCTAGTCCCTCCCTTCACAGCCCATCAGCCTCTGCTGCCTGCCCTCCTCCCGCCCTGGCTCGAGGCCAGGGATCCTCACCTCCCCACAGACCCGAAGATATCAGAGTGAGAGAAAGCCTTCCAGACCCTTTGGCCTCACTTATTCTAAAATAAGGCAACTGAGGCAGCGACAAGTGATGGAATTGGGAGGCTACCCCAAGGTCATTGCTGCTTTCCATGCCCAATGCCGAGTAAAATGTAGGGAATTCAGACTAACCAGACCAACCCCATCCGTGCTGTTCAACTTTATGGCCCTTATGTTTTCCTAGTTCTGGAATGCAGACTTTGGCTTTGCAGGAGCTGAAAGACCCATCCAGGGGGATGTCGTGAAAATATCCCCACAGTTGTGTTTCATGCAAATTTGAATTAGACAAATAAAAAATCCTCTGCTTAAAATATGACCAGAGATTCATCAAGTGCTCTTTACAACACGTGCCCTCCTTAATCCCTGAACTCAACCTCTGAGACTAGTAATAAACTCTGTGTTAATAGAATTTAAATAAATTTAAAAAAAAAGAAAAAAATATGAACAGCGTGTAATTTTTTAAAAGATGTTATTTATTTACCTGACAGAAAGAAAGAGGGCCTATAAGCGGGGGTGGGGAGGAGGAGGAGAAGCAGGCTCCCCGCAGAGCAGGGAGCCCAACGTGGGGCTCGATCCCAGGACTCCAGGATCATGACCTGAGCCGAAGGCAGATGCTTAACTAACTGAGCCACCCGGGCACCCAGAGAATGTCACTTTCATGTGAAATCTGAAATAACGTGAATTTCAAGTATTATACCGCTATGACCACACCAGCCTTGAATTAGGTGTGTTTTGTATGCGAGGACTTTGCAGGTCCCGTAGGTGTGACCACTGGGGTGCACAGGGATCCGAGGCTCCTTCGGGGCATAGAAGACATCATTTATCCCTGCTATCTCTTGTAGGCCTGGCACAAAGAACAGGCTCTTGGCCGCTATTGGGTGGGTAAGGGTCCAGGAGTGGATGTTCTCCACCGTGCCTCCCACTCACGTCCTGTGGCCCCAGGCCTGAGCCTGTACTGGGCCAAGGCCTATGGCCCTGCTATGGGATAGAACAGCCCTGTGGGCACAAGGGGCACTCGTGAGGGGCCAGGCTCTGAAGAGCGGCTGGGTCACTGCACTAAAAGGGGGAGGATGATGGGTTATCCACATGCAACCTGCCCAGAGGTAGGCCCGGAAACCAGGAGAGAAGCCAGAAGGAAAATCCTGCAGGCCAGGGGGTATCCCTGCCTCCTTGCTTCCATCAGGATAACTTTCAGTCCAGGAAACCCCAGTCTTGGGAGCTGCCATAAAGTGTGGTCTTGTTACTGGTTTCTGGAAGTTTCCAGCACTGATGTCTGAAACCAACTACCTCTTCATTCTCACTGGTATGGATTGAAAACCTCATGCCTCTCCGAGGCTCTGCTCTCAGCCCTCCGCCAGCTTCTTATTTAATTCTCCCAACAACCACCTGAAGGAAGGAATATTCCTACTTCCCAAGTGAGGAAACTGAGGCCCACAAGGTTTAAGGGCTGCTGTTTTCCACTTGTTGGAGCTGGGTTTGGAAACCAGTGGACTTCTCTCAGACCCGCTCAGGTTCCCGTCACACACCGCTGTGGGTCGCCGTGGGATCCCAGTCTTGTAGAGACGGCTCCTTCACTGAGTAAATCAGGAAGGTCAGCCTCAGGTAGATGGCAGGACACCCTCCAAGATCAGCTCCTGGCCAAGCAGAGGTCATAAGGGCCACTGCCATCACCTCAAGTCCGACAGACAGAGATCCTGCCACAGGTGGGGAGGCCACTTTGCGGCCACATCCCTCTTGCTCACCCGCGGGGGCTCTCCAGGCCACGTCTCTGCGAGTTCCCCCCTTTGCTCACTCTGTCTTCTTCAGCCAGAGGCCCTCATGCCTTCTTCTCTACCCAACCCAACCCCCTCTCCATGGTCACCTTCCATCCCCCCACAACTGCTGTATCCCGGCCGACCTCGTCCTGTCTGAGTGTCCGTGTTGGGGTTGGCGGCACAGAGAAACGATGTGAACCCGAGTAACAGAAACGAGGAGAACAAACTGGAACAACAGGATGGGTGGGAGCAGCGGAAACAGGCTTGGTCTTACGGGGCACCCGCTCTTCCCAGCAGCCTCCGGTCACCACGTGGAGATGCAGGCCCGGTGGTGCCCGAGCTGACTTATAAAAGGATGATAGAAACTCAGATCTTGTATGAACTCATCCCAGTTTTAATGTAAATTAATGTCAATTCCTAAAACTCAGCGTGTCTCAAGAAAGCCTCTCTTTGGGCTGGATCTGGGTCAGGAACGACTAGTCTGTGGTCTGTTGCCGAGGGCTGGGTGGTGTGCAGCACCTGGCCCCATGTCTGAGTCTAGATGACCCTGCGGGCCTCCCCCAGCTTGCTTCATGGGGGGCTTCCTCTCCCCACAAGGAGCTCCTGCCTCTTTCCAAGAACCCGGAAGGTGTAACTGATCACAATGTCCTGGATGCCCTGGCCATTAGGAATCTCAGAGCAAAAACTAAGCTGGCTCACAGAAATGATTTTATCCCCCAATTTTTCCTTTGTATGCATATTTATATTTATATACTTTCATTAAAAATGTTCCTGCACAAAGTATCATAGGAATTTCATGAAAGAGGAGGTAGGGAAGAATTGAATAAACACACGCGTTAACTAGGTGTTGGGTCAGAGACCATCTCCTCTCGTACCCTGACCTTTACTTTCTTCCAGGCCCATCTGGGCATGTGTATTTCCCAGGGTTCTATGGTTACAAGGAACAGAAGGCAAGTGTGGCTGGCATCAGGAAAGGGGAATTTTTTGGAAGAAGCAGCAGTAACTCAGAGAATATAAAGAAGTTAAAAAAGGGAGGAAGGAAGGAAGGGGGGGAGAAGGAAGGGAGGGAAAGAGAGAAAGGGAGAGAGAAAGACGAAGAGAGAAGGAAGGAGGGAAGGAAATGAAGAACCAGTGTGAGGAAGCATCTGGAACCAGAAGCGTGCAGGCTGAGTCAGAGTCTGACTCAGGTCATGATCTGACACTGATGCATTCCAATGCTTGGCACGGGCTGCTCAGGGCTCAAATTCAGGGAAGTCAGCGTTGCCTAGATAGCATGCCCTCCCTTTATCAATCTCATCAAGACCTTTACAAAACAGGGAGAGTGAATCCCCAGAGGGAAATATGGGTGAGATTTAGGGAAAGAATGGATGTGCTAAATGGATCTCGTTGAAGTGTATTGAACTGAGCCAGACTTCGTAGAGTTGAGGAGTCTAGCATGGGAACATTCATTCACTTCCTTATTTCTCGTGAATCCAAGGGGACCCATTGTAGCTGGGATGAATCATGATCGTGGGAAGGAGCCCTCACTTAGGCAGTTGGACAAAGGAGGAAGCAGAGGTCCCCAGAGCTCCTTCTCGGCTCCAGAATGGGGCAGGCCGAGCCAGGCCTCCAAACAAGGCCCCCACCCAGGCCAGCTCCAATGCTGAGCCTTCCCTGCTCCCCAAACCCCTTTCCATGGGCGGACCGCCCTGGCCTCTGAACCCCTCGGCCGACTGCCCTTCCCTGGGATGAACTCCCAATGCCCTATTCTAGACCCTTAACTCATCCCTCAGCAGGGCAAGGTTTTGAGGCCCTCTCCACCAGGTGGTTAAAAACTCGAATCAGATACTATACGATCCTGGAACTGGTTTCTTGGATGTGTACAATGTGGGTAACACTGACCTTGAAGGACTATCGGGAGGACAGTTGGGAGCACTGTACATGAAGATGTTCAGTAAGCGTCTCTTGGTTTACAAGTGTTTACTGAGCAACTACTCTGTGCCAGCCTCTTTCCAGCCTCAGGGCACAGAGCAAGACCGACCAGCCCCAGCCCTCCTGGAGAAAGCACTCATGTAAACACATGCACAGCATATCTCCCGGAGTAGTGTGCACAGTGAAGAACAAGGGGAGAGCTGGAGGTGAGGGCCACCTGCGGGGAGTGGGGGAGCTCCTTGCCCAGCCCAGAGGGTGTGGTCAGAGCATAGGCTCCAGCTGTCGGCCCTTCAGGACCTGCCTCACCACAGACAGCCGCCTCCAGAGGCACTGCCCTTCCTGAGGCAGCCTCCATCCTGGAACTCAGCAACATGGCCTGCAGAAGTTGAGCCGCTTGGGCCCCTGGGGGACCTCTGATCATCGACCCTGGCTCCCAAGCTCCTGACCTCAGGGTACCACTGCTTCCTCTGCACAGTCCTGCTTCCACCCTCTTCTCCATACAGATGTCCATTCCTCTAAACATCTTGTTTCCTGACCGCCATCTCTGTGTCCGTTCCCTTCAGCGGACTCAACAGTGTCACTTGTGATTGTAGATAGGGGTCAGGGACAGACTCTGTGCAGAGCCCAGAACCAAGTAAGGACTGGAGCACTGGGACCAATGGGGGGAGACTTGTCCACAGTGGAGCCACATGTGCAAAGGCCCTGGGGAAGGGAGGAACACAAGCCAGGAGGCTGGTGTGATAGTGGTGGAGTGGGTGAGGGGAGATTGAGTAGGAGATGAGGTCATGAAGAACACAGAGGCCCAGGTGATGCGGGCCTTAAGGTCAATAAATCCTGGCTTTTACCCTGAGTGAAACGGGAAGCAGTGTGGGTTTTGAGCTGGTTGATCCTGTGATCTGTCTGTCTGGTTTTAAGTGCAGCTCTCTGTCTGCTGCACAGACAATAGATTATGGAGGGCAAGGGGACTGGGGGAACTGGCAGGCTAGCTAAGAGAGGATTTTGGTGGTCCCAGCTATAGAATGACCATGATCATTCACCTCTTAGGAGGTAATAGTGGCTGTCGCAATACGGCGATGACACAGTAGTAACAGTACTCACCATCAGAGTGGTCAGCAGGTCAAAGGAAAACGGTGCCTGTCACCGGGGTTCCCTGGGTTGCCACACAGAGCTTGCCTGTCGCTCATCCGCACCTGACCTCCCACAATGCAGTGGGTGCGTCAGACCAGCGCCTCAGAAATCTGGACGCAGCCCGGCTGGTCCCATCCTTAGGCTCTGAGAGGTCGCGCTGCACCTCAACACCCAGTTCAGCCGATGTCAGTTTCATCTTCCAGAAGTTTCCTCACTCCTTTTAGCTGCCGGGCTGTCTCGTTCAGCAGAGGGCTGGGCGGGGCACGTGTTCTGGGACGGATGTGGCCACAGCTCAGCTCAGCCCGGGATATGGCCTGGGGATGCAGGGTGGGTCTCCCTCTGCTCCTCCTTCCCAGACTGGCTCCTTCCCCGCAGATGTCTCTTTGTCTGGCCACAGGAGCTACTGTGGGCTGCTGGCGCGGTGCAAACAGGCGATCCCGCTCAGAAAGGGATCTTGAGGCCCCCCGCTCCGGAGCAAATTCCATAATCAACTAGACTGAGTGATGTGTTTAAGAGGCCAAGGCTGATACAAACTGTAATTCACATTCCCTGGGCGCCCTGCTCCATAATAAAGCCTGGATGTTAGACAGCCCAGCCAAGAGCTAACATACCTGTTTGAACTAGTCTTGTGCCAATGGAAACACGGCAGAAAAGAAAAACATTTAGCCAACTGTCTAATGCAAATGGGTTCTTTTCAGCCGAATGAAGACTGATCACCTACGCAGGGCCATACGGGTATGTTAAATGTTAATACGTAATAAAGCGTCAATCCGCTCTTCTTTGGTGTTCATGAAATAACGTCCCTGTAAATAATCTGTCACTAAATAAACACGCGGACGGGCTCTTCGACCCTGCCTGGCTCACCCAGCGTCCGAGCAGGACCCAGTGGAGTCCGCCTTCGCCGTGCTGCGGGTCCGCGGCGCCCACCCAGTGTCAGACGTGAGGAGGGGGGGGGAGTTGTGGGGCACGCTCAGCCCTCTCGGTATGGCGTGAAGCGGTATTAATTTCTAAGTGACCCTGTTTAATCAAAACTTCCACGGCAACACCATTTAGCATGAGCCCCATCGGCAAATTTCAAAATATAGGTTTCGCTGGCAAAATAGCCCCATGCTGCCCGTTCGTAGTCAAATATGTATTTAGCCCCCCGAGAATCCTTTTTACTAAGCCAGAAGCTCCAGCGTGCACAATGGTTTAATCGTATATTGTTCTCTGAGTACTAACCCTTTACAAATCATATGACATAAAAAGAAAAATAAGTAACATTGTAAAGACAGTAATGAGAACCGTTGAGCTAAAGTGCCTCTTAAAGAAATCCTAATAAATTCCAGAATTTCTAGTCTTCTGGCAAGCTTTCCATTTAGAACAAAATCAATGATCAATGGCTGCAACGAGCCGGCATGAGGCTTGCATGCCTCCGGAGCAGGGAAAACTCATAGACGAAAGATGACATTTCAGGAAAAAAAGCTGACATTGAGTCCATCACTGTCATCGCTTCTGCCATAAAGCAGCTTCAAATATTAAAACATTTTTCATCTGTGCTGCATTATTGGCACCAGAAATTGTTTTCTCTCTGTCTGGTGCGTACTTGAACTGCAGCAGCGCTCCCCGGAGACTCGGGATTGTTACCAAGGCCTCATAACATATTGGCAGTTGACGCGGTGGTGTTCATGTACACTTGCCACTCACACGGAGCCTCCCCTCCCCCCGCCCAGCCGCCCGCAGGCGCAGACCGCGGGCGCGCTGGGGACGCACAGCCGCCAGACCCCAGAGCCCAGGGGTGGCGCGCGACCCCGTGGCTCCCCGCGCTGCACAAGGCCTGCCTCTGACCACAGCACACCTCCCCCGCCACCACCGTCTCTCCCCTGCCCCGCCCCCAGGCTGCCCGCCCCCCCCCCGCTCAGACCTGGCATCTCCCAGGAGCCTGTCACAGGCCTTTGGACTTAGGAGGCTTTGGCTACCCAGGGGGAAGTCTTCAACATAAGGCAGACATAAGCTGCTTTTCCTTTCGTTTCCGTGGCTCTGTGTGAAGATGGAGGGAAATAAGGACGCGCCGCTTGCGTGCCTGTCCTCACAGTGCTCACTGTTTAGACGGTGACAGCTATGTCAATCTGGAGGGACAAATGGCTGGGAAGGGAGTGTGGGCGCCGGGGGACTGGCATCAACCAGGGCCTTCTCCCCCCCACAGAGGGTCACTTTGACTATAGAGGATGTTTTCTGGGGGCCCTGCCTGGAAGCGGGAGGGGAACAGAGCGCGCTGAGACGAAAGGCTTTCAAAGTGTGGGGGGCAGAAGAGGAGAGGCACCACAGGCTGATCTGGGATTCCCAGCTTCTGTGCCAACGGGACCCAGGATCGAGGGAGCTTTTATGTTTGCGTGGCTGGGGAGCATCTTAACCCCTCCCCGTCCCCATCCTTATACTCCATCACGATGTCCTTTTTCTCTCCAGGAGAGGAGCCTGCACTGCGCCAAGTGCCTTCCTCACCTGAAGAAGCTGCTGGTAAGGGGACTGGTCAGGCCAAGCTGTTTTTTGCATGTCTAGGGTTGGGGGTTAGGAATGGTTGGTGGCTGGTGGATGGTAGGACCCCTAGCTGTCTCCACTGGGGCCATGCTCTTGTGACCATTGGACTGCAGGGCTTGGCAGGGTGGGGACACCTTCGGGGGGGGGGGCGCGGGGGTGCAGTGGAGGGGCAGGGAGAGGGCAGACCCGGTGCTCACTCAGACTTCTCCAGGAGGAGAAGCCCCCAGGGCCCTTGGTGTTTTCAGGTCATGAAATAAAAACTGCTTTAATTCTAAATAAAATCAGAAGGAAGAAAAATGAACTTTCAGGGTCCAAGAGTCCATTCTTCACAACATCACTGCAGCTGTAAAATGGGTTGTTGAATATTTTTTATGCAGTGAGAGGCCCACAGAAACAAAGTGCCTTGGGCCCTGTGACATGTGGGGCACACAGCCCGCCCACGCTCATGTTTGGCTGAGGGGTCTCTAAAGCCTACAGGTGCCCAGAGAGCTTCCAGGCAGGTCTCACAATAGTGCCCTGCCCCCACCTCAGAATCCAGGCCAATCTGGCTGCGGAACCCCCCGCCCTTAGAGCCGGCAAATGGGAATGGGGGTCGGGGAACTGGGGACAGGAGATAATTGTTGTGTTGTGTCGCTCCCTCTAAGACTCTGGGAGACCCTGGCCTGGGCTCCAGGAAGCCATAGTCCAGTAAGGAGATATCACAAGTCTATAAAGAACTAGAGCTTGGGAACAATATGACAGGTTGCAGCAGACGAACTGGGATGATCCTGCTGGAGAGACGGGGTCCCTTCTGGGGAGGGGCCTTTGAGAGGAACTTGCAGAGAAGGCCTCTGTCAGTGGGAGAAGGACCTGCGAGACACCATCTGACCACTAACCACAGGGAGAGGCCAGAGCAACTTGCAAACCTCCGTGTCCCTGACTCCCAGACCTGCCCGTCTCCCCCAGGGGCCACAGACTCTTCCTGCGCCTTCCCCCACTCACAACTTTCCCCTTTATCAGATGACACATCACCCGTCACCCAGGGTAGGAGCCCTCCAGTGGATGCAGGCACCAACATGCTGGGCTTTAAACTCGGCGCTTACCCCTCACTGAGGCTCATTTGTTTGTCAGCCAAGTGGAACTCATAGTCCCAGGTGCTTGGTATACAGTGGGTGCTTAATATGCAATAGCAAGGAAGCATGGAGAAATCAACAAGTGTATCCCTTCCCATAGGGCTACTTTCTAACTCACTTTGTAGGCTTCTCCTGGTCCCTCCGGTTCTTTGGATGGTGTGCAGGTGCAGGGGACTTCTCCTCTGCCCCTAGGGCCCCCCGACACTTCACATCATGCAGGCACCCAGACCTTCAACACCATCCCTGAAGCTCCCCATTCTTCTAAAATCCCCATCAACTAATGGAGGAGCAATCCAAGTGCTCTGCTCAGAAGCCACTCCTTAATCCAGGAAAGTGTGCACACCCGTCTCTGCAGCGGTGTGCTGGGGAGCCAGGGAAAGACTGAGCCCTCACCCTAACAGTCTGCAAAAACCACCCCACCCCCCCCCCCCCCCCCCCCCACCCACCCACCCCCCCCCCCGCCAGGCAGGCTTCAGCCCCACCTGAAAACCCCAGGCAGCAGGGCCAGGCTGGGTTGGGGGGGAGGTGCACAGCCAGGTGTAAGGGAGGCTGGCATCTGGCTCCCACCACCCCCCAGCTCCTGCCTTCCTTGCCTTTAATAACCATCCTTGCAGCTGAGGAGCGGCAGATAAAAACATGCCGGGTTTGGCAGTTCGGGCGAGCGAAGGGTGGATTATCAGGGCATTTAGAGGAAGGGGAAGGGAAGAGAAGGAGCGCGAGACGGAGACCACACAGGGAGCCAGTGCACAGAGCCCGGCTCAGCCATCTGCCGCGACTTCACTTGCCGCTCCGGAAACTGACAGACACTCCTTGAGCAAGGCCCAGGCCCGTCAGATGAGTCAATCAATCAAAAAAATTCTTATGAAACTTAATCATAGAGGGTCGTGTTAGGGAGTGGGGAACAGATTAAATTACCACGGTATTAGATACGGGAAATGATTTCTGTCAAAACCATCTTTACTGCAATTATAATATGTTAATTATGTATTTCATTAAGTAAGTGGATTAGAGTCTGCACAGATGAAATCATGTGGAGGCTTTGAATCATTTGCTGAGCACTGTGGGAGGACTCCTGTGAGTGGAACCCGGTTAATTTGGAAAACTTTCACATGCTAAATGTGATTTTTTTTGTTGTTGTTTGGGTTCCTGACCCTGGCCCCCAGTGCCAGTGGAGGAAGTCCGTGGCTCTCGGGTTGCTGAAAGGATCCAGCAGCTGCCTCCATGGCTGTGGGGCTGAGTAGGGGGGCTTGTGGGTCGGGACCGTGTTGGAGAGGCTTTCTGCTCTCTGCTATGGGTGTCCAGGGGACAAGAAGATGCTGAGGGCTTCTGAGGAGGACAGACACTGCTCGTCCCTGCCTGTCTGCTAGCAATGTCTGCAAAGTCCTCACCAGGTTCATGGCTAACTGGCTGTGGGTACAGAGACAGGATGGCATGGCCATGGCAAAGCTGCTGTGGGATGTCCTTGTGCCTGTATTCCAGCCCCCTCATTGTGTGCACCTGCCTTTCCCATTGACATCTGGGGAAGCTGCGCATTGGGAGGAGAGCTTGGAGCGGCTGAAGTGTAATCTCACGGCCATGCAGAAGACTCCCCAGCTGTGGACACCTCCCACCACCACAGGAAGATACAAGCGGATGTTTCATAGTACCTAAACCAAGCAGACTGATTTAATTCCCTTTCCCTCTGGGCTCTCCTGTTCTGGTAAGACATAAAGGAGGAAGGTTACTTAGCCAACTGGTTTCCAGAAGCCACTGTCTGTAGGGCTAAAGCAAGGCCATGGGCCAAGGGCAAATCTATAGCACCCAACTCCCCTTAGACCAATGGTGTGGTCTGTCCTTCCATAGGGGGACACTCTCGTCCCCATCTAAGCTCAGGATCTGGTGGGATGGCCCATCTCAGCTTCAGTTCAGAGACCCAGAGACAACCAAGAAGCCAATACTTAATCCCTCTGCAATCCCCACCCCCAACCCCCATTCTTCTCCGGTTCTGAAGCCCCTCTGGGATTTGAGGGAGCAGCTGAGCCATAAAGAAAAGAAAATAAGAGTTCATAGTTGTGTTCCGAAAAGAGGAGGTATCCCGTGCTCATCAAGGTCCTGGGTCCCTGAGAATTCGGAATAGCAATAATAGCACAAGGGAGTTTGGACAAAGGGAAGGAAGGAAAGGAGGCAGGCGGACAGGGCCTGCTGGTGTGCATGGCGGCATAAGTGACGGGAAAAGGTTGGCTGATTTGATGAAAACCCCATCAGCCTCTCTGGGGAGATATTACTTTCCTCATTATTCCACTGATTGGCCTTATTTCATCTGAAGAATGCCACACATTCCTTAAGGCCTGGCAAACCTCTTTAACAATATCCAGAAAAAAAAAAAAATATATATATATATATATATATATCACCTTCTTAATCGAAACAACAAGGAAATTAACACGTCATCTTCCTCAGGGATCAGTTGAGAGGCTCACCCCAGCCCCTTTCTTCTGACCCAGCCATCCACTCCTCAACCCCCCAAATTATCAAATGAAATTGCCTAAATGCTGTACACAGGGAATGGTTGTGGGAGGAGCGTGTTCTCTGATACTGCAGGGGTTGGAGATGCTTTATGAATCCCCAAGGAGAACAAAGACGCAGCCGGGACCCCAGCATCCCCCTTTGTACAGACACAAAATCCTAATATGATTGGATGATTCAAGATGAATGCCGTTTTCAGGGAGAGTTTGTCCTGATGGAGGACGATCCGTTTCGTCCCTCACGCTAGCAGAGTTTCATTTGCCAGCCCGACAACAGGGAGGAAGTAGAAAACCCACTTGCGAAATTCAGAGTGAGACTGGCGTTATCAATGGTCTGGAGCTTGCAATGACTGTTAAGTGTATTTTTTTTTTCATTATTCTTTAGCAAAGAGGTAAGATTTAATGATGTAAGTTAACAATGGATGATAATTTAAAGTGGTGACAATAGTTTAATTATTCACACACACACAAAAGTTAACTTCATAACTTATTTCTTTGTAAGAACAAGTTCATTTAAAATATTTTGAACTGTGCATACAATTATCACATAGACTCTTTCCTTCATGGGGCTTTGTAGAGACAAAGAGTCAATTCTCCCTGCAAATTTCTCACTAGACAGTTGTACAGACTGAGAATTCTGTCTCATGAAAAAAAGAAGAGAAGGAGGAAGAAGGAGAAGAAGAGGAGGAGGAAAAGGAGAAGGAAGAAGAAGAAAGAAGGAAGGAAAGAAGGGAGGAAAGGATGAAGGGGAGGGAAGGGACTAGAAGGAAAAAGAACCAGGCCTATGTCTCCCTTCTGGCCTGGGAGGAAGTCATCCTCACTGGACCCAGTCAGGGGTTTATGACAGCTCAGGACAGTGCAGCCCGTGGTTCATAGGTGTCAATATGCTAGAGAGAAGAATTCCGGGGTCAGTATGGTGGGGAAAGGCTGGGTTGAACCAGGTAAGCAAGTCTGTTCTCAGAGACTTGAATATGCCAATGGGCATTAGGGATCAGCAAAAAGGCAGTAGAGTCTGCTGGTTCTCCCAGTCTAGTCATGGGACCCTTTTCCTTGGAGTGCTCTAGAATGAGGTAGGGATGGGGAGGAGGTTCTGAGGAACCAATCTGGGAAACGCCAGCCCTAAAGCCTTCAGCTGGGCAGCAGGGCAGCTGTTTTACATCCCAGGAAACTTTGGGACAATGGGACAATGGTGAAGTCCCATCATTGGGTTTTGCCTAGAATTTCCTGAGGGCTCAGGAATGGGATGGTTTATCCTATATTACTGTGTCTCTCCTAACTCCCCTAAACAATTGTGTGTGTGTGTGTGTGTGTGTGTGTGCGCGCGCGTGCATCTGTGTGTATATATATGGTGGGTGTTCCTGTATCTTATAAGCCTGTCTCAGAAGGCCTGTTTTTCCATTACTTTGATGTGACTATCCAAGGCTAGAGATGGAGGGGGTGGGGGCAGAGCTTCAAGGGTGAATGGAAAAGAAAGAAGAACCACTATATACTGGATTTGAGGAACATCCCTCTTGAGTTCAGATCTTTCGGTCTGAACTCAAGGGTCATATATTTGTAACCTGACTACCAGAGCAAGTGAACCTTACCAAGGACTTTCAAATGTGCCAAAACTCCAGGGCTCTGAGATCCGGATGGTGCCATCTCAGGGAACTGACAATCCTGGTTGGGGAAGCAGCAGGATCTCTGCAACTTTTCACCCCCACCTGAATTGTCTGCCTTATAAAAATGCAGAATTCAGCCATGCCTGGTGCCCCATCTCTTTCAAGTCCTCTCTTTCTCTTTTCTGCCTAGCTGCTATGATCCATCTCCACTGTCGACAACAGCTTCAGAAACTTCTAGAATCCAGTGGAGTAATATCTGAGACACCATCACCAGACCTATGTCTTCATGCCCTTGCCTTAAGAGAAAGCATGTTAAAATCCTCTTTAAACCAAAAAAGTAAAGCTATGGTTGGGTCAACATAGTGTCACTGTTTGGATAAAAATACTACAATATCGCCAAACGCATAGATAAATGTTTTAAGCCACCAAATACCTGAATGTCACTGAACACTTTGACAATCAAATATGGCAACTCCATCCAGTCTTTTTGTAATAACCCACTTAATATAATCATCTGATTGGATAGTTTTACAGATCAGGAAGGTTTGGGATAAAACTAATAATTCTGCCACCGAAGTTCAGCTATTCACTATGGTCTGGTGTCACATAGCTACAGTTAATAAGACTGTGTGATGTATAAAGAGGAGTCTTATATCATGATTGTTTATCATAAAAAAATAAAAGATTCTTAAAGATGACTAGAACACAGAACTCAATATTCCTACTGGAAAATGTATACCCTGGACTAGAAACCTTCAAAAATCTGGAGACCCATTCTTCCATTCTTCAAATGAGAAGAGCTATGCATGAAATTTATTTCCCTCTCCCTCCCCCTAGTCAAGCTAAAAGCAGAGAGGAAGGTGTGGAAAGACATTCATTTGAGCTAAGAGTAAAGTGCCACTAGGAACTCCAAACAAATTTGGAGGCCATGACCATCAGACCAGTGATATCTGGATGGTGCCCAACAATGAGTGTCCATTGCTTTTGACCAGATATATCTTCACTCCTTAAAAATTGCTCCACACACTGGGTACTCTCCATTATTTGACCCTCTTTGGTTTTGCTTTGCAATTATCACCACCTAAACTTTCTTGTTTTAAGGTGTACTTGCTTATTGCTTGTCTTGCCTTCCAGAATGGGAGCTCTATGACATCAAGGGATTTCTCCTTGTTTGTCATGGTAGGATATATCTAAAATAGTGCCTGGCCCATCTGAGTAACCAATTAATATCCGTTGAACACATGAGTAGATATGTGTCTCTTCATTTTGTTGATCATTAGATGATCTTTCCCTCCCTTAATCTAGTAGGTGTGTTGACACACTGAACTGAAGAAGGGGTTAGGAGAACATAATCTATTGCAGAACCATTGGCCTAATTCTTTGTTCCCCTGCTCTGTAAGAGTTTGTAGTTCTTCCCATTAAAGGGCAAAGTAAATTTCCTCACCTACTGACCTAAAGTATGATCAAGAGACTGTCTTTGACCAATAAAATGAGATTAAAGTGACATTGCTTCAATTCTGAGCCTTGGCCTTGAGATGTCTCGCTTGTTTCTGCTGACCCCTTGCACGTCTGCCATCGCCATGAGAATACAGACAGGCTAATATGCTGATCCCAGGAAAGAACACAAGACTCTTAGAGTAGAGCAGCCCAGCTGAGCTCAATCTAGGTGGACCAAACCCCAACTAACCTACAGCCGCATGAATTACATTTGACTATATAACATTGATGCCGTACCCGTGTCTGTTATGAAACAATGCAAGGCAATGCTTCATCTTCTGCCTCAACTATGTGACAGCCTCTCTCCTGGATGAATGACTCTGCACCAGAGACACCGAGTTGGCCAAAATGACCAAGGTAGACATAATCACATCCAGATGAGGACATGTGTCCTTCCTCACTTGATGGACAGCATGGAAGGCAGAAGAGAAGCATTTCTACCAGAGTGGATCCAACTGAGTGTCATCACTGCATTCTCTGTTCCCCACACATTGCCTCATTTAGTCCTTCATGGGTGAAGATGCTGGGCTTGCTGAAGGGATGATGCTTGCCCCTGGCCCCATACCTGAAATATCCAGAAAAAGTCTTTCAACTGTTCTCCTCAGAGAGCACCCCAAAGAGGAGGACCAAGTCTATCTGCAATAAGAAAAAATGGGTAGATGAGCAGAGCTAACCTACTAGTGGGGCCAATCTCCTCCACTCTCCAATCCTGCTCCAGTCCCAAGGGTGGCTTTGGCCTCATCCAGACACAGGTCCATGCTCTTCTAGAAGCTATGTTACTTGGAGAAAGAATTTTGTGTGTGTGTGTGGAATTCTTTGCCTTCCCTCCTTCTTACCTGCCTTAGATAACCCCCTCCATCAGGTAGCAGCACATCACATGAGGGATGTTGGAATTCTACCTTCAAGATAACAATACTTTTAAAACAAAGGAACAAACAGAGAACGTCAATTATCATATGGTTTCACATATTTGTGGAACATAAGGAATAGCATGAAGGGCATTAGAAGAAGGAAGGGAAAAATTAAGGGAGTAAAATTGGAGGAGATGAACCATGACAGACTATGGACTCCAGGAAACAAACTGAGGGTTTTAGAGGGGAAGGGGATGGAAGGATGGGTGAGCCTGGTGAAGGGTATTAAGAAGGGCATGGATTGCATGGGGCGCTGGGTGTTATACATAAACAATTAATCATGGAACACTACATCAGAAACTAATGATGTACTGTATGGTGACTAACATAATAAACAAAAAACAAACAAACAAAAACAGAAAAAACAAAGGAACAAACATAAGTCTAATTTGTTTCTTTGTCAGGCTCTCCAAAACACAGTTTTGTTGTGAGAAATTGATCATCCCTTTGGGAAATGGAATAATTGTGACTTGTGTTTGATGACACCCATTTCTTTTTCTTTCTTTCTTTCTTGCTTGCTTGCTTTCTTGCTTTCATCCTTCCTTCCTTCCTTCCTTCCTTCCTTCCTATCCTGGGTCCTCGTTCACTCATTCATTAGATAGACTTCTGAGTGTCCACTGTTCCCTAGGCCATCTGCTCAGGCCGAAGGGTCCATCTTCTTAAATAGGTGCCTGTATAGCTTGGAAACATTTCTAGATAGACATCATCTGTCATCATTTCCCATTCAAAGGCTTTAGATGTTCTCAGAATGAGCCCAGTTCCTCAGCTTCTTCTGTCCCTCTAGCCTTGACATGTGTCCGGCCTTCCAGAACTCCACCTATTGGCACATGCGGTTCCCCTTCCCTGAGTGGCCTCCTCTGTTCCCCTCTACTACTCTACTTGAGAAGATCCTGCTTGTTTTCTAGTACAGCAATCCAAACACTTTGTAATGACTAATTTTATGAGTCAGTTTGACAGGGCTAATAGATGACCAGATAGCTAGCTGGTAAATGTTATTTTTAGCTGTGTCTAGGAGGGTGTTTCTGGAAGAACTTAGTATATGAATCAGTAGACTGGACATCATCCAAACCACTAAGGGACCTAATCAAACAAAAAGAGAAAGAGCAAATTTTCTCTTTGTTTGGGCTGGGACACATATCTTCTCCTGCTCTTAGACGTCAGCACATCTGATTCTTGAGCCTTCAGACTTGGACTAAATGATACCACTGGCTTTCCTAATTATCCAGCTTGCAGATGGCAGAGTGTGGGACTTCTCAGCCTCCATAATCATATAGGCAAATTTTTATAATGAATATATATGCCTATGTATTATATATAGAGAGAGACAGACAGACAGACATCGAGATAGAGAGAGAAAGATCCTATAAATTATCTCTCTGGAAAATCCTGACCAATAGAGCTTTAGAACCCAAGAGACCTTCTTCACCTCCCTAGAGCAGAAGCTGTCACAAGCCCTTAGATGACATCATTGTGAATGACAAAAGTTCTACTGATTTGAAGCTCACTGAGAATACATCCTGAATAATAACCTAACGATCACAGTGCACAGCATTTCTTGCATCTATCTGCCTCACCCATTGAGATGGGCACCTCCTGAGGTTGGGGTCCTTGTTGGAGAAAGCTCAGCTCCTGTAAATATGCCATAGAAATAAGTGATCCAAAGTTATTCACATACTTATTCCGCTCATTGTTTATTTTGGATCTACCTAACACTAGACTGTATGCTCCAAGAAGACAGGATGCACTGTCCACTGCATTTAATGGTGTATTTATGAATCCCAAAATAGTGTCTGACATAATATGGGTGACTGATAAACACTGTTTATAAATACTGCTGACTGAACGGATGGCTAGGGGCAGAGAGAGCGGGATTTTTCAGAACTTGGGTAACAGTAACACCAGTTGCCAAATGCCTTGTGTTCTCTTGAGGCAGTCTTCCTGATTCTAATGGTTACTCCGTATGTAAAAAAAGAAACCACAGAGCCGGTATATTCCCAGGGAGGCAGGACCTCCCACCGGCACCAGTCCTGGCTGGCCAGAGCACAAGCAGATATGGGGCAACCACCCGGCGTGTCTATTTAAAGTGGAGAGGCTTTTAGTCCTGAATCATTATCCACCTGCAGAAGTACAAAGATCTTTATGAAAGCACCATCTTTGCTGGCAATCATACCTCTAGAAATGATGTTACAAGGCCAGGAAATTGATTCCCTGCATTGCAAAAATCATTCCTGGGGTCATCAGTGTTGAAGCCAACTGGTTCATAGATTTCTTTTTTTCTTTCTTTCTCTCTTTCTCTCTCTCTCTTTTTTTTTAATATGATGAAGTACAATATTGTTTTGTGGGTTAAGCCTAATGAAATGTGATCAAATTCATCCTTTGAATAACTATTATGGTTTAACACAAGCAGCCAAACTTGATCCCTTCCTTAGTCATAACCTGTGGAATTGCTCTCCCCTGTAAGCCAGAAGCAGAGGGTGGGTGAGTCATGTAAGGACAGGGTCATCTTCTGCTGGCAGACATCTTCTGCTACCCAGTGTGACTGGAGCAGGGAATCTATCCCGTACAGGCTATGAGATTGAAAGGGCAAAAAGCCACATTACTGCCTGGCAAATCGGGACAACCATTTCAGAAAGCAATCTGATTGTAGGTATTGAATCTAAAATATGCTGACACCTTAACCTGGCAATGTTCTTGTAAGAATTTAATTGAGAGACGCTCTCTTGCAGATACACAGGAAGACCCATGTGAATAGTGTGTAACGGGGATACTTGTAATATAGGGAAATGATGACAAGCTATTTAATGCAAATAGTGTGGCGGATAAAAAAAAATCTTGCTATTGTCAAAGAGTGGAATACTATAGAGCAACGAAAATGAATGAACTAGAGCACATGGGTGGTTCCGTCAGTTTAGTGGCCAACTCTTGATCTCAGCTCAGGTCATGAGATTGAGCTCCAAGTCGGGCTTTGTGCTGAGCATGGAGTCTACTTGAGATTCCCTCTCTCTCCCACTTCCTCTGCCCCTCCCCCACTTGAGCTCTCTCTCTTGCTTTCTGAAATAAATAAATAAATATTTTTAAAAATAAATAAATAAAACGAATGAACTAGAATAAGAGTAAGCAGGCAGTAGGCAGCAGGCCACATCCTCTCTGCCACCTGTTTTTGTAAATAAAGTTTTATTGACAACTACACCTATTCACTCACGTGAGGTTTATGACAATATTAGGTATTGTCTCTGACCGCTCTTGCCCTAGACAATTTGGAACAGAGACCATACATCCTGTGAAGCCTGAAATACTTACAATGTGGCCTTTTTCAGAAAAAGTGTACTCATCCCTTTTTAATTTTTTTATTCTTCTTTAAGATTGATTTATTTATTTGACAGAGATAGAGGCAAGAGGGAAGAGGCAAAGGGGAAAGCAGAAGCAGACTCCCTGCGGAGCAGGGAGCCCAGTGCAGGGCTTGATCCCAGGACCCCAGCATCGTGACCTAAACTGAAGGCGGATGCTTAACAGACTGAGCCACCCAGGTGTCCCTGATAACTTTTTAAACAGCTCACCTTGGCTGGAGAGGGAAGCACATCGGATGGCAGTGTGATGTGTGTTACCACACTGTTTCTGTGAATTACACACAAAAATGTATGACTATGGATGTAAGTAGAAGTGGTCCAAGCAGACTGAGAGGATGTCAGCCAGGCTCCTAATTCTAGCTGCATCCCTGAGGCCCGAGGAGGAAAGATGACCTTGGGAGGAATCCGGAGTTACACGGAGTTCATGATTTATTCTTCTCCTACGTAGACTTGGGACAGGTGTTACAAAACTGCACCCGCAGGGGAAGGGACCATCCCCAGGCCACAGGTTTTGGTGAGCCAGGCATGGACCACCCACTCTCCCCCCACGCTTGCTCTCTGGGTGCAGCAAACAATCTCATTAATTTTAAGTGACCGTGCCAACCTAGGGACCAACATGTTTATGCAAATGCATAATTCAGAGAGTCCTGATTGAGTTTCCCCGCCTCTAACATCACCACACGGAGGTACCGTGTGGCACATCACCCCAAACACTAGCCACACGTGGCCACTGAACGCTTGAAATGTGTCCGAGCTGAGATAAAAATGTGCTGTCGATATAAAATAAATGCCAGGTTTCAAAGACTCAATCTAAAAAGTATGCAGCGTCTCTCATTCAGAATTTGTCATTCTTGATCGATTTGAAATGAGAATATCCGGTCCATCAGTATATCCATTTTCTACGGTGGCTGTAACAAGTCACTGCTTAACTAGGTGGCTTTAGAACACCACAGATGTGTTATCTCACTGCTCTTTGGGTTCAAAGTCCTACGCGGGTCTTATTGGGCCAAGACTAAGGGATCAGCGGTGCTGTATGCTGTTCTGGAGGTTCTAGGAGAGAAATCTCGCCTCGCCGTCTCCGGCTTCTCGAAGTGGTCCGGACGCCTCGGCTCCTCGTCTATCTTCCAGCCAGCAAGCCCTGACGAGTCCTTCACACAGGGCATCTTTCTGCCTTACGTTCCGCCTCCCTCTTTATTGTTAAAGACCCACGTGATCACACTCGCCCCACCCAGCCAATCTAGATAATATCCCTATTTTTAACTGGGCGGAGGAGTCCATTTAATTCCATAGAAGCCTCCGTCCTCCTTCGCACTGTAATATCCAACACCAACAGGTCCTGCAAATCAGGGAAGGGCTCTTTATCTTGCATATCACTACCGTGCAGAACACAACCTATCATTACGATGCATTTCACGTGTTGCGTGCTGATTTCGTAATACGCTTACCCGGAAATGCAAAGTTCCGTGGCAGGCTTGCATTCTTTTTCCTCTGGGACAACCCTCCTCCGGGGCTGCGGGCTGAGGGGCTTTGTGATCGATCAAGTTCACCAACGGCAGGGAATGTCCACTGAAAGAAAACGGTGTCCTTGAAGCCACTCTTGAATGGGACACCTCGAATGTGACACGTCGGCCCTCACAATAACTAATACCAACAACGGCTCGTGTCTATTGAGAGTTTACTATGGGCCTGGTCCTGTGCCTAGATGTTCACTTGCTTCACCTTGATAGCAATCCGGATGCCGGTAGGGCTATTATTTTTATAGGACAAGTCAGGCTTTGCTGAGGCAGAGAGAGGTTAAGAAATTTGCTCCAAGTTGCACAGCCAGCAGGTAGAAGTAGGGGGAGGTGGCAGTGGGATCTGAAAATTTCCCCCCACCAAAGGAGTGTGCATGTTGTCAACAGCAGTTTGCATCCCCAGCTGTGTGAAGTGTGCCGGTCCTAGATGCAACCGGCAAAGGCCTGTGCTCACTGCCTGCCCAACCCCCCCCCGCCCCCCCCCTCTTTTCTTTGCACAGCCTGTCCCTGTAACACCTCTGGTGACTGACGCCCCAGCCACAAAGGAAGTTTTTCCTGTTGTTCACTCTGGGGCTGTTTCTCCGCCTCCCCCACAGGTACGTGAGGTCGGCTCACTCCAGGCTCCCCACGTGACTGATTTGTACCCCAACAGCTGCAGAATCAGGGCTCGAATTCCAAGAACCCTGAACGTTAAGAATTTGATTACACACATACATATTCACATATATGCATATACATATCATTTAAATATGTCTATATATACCAAAAATATTTGTATATGTTCAAATGCCGGTACATACTTCAAATATCTTTTTATACATGAGGATACGTGTATGTGTAAATTTGCCGTGCATCTCCTCGCCTTTTCCATTTATTTCACCCAGTCCCTTCGAGCTCTCTCAAATGATATCTCTACAGATATCTCAATGATATGATATCTCTACAAGATTTCTTCACATAGGTCCAAAGTCAGTGAAAATCTATTTAACATATATTTGTATGACCCTTATTGTTTACACACACACACACACACACACACACACACAAGCATCTCATATGAAAAAGCCCGATCAGCACATGGGTGTGAACGTCTGTCTTCATACAGATACCTACACTTAAGTACATCCATACCCCCAAAGGGAACATTTTTAAAATTATTTTGGTGATCCTACATTCTGGATCGCTGACATCAATGTGCTTTTCTATGGTATGTTGAATCCAAACCACTCACATAGTAAAGAGCCCACACACCTGGAATTACATTCCATTTATTCCTCTTCTCTTCCTGATTTACTCTCCATTTGACCTCCTTTTAGGCAAATGCAACTTTTGCACGATAAGAGATGCTTTCTGGAGCTCATCTGCTGTTCCTAATATCTGGATCCTTTCTGGGCCACCTCCCCCCTTGGAGCCTCTAGCTTCTTGGTCCTGATGTGCAGGATCCAATTAGGAGGCCTGCAGATGCATTTTTGGAATTATCCCATTTTGTTTTTTAGATGGAGCTTGGCAAATGCGTTCTGAAAAGGGCCAACCAGTAAACAGGTTAGGCTTCATGGATGGCAAGAGTGTCAGAGTGTCAGACAATATGTCACACAACAGTCACACCCGTGTTTCAAGAAAACTCTTTCAAAAATGGGCGATGGGTCTGAACGTGGCCCCCTGGCCATATTTTGCCAACCTTTACCAGAGACCAATGTGGGTTTTTATTTCCAAACATCTGTAGGTCATTTGCATATACATCTAGTCAATGTACCTGGTTGGTATTTTAGGGTCCGAAGGAAAGGGAATGCATTGGCGGCTTTGCAGAACCATGATGGCAGTGAAGGGAATGAGGACACTCAACAGCATTAGTCCCTGCTTACCTGATTCTCCCCTTCAACTCTTCTCCAAGGCCCCTGAGCCCCTGGAAGACAAGAACTGCGTTCCTTTCTTTGTCTTCTCCCCCCACCCCTAGCACAGCACCTGGCACCCCACAGACACACACACAGTAATGACTAAGGGCATGGAACAACACCAAAAATGATTTCATTATCATTAGCTAAGAGTTTTAAGATTTCTTGTGTGATTGACCTTGAAGACCTTTTCAGGAAGTTGTGATGATATCCTTGAACAGACAATACAAGTGATCATATTGGTGGTTTTGCAAACAGAGGGGAAGAGTTATCTCCTGGGTCACCAAAGTTGTCTTCAAACACTTGAACGGATTGCTGGATAAGGTGATGAAGGCTTTTAGCAAACTTTCTTGCATTTTTCTGGGTCACGGAGAGCTGGGTCTTCTCTTGTTCACCCCCTTGGCACACATCGCTTCCCGACCATGGAATCGTTGAACCACCAAGGCCAGAAGAAGCCTCAGAATTCTTGGGCACCCCACTTTTCCACCAGCCACTCACCACCGGCCAGAGTTACCCTGTGCGATGAAGTTTTTGTTGTCCCTAAACCAAATGTCTGCTGAGAACCCACAGAGTGAAGCATGGTTTTCCAAACACGGCAAGCTAACGGAAAGATGGCACAGGCAGGAATGTCAAACTAAGGGCCACTGGCACTGAGAGAGGTCCCAAGACGTGGAACTCCTGGTAAGCAAAGGAACAATTCCCAATCTTCGGCACTCCCACAGTGCACCAGGCCCTACCTTCAGGCTTTTCTGTGCCCGACTGAATCACACAGCCAGCAAGGTAGGTCCCTTCCACTAACGAGATGAGAAAAATGACATCTCTCATATGTCTGAGATCTTCCCAGCCTCGGCTGAGAATGAGTTGAGTCTGAGGACGTGAAGCCACAGCCCAGGAAAGTGGACTCCGTGGGAGGGGAGAGGTGATGGTTAATTTTCCATCAACTTGACTGGCCAGAGGGAGCCCAGATGAAACATTATTTCTGGAAGTGTCTCTAAGACAGTTCCTGGTTGACAGATTAGAATTGGAATCAGTGGACAGTCCAGCAGATGGCCCTCCCCAGGCCGGGTGAGCATCGCCCAATCCACTGAGGGCTTGCGTAACTCAAAAGGCAGAGGAAGGAGGAATTTGCTCCTTTTTATTCCCCCCCCACCCCGGCCTGATTGCTTAAGGTGGAGCATCTCATTTCATCTTCTCCTGCCCTCGAAGTGGGATTTATGCCATTGGCTCCCCTGGTTCTCAGGCCTTTGGACTGAAATTGAATGATACCACCACCTTTCCAAGGTCTCTAGCTTAGAGAGGGCAGATCATGGGGCTTCTCAACTCCTCCATATGAGGAATCAATCTCTCCATCGATCGATAGATAGATAGATTATAGAAAGCCCAAGTTTCCACGTAGGCAAATGCATTCTTATGCCTGTTTGGAAATCCGCCTGAAAGAATATGAGTGTGCCTGTTTAAATGAATGGGTGACTGGACGGCTGAGTGGGTGGGTGTGTGAGTAGATGGATGGGTGGACGGGTGGAGAAATGGATGGATGGATGGAACCAGATGAGATAAAGAGAGTTTGAGGTAGAGTTGGTAGCATTAAGCCTGGAAAGATAAAACGGAGCCCCAGTGTAAAGGGCCTCAAATGTCACATTTCAGAGCTGGGATTTATTTGGGACATAGGGATGCATGACAGGTGCAGTGGGGGGAATAAAATTACTGGCATGATGCTTTAGAAGATGAGTATGGCCCCAGGGACATGGGTTAAAAGGATGCAGCCTAGCGGGATTACTGAGCACCGCTAATCGTGCGACAAGAGCTGTACCAGGCACCATCCTAAGTGCTTCAGGGTCATTCACTCGTCCAATCTCCACAAGGGCCCTAGGAGTTGAGTGCATTTTTATCATCCCTGCACTGCAGTGGGAAGCCAAGGCTCAGACCATGAGGACCCCCCCTGAGGTTGGAAAAACCATGAGCAGGGACAGAGCGGATGCCCAGTCCAGACCCTTGACCCCAACACCCTCCTGGTGCTCAGACAATGGCCCAGAGGACAGTAAAGGAGACCAGTATGGGGAACAGGTGGATGTGTGCCACTGGTCAGGGGTCAGGTCCATAGCCATAATCCAGGATAATTGACCTGCAACATCATTTGCCCGTAGACACTTGGGTCCATGGCTCTGCTGACCCTTTGTGGTCTGATTCTCCCATCCCCCTTCTGGGGCAAGAGCATCTTGGCAGCCAAGGGGCTCCTTTCAGGACAATTCAGAGCAAGCCCTTCCTTTCCCTTCAACCTGAACCATCAGGGGTTTTGCAGGGGGCGACCTGTGTCTTGCAACCCTGGCCCGTCGACTCTCTGGTCTTATCATTTAGACTCTGCTCCTCCCAGCTGCCCCTTAAGAACTGTTGGAGCAGGTGAGGTGTGTAACTTCCCCACATACTCAGTCCCTCTGTGCTCGGGGTGGGGAGGAGCAGGGAGAGGGGGTCCAGAGAACCGGAAATCTCCCCAGATGGAAACAGACCTGTCAACCCAAAGGAAGCCACATTTCAAGACCACAGTTCCTTGAGCTGGGCCAGATTTGATGGTCAGCAGGACCCCAAGTGTGTTTAAAAGGCCGCTTCTGTGTCTCAGCTGGGCCAGGTTTGATGGTCAGCAAGACCCCAAGTGTGTTTAAAAGGCTGCTTCTGTGTCTCAGCATGGACTGGGCCTTGCAAGGGCTTTCCAGCTACAGGCACGCCACCTCGCCTGTCCACCCCGGGCACAGGTCAACCTTTGCCACTGCTCCTGAGAGCTTCCAGGGACCCAGTGGGACTGAGGACCTCAGGCCAGCAGCCTGGCTCAGCCTTTGGGGGCAGGAGGGTTGGCACCTTCTGTCCATTTAGACTAGAATCTCCCCAAAAGCGCCACTGCTGAGCTGGAGTTCTAAGAGGCCCTGGACACAAGCTGCCAGGATGAGCAAATCTCAGGTACACAGATCGAAAACTTCATCAGTACCGAATAACCAAGCGAACGAGGACCCACGCTTTTTTTTTGTTTTTTTCTGGTGAGAGGGCGGTGCTTGACCTTTTGCAAATATTTTCTTAGCTCCTGAGAGCCTAACACAGTGCCTGACGCATTGCAGCAACTCTGTAAATATTTGCTGAATGAAGGACGGAGTGAGAGAAGGGAGAAGCGCCAAGCTGGGAGTCAGAGTCCCCCCTCCCCACCCCCCAGGCCAGGCTAACCTCCTTCACCTCCTTGTTGGATAAACTTTTAGTGACTCCCATGCCCCTCTCCAGGCCTCATTTCCCATGGTGGAGGCAGTGTCATGGGTGGTGGGCCTCTTGGGGCCTGCCTGTGTTCCTTCTGTCGCCCTGGCTGCTGGCTCCCAGGCTGGGTGCGGTCCCCAGGGCAGCCCCGGCGCCTCTCCCCACTTCCCCTTGTCCTGGCAGCAGCAGAGGCTCGCTCTCCAGGCAGCAAGACACCAAATGGTTAAAGCGCCACCCATCGTCTTTGATTTATGAGGTGGGCGATTGGACCGGGAAGCACAACAGAGACAGCCCTTCTCACTTGCAGAGGGAGGCCCCAGAGAGCAGTAATTTTGTGTACACAAAGGCGAGAAGCAGCCTTGGGCCTCAGCCGTAGTGGGGGAGACCACCGTGCCCAGCCCAGCCCGGGGCCATGCCAGGGCCAGCGTCTGTCCTGCCCTGTGCAAGGGACAGAGGTGGCTTTGTCACCTGGGTGGTGCTATCCAACCATTCTGGAGACGCCCCCCCCACCCCGTGGCCCAGCCTCTGCCCCCCGGGGAGCCAAAGTGGAGCCCCACACCCGGTCACTTGCCCAGCGTCGCCTTTCAGCAGCTGCCAATCTATCAAGATTCAGCCACCGCTGTGAACCCATCAGCTGCATGGAAGGGAAAAAAGGAACCCCTCACCACAGCCATTATTCATCCCAGCCTGAACTTCAGGTGACCTTTCCCGGTTCCACAGAAGTTGCAGAAGGGAGCACCTTGGTGTGTTGGATTTTGTTTTTCCCCCTCTTCTTTTCACAGACACATTTTTCTTCCTCTGCTACGTGACCCCCTTTTGCAAAATTTTCTTTTGCCAGATCGTTGGGTGGTCCATAAGCCATGATAGGAACACAAGGCTGGCCTGGCAAGAGAGCAGATTTCACAGGAAAGAAGCTTTCCAGAAAAGCCTGTGACCTCCTGAGGCTGCGTCAAGGGTGGGGAGCCCTGAGCAGCCCGCTGCCCCCCCACACCAGGCCAGCTCACCCCTTGGACATCAACGGGGGCTCTTCTGCACCCAATGCCCTGCCATGACCCCGGGGGAAGCCAATACTGCCAACTCTGCTGATGTTGTGTGTGTGGGTGTACATGCATGCGCACGCACACCGTGTGGGTGTGTGGGTGTGTGTGTGTGTGTCCCTGAGTTGCAATAAGGGTTATGCAGGGTGTAACTCCCTGTGTAAATTTAAAGTGACCTGAGGGACATAATTACATAAATCTCATCACGAGACAATATACTTTTTATTTGTTTGAATTTTATTTGTATTGGTAAAACTGACCTGAAACTGACACAAGTTTATTAGAAAAAGAACTCTGTAAAAGCGAGTGGGCTGGTCTTCTTACTTAAGATGGATGTACCAACTTCTAGTATGATTAGAGAAATGGATAACTCACTAACATCTGTGCAAACCACAATAAAAAGGGATTTAGTGTTACCCCAAGGAAGGCAAGAGAGGCTGTCTGTCCATTAAACGCTTTATTACAGTGCCAGCAGCTTTCTTCTAATTCAGTTACTCCTGCACGGCGTGCAGCACTCTGACTGCCTGTCATCCCACCAGACAGTGCTCGGGGCTGGGAGGTTTTGTGCAAGGTAGGTGACAATCAAATGAGCCACCGAGAAGAGAGGGGCGCCTGACCCTCGTGAAGGATTAACTACAGAAAGTGAGTGTGATCATGTCACACCATTACTTAGAATTTTCACAGTCGATTTCTGAAAATATGAGATAAGTTCTTAAAGAGGCAGGTTTTCTCAGGAGCTCAGCAGACCTGGTGGGGTTTTGTTCTGTGCTGTGGAGCCGGGTGCCTGGGGAGGAGGGAGGAGCCCGGGGTAGGGTAAGCTAGAGCCCGGCCCTGGAGCCATAATGGTCCCGGAATAATGCAGTTGAGAAGGAAGAAGATGGAGAGGTGCCTCCTGGAGCCAGCGTGCCCTTTCCTCCCTCCTCCCCGCTGCATCCTGAGTCCAGCCTCCCCTGGGGAAAGCCAGGCAAACAGGCATGGCCCTTTTGGGGAATCGTGCCAGCGCCGGGTCCACGGAAAGCCTTTCCAGGTCAGCTGCCTCTCTTGTTTGGTGCCCGTTTGGGGTCAGAATGGAACACCCACCTCCCATCACCCCTTCCCACGCTCTGCAATCACCACCACCACTGCCATCATGGTCTTCCCCAGAAAACGATGTGCCCCTATTGCCTGCAAGGGACATTGTTCCTGACTTACCAGGGGATCCTGGCCCCATAGGACCTCACAGTCTGGCAGCTACATGGGCCATCGCCTTTAAAATGTGCTATACACCCAACACAAATGCACTTGAAACATGTGTAGTGGGTCTGGCGAAGGAAGGTAGTGATTCAAAAGAAGCATGACAGGTTTTAGGGTGAGCCACCAGTCCACTCCTCCTTATAGACCAGAGACCTGAGACACACAGAGAAGCAGTCTCTGCGCCGAGCACACCCCAGTGCCAGGATCTAGGGCTGGGACTAGACCCCTCAACTTCAGACTCCCTCCTAGACCAACAGGAGTTCTCCTTGGGGGGTGGGGCGGGGGGTCTATACAGTAGAGGCTTTTTGTCAGGCTGGACTGAAAATGTGATGTATCTGTATATTTAAAACGAGAAAAGTAAACCGCGGACCCCTAAGCTTGGTTCTGCTAAAGTAATTTAACATCTGCTGCCACCTGAATCTAATTGAAACAATTCATTATCAAATTTACTGATCTGCTTAATGATTTTGTATTTCTCTTTCAAAATCACCTTCCGCCTTAGCTAGCTTAGGTAAATTACTCTTCCTTTCAAACCTGCGAGCTTGAAGGGACCAGGGAGAACACCTCTACCTCAAGCCCTCTTATTTCAAGGATGGGCTAACCACCCGGGTGCAGGGTGGCAGGGGCGAGACCCGGGCCTCCCTCCAGGTCGAGGGGGCGTGGGCTGGGGGGGGGGGTGGGGAGCAGTCAGGCGGGACTCGAACACAGGCTGCGGAGCCAGGGCCCGCTCCTTACGCATGCGCCGCTGCTTCTCAACTGCATCTCTACAGCCCTGGCAAAAGAGGGAGCAACAGAAAGGGGTGATGACAAATGGGGACAAGGGGAGGAAATTTTTAAAAAAGGAAGAAGTTAAGACAGGGAACGTGGCAGGCCCCCTTTCCGGAGCCGTTCATTATTTTTTTTTTTTTAAATGTTTTCTCAGCGGCAGTCTGTTAAAGAAATACTTCATTGTCACCGAGCACAGAGTCATTAAAGGCACCTTGGAAATTTGGACCCTTTTACTAGAATCAGGGCTTAAATAGCAACTTAATTTATGACACTTCTCGAGGCTGATGGCATTTTTGCTCTAAGGTAAGGTCATCTCAGTGCCCCCCCCCTCCACTCCGTCGCTTCCCTTTAGCGCACGCCAACTCAAGAGGCGGTGCCTCTTTACTTCCAAGTAACTGATTATTCAACTGCTAAAATGTAAGTCACATATGTACGGAAGCACGTTTGAGTCCACGGTGTGTTTCTAAAAGAGAGCTCCTTTATATCTGCGTGTGAAAGAGAAGAGTGGAAGGGGGCGGGGGGGACCCAAGAATGAGCATGTGAATAATTAGATCAGAGAGAGATGCCACCTTTTCGCAGGGTTGGAACTGCGGGGGGGGGGGGGGAAGGACTAGCACATAATTGACATAATTGATCTGGTATTTTTTCCCCTTTTTGCTGCAGTAATTTTTATGCATGCCATTGTTGCTGTTATTATCCAGGATGTGATCTTGTGTGGTTGATAATACAGACTGGATATGAATGCGCGCGCCTACCAGCCAATCACAAATCTATAGTGTCTATTTCTGCATCACCAGGTGCTATCTCGTGGGAAATATCCTCTTTTTTGGCAGGCACACAGAGCGCTGCATTATCTGTCATTTTCATTAGATTCAAGCTACAGCTGAGCCAAAAAGACTTAGTTCTAGCATATGTGCTCAAAATGGCCAAGCTGTGATTGTCCAAATTCACCCTTTCACGATCACATTACAAACAACTGGAGCCCGAACTGGAAATTGGAGTGAGCAAAGTGCCCGAATTCCATTTGGGAAACTACAAACACGGTAAGCTCCTAAGATTGGAGCTTATTATCATGATCATCTCCAAGGATAGAGGAGACACTGGCTTCCATCAGAAAGTTCAACATTTTTTTTTAGCCCATCTTAGGCAGGGATGGGGGTGGGGTTAGAGTCAGCCTGTATTTTGAGGTCACTTAACAAAGAAAACCCAGCCCCTTTTATTTCGTCCTATGACTCGAAGTACCCCCTGACCCCCTGGGAGGCTGTAGATTCTATCCCTTGGCTTGCCCTGGGCCATCTAACCTTGAGTCCTGCAGGATGCTGTCTACTGCTAGCCGTGTGATTCCATAGTTCGGTGGCGTGAAAACCATCACACATCCAGCCTGGGGGTAATTCCTGCAGGAATCCTAAGGGTTGAAATAAGACAACTGCAGTAAAGTTGGGTCTCCATGTAAGTCTCTATTTTATAAACTCAATCTTGTATTCGAATATGAGGAGAGGACAGATCACAAAATTAAACTCAATTTAAAATGCCAAAAATTGGAGAGCCACAGGGCTGGGGAGGATAGTTACTCTACTCAGGGGACTTGATATTACTTTAAGCAGCCATTTGGGGGAAGAAAGAGGGGAGAGACTAGTGGTTCAAGCAGAGAACTGATTCTCTTAAAAACCAAAAGGCCACTGGGAACGTAAAATGGTGCAGACGCTATGGAACATGGTATGGCAGTTTCTGAAAATATTCAACATGGAATTATCATGTGATCCAGCAATTCCACTGCTGGGTAGGTAGCCAAAAGAACTGAATGCAGGGTCTGGAATGGGTATTTGTCCATTCACATTCACAGCAGCGTTATTCACAATAGCCAAAAGCTGGAAGCAACCCACATGTCCATCGACAGATGAATGGATAAACAAAATGTGGTATACGCATGCAGAGGAATAGTATTTAGTTTTAAAAAGGAAGGACATTCAGACACATGCTACAGTACGGATGAACCTTGAAGATATTTCACCCAGTGAAATAAGTCAGTCGCAGAAAGATAAATACTATATGATTCCATTTATATAGGGTACCTAGAGCAGACCACATGCGTTCAGAGAGAAGGGTGCTTGCCCAGGCTGGTGGAGGGGGATGGGAGTTATTAATGAATGGGGATAGACTCTCAGTGCTGCAAGATGGAAAGAGTTCTGTGGGTGGATGATGGGGAGGCTTGCATGACAATGGAAATGTAGTTAATGGCATTGAATTATACATTTCAAAATGGTTAAGATGGTCAGTTTTTAGTTATGTGTATTTTACTGCCATAAAAGCAATGGGAAATCAATGATTAGAATAGTAAATTTTCTGTTATAGCTATTTCACCATATTTTTTTTTTTAAGGAAAGGAAACTGGGTCTGTTTCCTTACATGCTCTGCACTGTCCAGCTGACTTGTGGTCCACAGATGCAACCTGGTATCCCCAAATGCCTCCAGAAGGCTTGGCCCTTGGCCTCTTCTCTTGGTTCGGAGCCATGTTTGAGCAGCGAATGAATCATCGAGGTGGAGGCTGGCCCCCCGCCTGGGGGAATACAGAGTTTGAGTTTGAGTTTATATCGTGCAAGTTGGCTTCATCAACTGGTTTCACTAGTAGCTAACTAATTGCAGTGGCAAGAGAATATTCTGGAAATACCTCTGTTTCCAAACAACAACAATAAGCAACACTATTCTAGCCCCTCTGCAGAGGCGACCACCCGGACCTCCAGCCTCTCTGAGTCTGTGCCTCCTCGATCCTGGGCCATGCTGAGATCTCCCACACTCACCAGGCAATGTCTCTTTTGAGCTGTGGGCTAAGGTCTGAAGTCCACAGAAACATCCAGATATTGGTCATGAGGGTTCACACTGCTCCAGGTTGTCTTGGGTTTTCATGCTGGGGCGGTGGCTTTGCAGATCACGATGGCAAAGGATTTCCACAGGGAGAACCCTGTTGATGAAACTTTGTCCTGGACCACAGAAACACTGGCCCCTTGGCCATGGCAGGTGGCTCACCATTTTTCACCTGCACTGCAGGTGTATGAGCTAGATGAATGACAAGCAAGTGAAGAGAAAGCTGGCGTGAATGTTCTGGAAGCCTGGAGCTGTTGGATCCAGCAGAGGTGAGTCCAGGAAAGTCGGCCTTGCTGAGTAGGGACCAATCAGAGGTTTGGTGTCTTAGTCACTCTGGCCATCATGACAAAATACCAGAGACTGGGGAGGTGTAAACAGACATTTATTGTGTCAGAGTTCTGGAGGCTGAAAGCAGGAAGTCAGAGTGCCATGGTCAAGTGCCGATGAGAGCCGTCTTCTTGGCTTGCAGAATGCCAACTTCTTCCTGGGTCCTTGTATGTCTGAGATGGAGAGGGAGGGAGACAGACAGAGAGAAAGAGGGACAGAGAACAGTCGGTTGTCTCTTCTTCTCCTTATAAGGGCACTAATCACATTACGGGGCTCCTCTCTCATGACTTCATCTAACCCTAATTACTATCCAAAGGCCCCATATCCAAATACCATCCTGTTAGAGGTTAGAGATGCACCCTGTGAATTTGGAGGCAGGGAGGACATAGATCTTCACTCCATAACAAATGTGATCTTTATCTTCCCTGAGCTGTTCCTCCTGCACTTAGAGACAGTGCTCCACACACACTCTGCTTGCAGGTGCTGTGGTCCCCAGTGCCCTTGATGCCAACTTTAGCTCTATAATCTTCTCCCATATCCAAGTCCAGCTGGACTGGAGAGTTCAGCGTATCGATAGGAAACTACAAAATGCCTGATGTCTAAATGACGTTCTCCAACAGGAGTCCTGTTGTCAATTAATGGTACTATGTTTTGAAACAACGTAGATTTTTTTTTTTATTAAAAGAAATTTTCTCATGTATTTTCCTTCAGTTATCACCACGTGACTGGAAACAAGGTAAGGCAATCTGAAAACAGTTGAGTGAGGAAATATACAAACAAACTTTCAAACTGTCTTTCAGCAAGTGAGGCTTAAGTTATTGAATATGCAAATTGCCTTATTAAAAGAAGAATGATGTCTTTTTCAGCAATCAGTTTAATTACAGTGGAATCCTTCAATAGAAAAATCAGCTTGTTTCTCAGAATAAAAATTCTTTAGAAAGGGAATTTAGGTATCCAGATCAAAATGAGAAAATTTACACTTGGTAGGAGAGGGCCTCGCAGATCTGGCCCGTAGGCTGCGGAGAAGGATGTGGGGAGTCAGGAGCTCTGCTGGCGTCTGGCTGAGCCCAGCTGTCCAGCTTTTGTCCTGCTCTAAAACCCAAAGAAACAAACCAGGTAATGGTCTATAAAAGGTATTTATCTGAAGTGTGAGAAAAGGTGGTACCCAAGGCCACACGTGTCCTATAAGGTAGATTGGGTTAGTCAGGTATGATGCTTAAGAAGGGATTTCATTACTTAGAAGGCCTTTAAAACTCAGTCCATGATTCTCCAGGCCTTTCTCTTGGTCCCCTAGAGACCAGTAAACTTTGCCTATTCTACGTCGCAATCTTCTCCCTCTTGAAGGATTAAAAATCCTAGAAACCACTCAAAACACTGCTCATTCCAGATACCACTGGCCTATTTTACTGGAGGGTCCCGTGGGTGTCTGCCAGTTCTTCATCAGACAGAGACAACCTCTGGGCTCCATTCTGGTCAGTGTGCTGGGGCAAACAGATCCAGAGGTCCACCCATCCTACATTAGCCATGTTCAGCTGTTCTAGGATCATGGTACCCCTGGAATGTGACAATCCAGGATTTAGGGCAGAGGTTTGAATCAGATTTCTTGTCTTGGATCTCAGCTACATAGAAGGACAACTTAGCAACTTCAGGCAAGTCATTTATCTCTTCCATGCCTCAGTTTCCTTACCTCTAAAACAGGAGATAGAATACTGCCTAAGTAGAGGATGCTTTTGAAACAGAAACAGGAAAACTGGGGCAACAACTTAAAGTAACATGTGACTCATACTAAGCATTCAGTTCATGGTAGCTAGAAGCAGTAGGGACCACAGCAGCAAAAGTACAAATCTCCTGTGTACATTCTGATACGTCGTTACCTTAACTTTCACACAAGTCTAAAATACAAAACATGAAATTCACACTTACTCAGGAAATGCACGGGCAAATGTTCCTTCAGTGAACCTTGAAATCTTGAGCACCTGCCATATGCACATCAGTGAACAAAACTGGGAAAAAAAATCTCTGTCCTTTCATATTCTAGTGGAGAGACAAACAATAAATAAAAAAGCATAATAAATACATAAATTGTACAGTATTTCAGAAGTGTCTCCATGGAACAAAAGGGATAAAGCCAAGGAAGGTGGCTCAGGAGACCTGGAGTGAGGTGAGCGCTGCAATTTAAGTGCAGAAATCCAGGTAGGTCTCACTGAGAAGGTAACATTTGAGCAAAGACTTCCAAAGAGTGAGGTAGGGAGCCATGGCTATCTAGGGAAAGAGTGTCCCAAGCAGCCGTGCAAAGGCCCTGGGGCAGAAATGAAACCTGACATGGCCCAGGCATAATAGCAGCTCCATGGGGCCAAAAAGGTATTGCAGAAAAGTAAGAGACTGGGTCAGTAAGTGATGGGGGCCAGATCACATTAGGTCTTATGGACCACCTTAAGGACTGTGGCTTGTATTTGGATAACATGGGGGGACTTTACAGGATTTGACCAGCAGACTGGTACTAATGACCTGACTCATGTTTTAAAAGGAAAAAACAGTATTATAAGTTGATTGGGATGGAGGAGGACCCATGAGAAGGCTCCTACAAATACCCAGGCTAGTAGCCAGAGCGTGAGAACCTTCTAAAGGCCAACCCAACATGTATACCTAACTATTCAGTGTGGGATCTGAGAGACAGAGAGGAGACAAGGTGACTCCAAGATCTCATTTAATTCGTGCAAACTAGTGTGTAAGCAAGGAATCCATGGCCACCTCATTTGTTGTAAAAAAAGAGAAGCTTATATTTGATCTAAGTTGCTAAGACCTTACTTATAGTACAACTTAAGTACAACTGGCCTTACTCAGTACAACTAAATATACTGCATATTAAAAATGATGTCAAAGATGGGGTGCCTGGGTGGCTCAGCTGGTTAAGCAGCTGCCTTCAGCTCAGGTCATGATTCCATGGTCCTGGGATCAAGCCCTGTGTCGGGTTCCCTGCTCAACGGAGAGCCTGCTTCTCTCTCTCCCTCTGCCTGTTGCTCTGCTTACTTGTGTTCTCTATCTCTCTGTCAAATGAATAAATAAATCTTTTTTAAAAATAAAGTCAAAGTTAAGAACATATCATCTACATCCCAGACAAAGAATATTCTCATAAAAGGGCATCAAGTGACACACTATAGGCACTCATAAATATTTTACTTCTGTTTCTTGAACACACTGTATTTGTTCCCACCCCAGAGCCTTTGCACATGCCATTCTTTATTTCCAGAATATGCTTCCTGATTACTTTTTTTTGAACTGGTCCTTCCTCTTCATTAGCTCAAATATTTTTTCCCCTGACATTGGTCACTCTCTACCACAGTGTCTGCTGCATCTGTCAGAGTTCTCCAGAGAAACATAACCAACAGGATACATAGAGAAAGAGATGTATTATGAGGAATTGGCTCACACAATTACGAAGGCTGAGAACCAAGATCTGCAGTCAGCAAGCTGGAGAATCAGGGGAGCTGATGGTGTAGTTTCGGTCTACATCCAAAGGCTTGAACACCAGGTGAGCTAATGGTGTGACTTCCAATCTGGAAGCCAGAAGGCTTGAGATCCAAGAGGAGAGGATGTCTCAGTTCATACCTGAAGGCAAAGACCGATGTCCTGCTAAGCACTCAGGCAGAAGGGGCTTCCTCCTTTTTTTTTTTTTTTTTTTTTTTTTTTTTTGTGTCTCTCTTGTACTCTGTGTCTTTTTTTTTTTTTTTTTTTTTTTTTTTTTCCCAATTTATTTATTTTCAGAAAAACAGTATTCATTATTTTTTCACCACACCCAGTGCTCCATGCAAGCTGTGCCCTCTATAATACCCACCACCTGGTACCCCAACCTCCCACCCCCCCGCCACTTCAAACCCCTCAGACTGTTTTTCAGAGTCCATAGTCTCTCATGGTTCACCTCCCCTTCCAATTTACCCAAATTCCCTACTACTCTCTAACGCCCCTTGTCCTCCATGCTATTGGTTATGCTCCACAAATGAGTGAAACCATATGATAATTGACTCTCTCTGCTTGACTGATTTCACTCAGCATAATCTCTTCCAGTCCCGTCCATGTTGCTACAAAAGTTGGATATTCGTCCTTTCTGATGGAGGCATAATACTCCATAGTGTATATGGACCACATCTTCCTTATCCATTCATCCGTTGAAGGGCATCTTGGTTCTTTCCATAGTTTGGCGACTGTGGCCATTGCTGCTATAAACATTGGGGTACAGATGGCCCTTCTTTTCACGACATCTGTATCTTTGGGGTAAATACCCAGGAGTGCAATAGCAGGGTCGTAGGGAAGCTCTATTTTTAATTTCTTGAGGAATCTCCACACTGTTCTCCAAAGAGGCTGCACCAACTTGCATTCCCACCAACAGTGTAAGAGGGTTAAGGGGCTTCCTCCTAATCATGAGCAGATCCGTCCTTCTATTCTAGCCAGACCTTCACCTGATTGAATGAGGCCCACCCTTAGGGAGGACAATCAGCTTTCCTCAGTCTACTGATTCAAGTGTAAGTTTCATCCAAACACCCTTATAGACATGCCCAGAATCATGTTTGACCAAATGCCTGGGCATTCTATGGTCTTGTCAGGCTGACACATGAAATTAACCATCATACCTCTTTTACTCTCATTAAATGTTTCATTTTATGAGTTTATCTTAGTTATTTGTTTCTTTATTTTTCTATCTATGCATTTGTCTTCCCTAAAGCACATAATCTTCACCAGCTGCCTGCTAAATGAACGAACTAGTAAATAAATGAAGGGAAAACAGTTCCACGTGTGGCTTGAGATTTAGGAGAGAGAGGCCTGGAGTTTTCCTGAGGCCAGGTGATGTGGGTGCAGAGAGGAGATGGTGCTTGATGAAAAGCAGGAGGAGCCTGAGGAAGACAGGGTGGGGACTGGGTGAAGGACTGCGGAGGAAGCAGACGGGATGAGATCAAACCTTATGGGAAGAAGCAGAAATCCATCTCTGACAGCCAAATTCCCCTTGCATGCATTCTGGCTTTTATTTTTAATCTGGAGTGAAATGTCTTCTGACCTGACCCCACTGACCGTGAGCCGGCGTGACCAATCAAAACCCAAAGCAGGGTGGCTCCCAGGCCGGGCTTCCCTGGGAAAGGGATAGGGGCAGCAGAAGTGGACATGAGCCTGGTGGTCTCTCCTAGCCCTGGGCAGCCGTTAGTCTACAGGACAGAGGGGCCGGGCAATGGCGCGAGTTCATCACCACGGCGAGGCACCATGGGGAGAGGGCCCACACGGGGGACATACACACGGCAGCTTCGGTAGGCACTAAAGTTCTCACCTCAGGCCTTGCTGGCATCACAGGTTTTGTGTTTTGAGGATCGATTTTAATGAAAAAAGATAGAAAGGAGAAGCTGCCATCAAGCGTGAAATGTTACATGCATAAATGTTATCAAAACGGGGAAGAGAAATGCCCCATGTATGACTTAAGCTAAAATCATCTCTCCCGGGTTGTCATGGATTTTTTTTTTTAAATAAATTTTACCTAGAACGCTTGGTTTTCCAGGCATTGTTTGGATTATCTTCGTCAGGGACTCTCTGCAGACAAGCTCTGGAGGGGCTGAGCTGAGTGCTCCGAGTTCCAGTCACGTCTCGGGCAGGGGTGACGAAGCACAGGTTCCCACCTGGCAGAGCCGCTGGGAGACAGGGGAGAGAGGCTCCAACTCGGGCACCGGGTAGGTGAGGAAGGTGCAGGAGAGCCCCCAGAGACATGGACTCCATGGAGCGTGTGTCTGCTCCTTGTCCTTCCCGGTGCAGGTGGCTGCCTGTCGGGACCAGGCAGGAGCAGATGGGCGGTGCTTGGTGTCTGTTGTCCTTCCTTCCTCTTATCCCTGAGCACTGCAGGCCCAGCATCTGTCTGTACTGAGTCTGACTCTGTGCCCAGACCTCAGGGAGGTTCTGCTCTGGGAATCAAACAGATGGAGAGGCAGCTCAGTCCCCAGGAGCCCGCTCTCATGGAAGGAACCTGTACCAGGACAGAGCAGCCCTGCTTAGGAGAAAGAGGGAAGAACACCGGCTGGGCTGGGACATGGGTCTGTGGAGCTCAAGGCCAGGATAGTCCTGGGTGCACCAAAGGAGGAAAGAGGCTCCCAGGCTGGGACCTTGAATCAGGTGACACAAGTGAGAAGATTCCGGGCAGGTGATGCGCTAAGGCAAGGCCTGGTGGTAACACGACCCCAATCCAAAGGACACCTTGGATTCCCCCACCAGGAATTGCCCAGATCCCAGCGGACCTAAGGAGGGGGGTGGGGGAGTCATGGGGGAGGACATCTGTCATTGTTGACGATCAAGTTTCGAAAAATGACTTTGGAATGTATCACTTAATGAGAATGCAGTCAAGCCAATAAAAAATCCAGAAGAGTAAGGGGGGAAAGCTGTAGAGACATTTTACAGACGTGAATGACCAAATACCCAAGGGGTGAATGAAACGGTGTTCAACCTCCTAAGTTATCAGGGAGATGCAGACTAAAACCACAGTTAGGGGCCACGTCGCAAAATGGAAAGAGGAAAGGAGGGGACGTGACAAGGAGGCAAAGCCAGGTGCTCTCACGCCCTGCTGGTGGAATTGGGAATGGGCACAAACACTTGGGGAAGCCTACTGGCACTGGCTCCACAGCGCACCCTACGTCCGGGCACCTGCTCTGCAGCAGGCTGCGTAACCTTCCCGGATGGAGAGAGGTCCCCAAATCCATCCCTGGTGCGCATCCCTGGTGCGCAGAGAAATGCACAAGGAAGTCCTGTGGTCACGTTCAGCTTCAACTGAAACCCTTCTGAAAGTGACTTTGGGTCTGGGGAGGATAGGGGGAGCTAGTCCTCCGGGCCTCCAGGAGTGGGAGGAGCAGAGGGAGCGAAGAGGCTGGTGGTGTCGGGGGGTGGGCCGTGGCTTTTAAAGCATAAATCACAGTGATGCCCTTGTTTATGGCTCTGCGGTGCATTCTGGCTGCACTTAAGATAAGATTCAGACCTCTTACCATGGCCGCCAAGACCACATGTCCAGCCTCTTGCATTTCCTCCCCCTTCTCTCGCTCTGCTCAGCCACGCGTCGCCCTTGCCAAGGTCAGTTGCACCACCGGATGGCTCTCTGACTAGCTCTCTCTTCCCCCAATTCATAACTCAGGTCATCTCTTGAGACGGACTCCCTGATCATCCTCTGGGCTGCTGCACAGAACCGTGCATGGACCCCTGGGGCACCACTGCCATCGTGAGAATGGCAGGCCCCCCCAACTGGTACCAGGGCACGGCCTTACTGGGAGCTCCTTCTTTCTCACTGCTTTTCTGGATTTTCTTCATCAGAGATGTTCTAGGTGTCTGCAATGTTCCTTTTCATCTGTTGTTGACAGTCTGTCCTCTGCCACTAGAGTTTAAGCTCCTTGAGGGCAGAGACCGGGGGTCCTTCTCAGCCATAGCCCTAGCCTCGATGTCAGTACCAAGGTAGGTGCTCACTAACTCTTCAGGAAAACAAGAAGCAGCTGGCAAGCAATGCTGGCCACGGGAGCCCCCAGGGCAGTGAGGCCCCGAGCCCGGAGTCTGCAAGGCTTACCCTGACTCGCACTTCTGTCCCGGGGCTGCTGGGAAGCTTGTGGCTATCCCCATTTTCCAATGCTGGAAACTGAGGCTCAGAAGGACTACAAGCCATGCCCATAAGGACGGGTGACAAGCACAATTTCAACTCAAGTTTCCTCCCCACCCGGGCCCTACCCATTCCTACGCAGACCCCTGGACCCCTCCGGGTACTCAGCCCCCGGGGCGAAACAAGGCGGCAGCCAGGGATGCATAGGCGTGGGCACAGCCCAGGTGCATGCGCAGCCCTAGAGGCTCCAGCCAGGAGCCCGTCTCCTCCCCTTCCTCCCCTCTGAGAACGGTGCGGGCAGCTGTCACAGCCCACTAACCTCAGAGACTGTTTGTTTCATTGATGGAGACAGCTCCCACAGCAGTCCAAATCCAGCTTCAAACCACCTTGGCAGCGCCTGGCCACGCTGACCAGATCAAATTTGAAGTTTCAGTGCCTGACGGGCAGCGGCTCACTCAATTACGGGAGCTGTTAGATCAGAGCTTCCAGGCCTTCTCCACGTAGTGGAGACCACGTCTCCCGACAGCCTCGGCTCCCCCTCCAGCCAGGGATGCGGTGCCTCCTGGGCCAGCCCAGGGTCCGGGACAAGGCACCCTGGCAGCCCGTGCCTTGTGTCTGTCCGGTTTTTCCACCCAATGGATGGTCCTTTGCCTGCAGTGCTCTAGAACCCCCTCACAGAGAGGAACCTCAGGCATGGAAACCCCTGTCTTCTCTCCTACATTACAGTGTCTCCTTTCTGCTCCCTAGGCAGCCTCTCCCACCTCCCCACTACTGGTCCCCTGCCAGGGCATCAACCCCCACCCCTGCCTCTGCATGCCCACCTGATGTCTAACCATCAGGTCCTGCGGGGGCAGCAGCAAAGTCACCATGCACTTCTCACAGGAAGGCTTTGCCCCTCATCCCAGGTCCAATCCGACGTGTGCGAGTGACTGTTTTGTATAAATCAGGATTAAAGGTGATCCCACTATAATGTCCCCGAACTCCATTTGCCTCCTGCTATGCTCTCCCAAAGTGGGACAGAGGACCTGGACTGTGTGCCCCTGGGCTACTCCCTGATGCGGATATCTGGTGGAGGCTAGGGGCCATGGGAGAGGGGCACAGCGGAAGGGTCCCCAGCTGCCCCAGCCTCCTCACTCCGCACGCTGTAGCTTGTATTCCAGGGAAGCCTGCACAGGAGGGCGGAGCCTCTCTTCCCACATGGACCCCTGAAGTCAGGGCTGCTGGCCCATAGGTATCCCAGCACCAGGGAGATCAGCTTGCTCTGTACCACCCAGATTTTGTATTTGGTTTAAGTGATGTGATGAGCAAGAAAAATCTATTAGCCCACATTTTGGCCTCTTATGGGTGAATAACATGATATCAAGGAAAGCTCAAGAGACCAGGCCCTCATCCCACATGGGAGCACAGGGACAGAGACTCCTGCTCAGCTGCATCCCAGCAGCTTGCAAAGGGCAAGGCCCATGCCCCAGGCTGTGCCCCTTCTCTAGACCCTGCATCCAAGCAGGTGGATCATGATAGAAACATGGAGGGATTTAGCAGCCTCTCCTGTCAGCTTCTGAGGGCTGCTATGCTCCATTCCCCCTAGCCTGGTGGCTTAACTGGATCTATGCTCCCTCTGCTTCTCTCATCTAGGACTGTGCGTGCTCGCATGCAGGGACCACCCGGATAACCTAAGCTAAGCTCCTTCTTTTTTTTTTTTTTTTTAAGATTTTATTTATTTATTTGACAGAGAGAAATCACAAGTAGATGGAGAGGCAGGCAGAGAGAGAGAGGGAAGCAGGCTCCCTGCTGAGCAGAAAGCCCGATGCGGAACTCGATCCCAGGACCCTGAGATCATGACCTGAGCCGAAGGCAGCGGCTTAACCCACTGAGCCACCCAGGCACCCCTAACCTCCTTCTTTTAAGGTCCCTAACTTAATCACAGTTCTTGCCATTTAAGGGAACAGTCACTCTTTGCCGTATACCCTGAAAGTTCCAGACATTAGGAAGCATAAGGACCCAGGGGAGGGGAGCATTTTTATTTTATTTTATTTTATTTTATTTTATTTTATTTTATTTTATTTTTTTGCCCACCAGAGCTGTTAGATAATAACTTGGGATCCCGGGGCAGGAATTTTCCCATCAATGCTCATAGTGACTAAAAGGTCAGATGGACCCCATTTGATGCACTGAGTGAGAGTGGGCTTGGGGACAGAGCTGACACACACACCTGACATCCATGACGATGATGCAGCAGAAGTATAGAGGCTCTGTTGCTGACCTCCAGGTTCCCCTATACTGTAGACAAGGCCTCAGAGAGTGGGAGTTGAGACACTCAAATAGACCTGGGCTTCCAGCTTATTCCTACCTCAGTCTCCCCACAGCATGGTTATTCTGAGCATTCAGGGAAAGAGCACTTAGCTCAAGGTGTAGCAGATAGTAGCCTCTCATCAGTGGTATGTGTGGTACTTCTTTTTGTTTAATTGGACAAATGTTTCCTAATCCCTCCTGCATGCAAGCACCGGATGGTAGCATCAGTTTGCAGGGACAGCTGTCAGCATCACCTGGTCCTGGCACGAACAGTAACGATGGTAGTACTTGTCTTCATCCATTCCTCCTTCCTGCCTGCATACCATGAGGGCACTTGGAGAACATTCTATCTGAAATGCTGGGGTGAGGAAGGTGACAGTCCCTGCCCTTCTCTGCAGGAGCTCCAGGGCAGGGGTACAGAAGGAAATCATGCTCCTGGGAAAGAGGTGCTATCAGACAGTTGTCGCCTGGACTCTGGAGGATGAAGCTGGGAGAAGGAGAGGCCGTTGAGGGCTCTTGTATGAGACAAGGCTTGAGCAGAGTCCCAGAAGATCCAACCATCAGATACCGGAGCTTTCAGTGTTAATAATCAGAAGTTTGCTAAAGAAATGTACACCTTGTCTTGGAATCAGTAAGCAGTGGTTGGCAACACAGAAAGAGTTCCTTCTTGGGCAGACCCTGGTAATAACACTGATGGTAATTGCCATGTTATGTTTGGATGGTCAGAGTCGTGGCGGGAAATCAGGGCACACCACAGGATGATACAAGAGCTTGATGACAAGACTCCTTACAATGGCATGGGAGGGACTGAGCAAAAACACAAGGATTATAAAGCACCCAAGGGATAGCACCAATGGACAACCATCACGGTTACTGTTTCAGTGCCTGAAAGGCTGAGGGAGGAACCCTTTTGAGACCCCTGGGACTGCAGTCTTAGGAAAGGGCCAATTGACAGGAGCTGTGGCCTTGGTAGAAGAATGCAGCCACTGTTGATCTGTGGCACAGAGGGAAAATGCCAGGGCAGTAAAGGCTCTGACTTCCCTCTCTCTGACCTTCTCCTCTTCTGGGGTTCTCCACTGGCCACTCCCAGCTGGATGTCAGAGGGCAAGGGATTCTGTGGATGAACTACATATGGTCAGCTTCCTGGAATACGGGGGATGGTGGAGAAGGATGGGGAGTATATCTGGAGGGGCAAACAGAGAATCCTGCTTGTGATGAAGACAATGGTGACCATGATGTTGGTGGTGATGGTGATGATGGTATTGATAGTTGTGGTGGTGATGGTGGTGGTGATGGTGGTGGTGATGATGGTGGTGATGATGGTAGTGATGACAGTGATGGTGATGATGGCGGTGATGGCGGTGATGGTGGTGATGGTGGTGATGGTGGTGATAATGGTAATGGTAGTGATGGTGATTATGGTGGTGATGGTGATGGTGGTGGTGATGTTGGTGATGATGGTGTTGACAGTGATGGTAGCGATGGTGATGATCGTGGTGATGGAGATGGTCATGATCGTGGTGATGGTGATGGTAGTGATGGTGATGATGGTGATGATGTTAGTGATATTAGTAATGATGGTGATGGTAGTCATGGTGATGATGGTAGTGATGATGATGTTGGTAATGGTGATGGTAGTGACGATGATGATGGTGATGATGTTGGTGATGTTTGTGATGATGGTGATGGTAGTCAGGGTGATGACGGTAGTGACGATGATGATGTTGGTGACGGTGATAGTGATGATGATGGTGATGGTGGGGATGATGGCAGTGATGACAATGATGGTGATGGTGGCAATATGATGGTGGTGGTGATGACATTGATGGTGAAGACAGATATTGTTATTGGGCTCCTACGTGGCCGCTCTCTATATTAAGGTCTTTTAATCTTCACACCAGCCCAATAAGATAAGACAGTAGAGATTCTTGGAGACTTGAAAGATCCACCTATGGATCAACAGCCAGAATTATCCTCAGCTCTACTGGGCCTCCCAACAAACACATGGTTTGGCAAAGCATCTGGTCCTAGTGACTTGGGGTGGAGTTATGTGTGAATATGCTTGTCTTATTACTTCTCTTCGAGATCTGTTCAGTAAGCTTGAGGTCTGCTTACCACTCTAACTCAGGGCTTGTCTAGGAAAGTAACTGTCACTCGGGAATTGCTACACCAATGAGGATGAATGAGTGAATGAACAAACCAGTGAGTGAATGAATAAAGAGGGACTCCATGACAACAGGTCATACAGAGTAAGCTCCGGGCCTCACACCCTTTCTCAATGGAACCCGGCTCATCAAAGGCACTTGTTAAATATTGGAGAAGGGCTAATACCACGACAGGGTGGCACTTCTATTTTCTTGAGTACACGTTTCCTCATGCCTAAACACAGACTGAAAAATACCCAAGCTTCTCAAAGCTATGTGGTTCCCTGAAATTTGCCCAAGCCCAAACTCTGAGCTAAGAGAGAGGATGTCTGTGTGACGCCTCAGTGCCACACACGGAAACCCACAGCCCAACATAGCGCAGAATTGCTAATCACCTTCAGATTGTTGTGTTAATAAGTGAAAATACAGAGAAACACAAACCTGTCTTCCTGTTAATGTTAATTTCGGTCTCGAAAAACGTTGCTAAAACATATTGCTGGGCATGCCGCAGATGTTCCTTCTCTTGCACGTGCGTGATATTGAAAGTGAGAGCTGGACGCCTTGACAGAATTTCTGTCATGCTGATGATAACTGTGGTCAGGCCATTTTGCTCCTGCTCGGGTCTGTCGTCTTATCTGACCGTTCCCCTGTGCAGAAGTTCCCATTGGGGCCGGCATGTAATTCTGTGTATATGACCACAACCTGCTCAGTAGACTGATAAAAGTAAGCAATTTAAAAAATAAGTTGAGCGATGTCACCTTCTTGTCATCTCGCTCCCTAATTTCACTATATGCAGAACATATATGATGAGCCGCTTGGTGGAGAATCCTGGGTCGTCTGTTCCCAGAGCTCATTAGGGTGAGAGATGACAGGGCAAGACATGTGGCTCTCCAGTTTGATACTGAGGTTTTAACTACCCTGGATAGGAGAGATTTAAAGCCACTTATCAGTCTTTAAAGAACCAAGCAGAACCGTGCTGCGTTCCCTCATCTTGTCCCGGTTTATCTTCTATGTGCAGTGGCCACTTTTAAGAACAAGAAGGTGTCATAATTTAGAGTGATAATAAGAGCCACCCAGCATTTTGTGGCTTCAAGGCCCTTTCCTGACCACGCAAGGAGCAGATTGACATAGGCAACAGCAAAGTGGGAGAGGGGGGGTAACGGGTGGATTCTGTGTTTTAAGAGCTGGGAAGCTGCACCCCTGGGGCAGGGAGCAGTGTCCTCTCCCTGTCTGAGAGTGCTTTCAAATCTTCCTACAAGGGCTAGCATCTGTGGCTGGGTGAGATGGGACAGAGAGCCCTTTGGGCAGCTAGGGGAGTGAGAACAGAGGGCCACCTGGGCACAGGGAGCTAGAATGAAGGAGGAGGCACCATGCTAAGGGGAAGTGTGGACATAACCACCCGGGCTCCCACTGATTTAATTTCTGTTTTGTTAGTGTGCTCTCCTGACCAAGAGCAGAAATGCAAAAGGAAAAGGACATGAGGAGGTGGAGATGCAACCCCAACCCCAGATGCAACTTCCAGGAAACCCAGGAAGGGACTTTGTCCTCTCTCTGGTTATTAATTTATTTTACCATTTCTTCAGTCAATGCCATTAAGTGCAACATTGGCCACCTCCCAGTAGATGCTCAAACTGAATCATTAATGTCGATAAGGAGCCTTCTGTCCTGTGCCAGGCTGAGGGGGCATCTACATGCCAGACTCCAGTGAGAAGCCAGGAGGAGCTGGAGGCCAGAGCCACAAAAACTCCTGTCCCTCTTGTCACCTGCATGGCAAACGAATTCAGCATCTGTCATTACCACTACAAACCACCATTGCTGTTGTGTGGAAGAAACAGTCTCAACAGCCACAGGCTCCTGATAAAAATAATCTTTGCTATGTATCGAGTGTGAGATGTGGACTTGGCCATATCCCCAGCATGGGATCAGACTCTACCCAGAGCTGGAACAGGAACCTCAGACTGAACAGCCTTTTCTAGAGGTTTTTGGAGAGGGTTGGGTTCAACGCCTTCTCGATTAATCAGAAATTACTCTTCAAGCTCCTCTTGGTCATGTCCAACTGAAGCCTGCCTCGGGAAGGGGAAAGGCACAAAGTGTCTTACACATGTGCACGAAACATTGCTGAAGTAGAGGTCACGCAAGAACGCACAGCCTGCGGAAGGAATCCAAACTTTAGGAAGGGCCCAGGAAGGATTGCTCCTGAACCCCTCCACCTACACAACAGCCTCATTCCAGCTCCTTCCAAAGGAAGCAGCGTCAAGCAGAGGTCCTCTGAAGGAAAGGCAAAGCCAGCCTTGGCTTGTAATGCCAGGAATTCATCAATTTTCCCTTTGAACTGCCTTCTTTGGCAGCCAGAACTATCTCTGTTGTTGCAACCCAAACAACAGCGAGATCACCATGTGTTGGATATCACCGTGGAAGGTCAGGTTATATTGTAGACAAATAACACATGTGTAAGGATCTATTTGTGGAGAGCCAGTGAGGTGAAACTCAGCAGCTCCAAAAACAGGAAGTGTGATGGTTGATAATATGTGTCCACCTGGAAAGGCCATCTTGCCCACATAGTTGGTCAAACGCGCCTGGATGTTGCAGTGAGGGTTAATTTTGGAGGGGTTTAACATTTAAATCAGTAAAGCCCGAGTA